>NC_083101.1:99154516-99485603 GCF_949774975.1 Lagenorhynchus albirostris | reverse complement strand
AGGGGCCGGGAGCAGCAGGCAGCTCAGGCCCAGAGGGCTCTGCAGAGGGGTGGGAGGGATGGCTCCTAGGGCACAGCCATACCCCACGGGGACGGCTTGACCCTCTCCAGGAAACCAGCGAGGCTCTCTAGAGCCATCACCCACCTCCTTCCCTCCCTCCATCCCTTTAATCCTCCCTCTGCTCCCCAACCTGTCCTGAGAGCCCCCCACCAACTACAGGCCCCCAGTAACCCTCTCTCTCTCTGTTTCACTCACCCGTGTCCCCCGGGGGGATGACCCTACATGGGCCCGGAGGTGGCTGGGGATGAAGTCATCCAGGCTGAGCGCAGCTGGGAGGCTGCGGGCTGAGGCCTGCATGCTTGGGTCAAGGCGGGGGGACCCCGGGGGTACCAGCTGCTCCTCTGCGTGTCCTCTGTGGGGAAGGGAGGGGGAAGGGAGAGCCCTGCTGGATCCAGGCTGCCCGTGCCCTCTGGGCCCGACCTCGGGGTCGGGCCAGCTGGGTGGGAGCTCACGGACCCGGGAGAAAGGCCAGTGCGGGCACCCGCCTGCAGGCTGCCCGGGCCGGCTCCCAGAGGCACAATGGACCGCTTGTTAGGCCGCGGGCAGGAGCTCCGGGTGGGAGTGGGGGAGGGGAGGCCGGGCCGGGAGGAGGGGAGGCTGGCCGGGAGCGCGCCTGCTGGCCAGCCTCTCTGGGGCTCTCAGTGCACAGCGGGGCCCTCTCCCCCGGAGCGAAGGCAGAGGGAACTGGGGCAGCTGGCAGGGAAGGGCCTGGGCACTGGGACTTTGTTTCAGTTCCCTCTGCCACCCCCAGGCCCTGTGTGGGCATCTGCTTGTCAGCGGGCACAAGGGGCTACTCAGGCGGGGGGTGGGGGCGGAGAGGCCCCGGGCCACGGTGAGGCCATCCGCGCACTGCCCAACAGGGCCAAGGTTCCGGGGAGGCGGAGCGCGCCGAGCATTTCCAGGCCGCGGGAACCATTCCTTCTGAGCTCAGTGGAGTATCAGCTCTCTTCTTTGGCCTCTTTGCTCGGGCTGAAGCCTCAGAGGGCTCAGGGTGCCCGTGAGGGGTGGGGCGGGAGCAGAGCAGCGGGGGAGCAGGAAGGTGGACCTGCTCACGCGCAGGCGGTGCTGAGTGTCACGCACATGCACGCACACGCACAGATGTGCGCACACGACCCTCTTTCTCCTACACCTCCAGGCTGTTTTTTGAACAGAGGGTCTTCCTGGGAGTACCATGCCTGACTGGTCAGCTGGGTTCTTCTTCCCCGGGCAAAGGTTAGGTCAGGGGAGAGGGCTCCCAGCAGCCGGGAGAGGAGCCGGTGGGGCTTTTCCACCAGAGAGCTCAGCTGTCCCGCCTCACCTGTCCTATTGGACATGGCCAGAGGCTGAGCCAACCTCTGCCACCTTCCGGCGCTGGACCAATTCTGGCACTTTTGTTCAGAGTTAAGGCTTGCGCGTGCCTGTGTGGTCTGGGGACTCACAGGAGGGCGGCGAGGACCTTGTGAGGTGCTGTGTGTGCGGGGTGGAGTGTAAGCACAGTGCTCCGAATGTGACTTGCGCAGGGGGTACCATGGGGGGGTGATGTGAGCAGCATGGGCATTGTGGGTACAGAGGGGGGTCAGCTGAATAGTAGGCGGGGGGTGTGCAGTGGAGGTGTGTGTGTGCAGTGGAGGGGTGTGTGTGTGTGTGTAGTGGGGTGTGTGTGTGCAGTGTGTGTGTGTGCGCAGTGCAGGGGTGTGTGTGCCGTGGAGGTGTGTGTGTGCAGTGGAGGTGTGTGTGTGTGTGTGTAGTGGGTGTGTGTGTGCAGTGCAGGGGTGTGTGTGTGCCGTGGAGGGGTGTGTGTGCAGTGGGGGTGTGTGCAGGGGAGGTGTGTGTGCAGTGGAGATGTGTGTGCAGTGCAGGTGTGTGTGCAATGGGGGTGTGTGTGCAGTGGAGATATGTGTGCGCATTGCAGGTGTGTGTGTGCAGTGTGTGTGCAGTGCAGGTGTGTTGTGCAGTGGGGGTGTATGTGTGCAGTGCAGGTGTGTGTGCAGTGGAGGTGCAGTGGAGATGTGTGTGCAGTGAAGGTGTGTGTGTGCAGTGTGGGTGTGTGTGCAGTGGGGGTACGTGTGTGCAGTGGGGGTACGTGTGTGCAGTGGGGGTATGTGTGTGCAGTGTGTGCACAGTGTGGGTGTGTGTGTGCAGTGGGGGTGTATGTGTGCAGTGCAGGTGCATGTGCAGTGTGGGTGTGTGTGCAGTGGTGTGTGTGTGCAGTGCAGGTGTGTGTGTGCAGTGCAGGTGTGTGTGCAGTGGGTGTATGTGTGTGCAGTGGGGGGCTCATATGAGCAGCACAAGTGTTGTGGAGGCCAGAGGGGATGAAGGTGCAATGGGGGCTGTGATTACTGCGGTACGCAGTTCCCGCTCAGCCATGGTCGGGGGGCGGTGCTGCAGGGTACACACTAGGCTGGGGGCAGCTCCCTGACTCTAGTCTGAGTGGGGATTCCCTCTGACATTCGAAAAGACCTGCTGGGACCCAGCTTTTCCGGGCCCACCTCTAGCTGTGAGGGGAGTAGAGGGCTGAGGCTGGAGGAGGGGCCTCTCACCAGCTGGATCCAATTAGGACTCCTACCAAAACCGAAACAGGCAGACACACCCCTGTTCCTGCTGCTCTCCCTCCCTTTGCGGGGGAAATTGAGGCGGGGGAGAGCGGGAGATCCGAGGGCTGGGGCAGGCTGGTTCCTAGCCGCAACCCCTCCCCCGCCAGCTGACCACCGGAGGCCAAGTTGCGAGGTCAGCACTGGCAGTCCTGCCCATCAGCTGACCCAGCCTGCTTCCCTCTCCCTGCGGCCCACCCTGCTGGGTTCACTGAGAAGGGCCCTCCAGTAAGGAAGGGGCGGGCCGGAGCTCTGCCCACACCACCTGATTTTCCAGAGTCTGCTGATCCTTGGTGGCCCAGCCTGACCCTCCCCAACACAGCTCCTGGGGGCGCACGTCTCAGGATATGCAGGGGTGGGTGGGGAAGGGTGGGCTGAGTTTTCCTCCTGGCGGCTGCACCAGGAGACGATAAGGAGGACTTCTCGCAGGGAAGATGGAGGCACGGGGGTCAATGGGTCCAGCATCTGGCAGGGGACAGGGGTGCCAGGAAATTCCTGGGGTCCTCCCAGGATTCAGGCAGCCTTTCACCCCGGCAGCCCGCTCCAAAGGGCTAGAAGAGGTGAAGTAGCCCTGCTATAGCTGGCAGACGCCTTCCTCCCTCTAAGTACTGCCCTGACCTTGGGGGCCTGGCCCTAGGCGAATTCCGGGGTATTTTCCAGCTACAAGTCCACGTGGACAAGGACAGGTTTTCTCGAATTTCACCTTATCTGGATTGAGGGGGGGACTTCTCACCTCTCTCCTCCCCGGAGTTTGGGACCAGGACCCCGGGGGGAGGGGCTCCTTGCCTTCCCCTCGTGTTGGATGCGGGTCCCTCCTCGACTGCGCCCCCCCGCCGCGTCTCCTCTCCACCGCCTCTCCTTCCCGGCACCTACCTTCCCAGGCGAGCAGGTGGCGGGGACTGAGGACGCCCGAGAAGACAGGAGCATCTCTGCGCGGCTCCTGCCTGGCGCAGCCGCGACGGGCCCTCGGGGAGGGAGGGCGGGCAGGGAGAAGTCCGGGCTGTGCCGTCCGCCCTCGTGACCGGGTCAGGACAGGCTCCGCTAGGCCGGCCCCAGAGGAGGAAGAGGGGAATCGACGGAGCCGGAGTTGGGGGAGGGGGGCGAGGGCCCGCGCTGGGAGGAAGGACCGTGAGAGGCGCGCGCGCGGCGTAATGTGTCTCCCTGCGATCTGGTCCGTGGGCCGGGCTGGAGTGGAGGGCGGGGGCTCGGGCCGGCCGGCCCGGGGCGGGCGAGTGCTCCCCGTCGGGGCGCGGGCGGGCGGGCAGCGAGGACGGCGTGGGCCCTGCCGGGGGCCGGGCCGGCCGCGAGGCGGCGCCGGGAGGAACCGCCCAGGGTCCCCGGGGAGGCCGCTCCGGTTTCCCAGCTGCTTCCCCGGCAGGGCGGGGGCCAGCGAGCGCCACTCAGAGTTTCCAGCGACATTTCCAGCGGGTGGGAAGGGAGCCGCTGCACGGCGGAGCCAGGACAGAGGGCAGGAATGATTAAAGAACCCGGGTGAGCCAGCAACTGATACGGAGCCGGCGGCCTCGGAAACGGGACCGGGATGCAGACAGGCTGGGGCCGAGATAAAGGCGCCGCACAGGCAGAGTGGCCTAGCGGGCCGAGTTTAGGCCCTGCCGCCTCTCTGCCCACTTGGGGAGAGAGTTTGTGATTGCGTGAGCGCGCGTCCGGGCGAGTGCAAACACACACACATGCGCGCATGCACTGGCAAACGGGCGGATGCTCACACACGTGCAAGGCCCGCGGAGGACAGCGCGGGAGGAAATCGGCCTAAAACAGCGACTCGCTGGGCGTGCCGCGCCCCTGAAGAGGACGAGGGCGGGGTCCCTTTGGCGGGGATGGGGTTACCAGGGTCCTGGTGTTCCCATACACCGTCCTTGTTTTGATCTTGCTGCTTTTCCGCTGTTCCTGCTGCTCTGACAACGGGTCCCAAGAGCCCTCGCGCGCCAGTTGGCTCCCAACCCCTCTGGCCATCCCATCTTCCCCTTCTCCCCCAAGCCTCTGTGCCGGCATAGGGCCTGTTACAGCGAGGGTACTTAATGAATGCTTAACTGCTAGTGGACAGACTCTGGGGTACCACTTCTTAGCCCCTGGCTTGGATCTGGGACCCCAAGCCCACCAGATAGCAAATACCTGCTGGACAATCTCAGATCTATTTTGGGAGTGATCAATTATAGATTATGAAAATATGAAAATGTTTATCGCAGACCTACTGGGAGTTAGATTGGTGCCCTAAGGTCACCATGCACTTCAGAGTGTTTCCCAAGCACATCGTTCAACTCAAAAGTTGAGAAAAAAGGGAATGGAGAAAGATGAAACCGTATTTTTAAATCCCTACCATCACTGATGCTATCAGCTATATCTTTTCCCAGTTCAGGTAAAAGAGCTATCCGGGTTGTGGGGAAACAGCTCGAAACAGTCTCACGTGTGAAAAGCGGAAGGAGAGGCTTAGGTTGAGAAGAGGCTTGAGAGAGAGAGGCATGCCACCTAGCTTCCAGTGTCTGCAGGGCTGTCAGTGTGGCAACAGACTGGCTGCATGCTCCAAAGCAGATCCAAGGTCTCCAAGAAAGAGATTTCAGAGGTTCCAAGTCTGCCACTTGCGGGGCATCTTCGTAAAGGCAACTATTGCACTGAATAAGGGAACTGAACCAGATCCCCCTTTAAGGCCCCTTCCAAGAATCTCTGATTCACCAGGAAAGCTGAAGGGATGGGGGTGGGATGGGTAGCCCCTGCCCACAGAAGTCAGCTTCAGAAAGGAGGGAGGAGATCTGGGACTACCTGAGGGCAGGCAGCAGTGCATCTCCCCTCTCCTAAAGCTTGGATACCTGCCCACCCTTAGGCGCCATCCTCTTCCCTCCCTCAGGGACAAAGTATGTGCCTGCCTAGCCCGTCACCAGTTTTTTTCCCCACCTGTCAGGATCCTTGCGATTAAGGGCCACATCTCTTTCATGTTCTTCCTTTTCTCCAAAGATGGTGAAGCTGAAATCTTCCAACTCCAGGAATCCTGGCCATACCCCCTCTCACCAGCAGTGAGCTTCTCTTATTCTCTAGGGCTCTGACCTGGACTCCAAGATAAATATTTAATGTAGAGGGTGCAGCTGAGCCGACAAAGGTCCCAACTTCCTGTTTCTCACAAGGGGAGGTGGCAGCCATGGGCGAAGAGCTGGGGACTGGCTACCAGCCTCATCTCTATGGGGGTGGGGAGTCCGGTAAACAGCTTTGTAGGAGGAGGTGTGGTAGGCCCCGCTGGAGCCTTCCTCCTAAGCTGCTTTGACTTCTTCCCGTCCGCTTAGGCCCTGCTGGGCTCATCACCTTCTCTCTCAGGTCAGAACCTGCTTTGCCCTGGCACCACTGGAAATAACTCTCCCTCTCAGGAGTCACAGGCTGTGTGCTTGGACCAAGGAGGAGCTCTAACAGGATCCCTCCCACACACAGCCTCACAGGAGACAGGATGAGAGACCGGTGGGAGCACAGAGCCTAAGGAACCTGGACCGACGACTCCTTTTCTGCCCATGTTTAGGGAGAAGAATCCCTCCTCTTTGAAAAGTGGGAGATTAAAGGAAAAAGAGGAGTGAAATCCGGAGATTCAGCCAAAAACCAGGTGTCTGATTTCTCTGCTCCTCCCCCCAGCCTCAGCTCTGCTTGCGGCTGGCCTGACCGGGCAGAGAGCTGGCATGGCTTAGGGAGAAGCTGAAGATAGGGAAGGCCGTGCTAGGTGACCTAGCTGTTGTCAACAACAGAGCAGATTCCTTTCATCCCAATGCACTATCTCCTCTGGCCAACTCGCTTATCGCCTGACAGGGACCTCTGTTCCTGTGAGTCTTCCCCATCTCTGGCACGGCCTTTTGTCAGGGGACTGCCTCTGCCTTCTCAGGGCCACCTGAGCCATAGTAAACACTGTTACATAACCGCTGTGTTTTTTCTAGCTATCTGATCCTGGTCGCAGCGGGCCCTACCCTCGCCCTGCTCCTTGAGGCCGCCACCTTTTGTTCCACGGATTATCCCCCAGGGGCCCCCGTGTCAACTCAGGTCCGTCCACGCCCACCACACTACAGGATGATTAGCCAAGGGACTAGCAATAGATGTGGTGGCTCTTCACACGGAGGGGGAGAGGCGTGCTGGCTGTTCATACAGGAATGTGGGTCGCTCTGAACACCAGCCTCCGTCACCAAGAGGAAGGATGAATGGAAAGAGCACTTAGGTAGCTTTTTATTTAAGTGAGTAGGGTGAGCAGAGAATTCAGTTTCATTTCTCCAATGGGAAAAAGGAAGCCAGGGATCCCAGAAGACGCAAACCTGAACTCTCAGTTCTTGAGGAGTGTCTGTGTCTGGTGCTGGGGGTCTGGCATTTGAATGTCACACTCAGATGGACCCTGAGCAGGCAAGTGGCTCCCCGGCTCTGTGCCTCAGTCCCCCCCACGTTAGACAAAGGAAGAGCATCTGCTATTCCTTCTTTTCTCCTCCACAGGAATGAACGAACTCTCGTATATTCTTTAGTTAGGCTATGAGCGGGTGTTTAATTTGCGCTCTCAGAAGAGTGTTTTCTCCCCACCAGGGATACTGAGCAAAGTCCACCCGAATGGACTAGCAAAGAAAGCACTGTCCCATTTGAGGATTTTGGACTTCTCTACAGGGGGAGACCACAGTGACCCATTAGTGAGGAACTGAAACCAAGTCCCATCAGAGACAGGAGTACAGATCTGGACTGTTTCATCCCCTGGGCTCCATCCCTTTCTCCTGGGTCCACTCCTGATTCCAGCTCTTGCTAATGTTGCCAGCCAAGTTCTACCCAAGGTCCTCATCAGGCCAAACACTCATGGGAACAGGAGCAACAGAAGGGGAACACAAGTGACCCACTGTGGGTCTTGGAAGACCCTCTGAAGCTGACAATGGCATGGCCTAACCCAAGTGTTTTGGTGTAGTTGCTGTAAAGCAAGGGATCTCTGTGAGTGAAAAAATACCCATTACAGGTCAGGGATAGTCAGTGTTGGAGGCTGGCAGCCAGGGTGAGTGGATCCCCATGGGATACAGAATGAGGCCTTCAGGCCTGCCTGGCACAGATCTCTCCATAGCACACACATGATGTAACAGCAGTCTATTCAAGGTTCTCAGAGTCAGCCGCATCCAAACCCCGAAGACTGGGAGAGAACTCAGCCTTTTGACCAACTATCTAGTCTATCTTCAAGGAGGCCTTTACACTGACATCACACCAGCCACTGTTCTCTCTCTCCCTCCTTTTATAGATGAGCAAACAAGCACAATGTGCAGATGGGGTGTCTTTGAGAAGAACTGGGCTACAGATGAACCTCTTTTAGTTCTCAGGAGAGAAAGAAAGAGCAAGTGGCTGTCAGCTCTTCAGAAAGCAGATTTTATAAGGGAAAGATAAATAAGCAATGACCTCAGAGGGAAAACCCAGCCAAGTTAACTCAGCCACAAAGAAGGGCACACAGACCAAGAGCTGGAAAACTAGGTCTGCATCACCCTTTCCTAGCAGGTAAACTGAGATAAGGAAGATAAGACGGCTTGATTTGCTAGCCAGTGGACACCACGAGGTCTGGCCTCCAAACAAAGAATGACCTTGTCTTCCCACCTCCTTGAATTCTAAAATGAACCTTCTCCTGAACTGCAGCAACGTTAAAAAGGATAATTTACCATTATTAATCCACTGTATCAAAATTGAACCGACTTTCTAAAACCTGAAAGTTGTGATAGAAAAACAAAAAGACCAGGCGATTACACATAGCAGGCAAGAAAGTAGGGATTGGATCTAGATGTAGTGAGAGGTAAATATGACTTTGCATTTGAGTTCTTAATTTCCAGGCTTAAATTTTTTTTTTTTCACAACTCTGAAATAAGGGCAAATATGACCTCGTTTTACTGAAGCTTTAGCTGAGGTATAAGGACATTGCTAAGTTAGGATGCTATTGGGATAAACAAAGATCCCAAAATGCACACTTAACCATTTGGAATGAGAAATCTGGGCTCGTTTTTGAGCCTGTATGTGGCCCTTGGTGTGTCTGTACCGATGGTGAAATTGCCTTACTTAGGCCTGGCTGCTCCTGATTTAGACTTTCTGCCTCTACTGCCATAGCTCATAGAATCCTCTCACTGATGCATTTTCCTCTCTGAAGAGCCTATCCCCTAACCCCCACCTGCCCAGAGGAGTTATTTTTCCTTGTGAGTCCACAGCACCTCATGGTATTTCTACTTTCCAGAGGAATCAAGGCTGGTCTGACACTTCCTTTCTTGGGGGGTTCAACTCCACATTCAATTCCTCTCTGGCTTCTTCTTCTTCAACTTCTCCCAAGATGGAATTTATCTGTGTCTATTATTAGGACCATGTGCAGAGTTATTAAATTGCTCTAATAAAAATTATTTTTATCTTTTGTAAAGACTGTACATTTTCTGGGATTTCTTTCTTCCTTTTCTTCAAGTAGCGGCCTCTGCCGGAGAAACCACAGAAGGAGCTGGGACTTGAGTGTGATTTCGTGGTGGGCAAAGTGCCAGGAATGAGGCCAGGGCAAGGGAACGGGTTCTGAGTGGGAGAAATAGAACCACCACCGCAGCCAGCAAAGCAGATTGAAAACTAGGGAGCTGAAGACGTGAAGAAAAGAGGTTCCTTTTATTGTGATGGGATTCCTTTCCTTGAGGGGAGAATTCCTTGGCATTGTCAGGGACCAGACCAGACATCAAACATCAGGCTTTCCCTTGACTTCCAGAATTACTGAATGGGTAAGAGCCAAATACAAGTGTGCTCCACAAGGAAATAAAGACACAGGGAGCCAATAAAGTTATCATTTAATTTCTTCTTTTTTTCAAGATGACTTCTAATGTACAGTAAGAAAGTTTTTAACAAATTAATTTCTTGTTCACAAAAAAGACTTATGATTTCTGCCAATAAATAACATTTCCACCATTTGCCTTAACATAACTGAAACAAGAAAAAGCCAGTAACCTCTAAGCACAAGCAAATAATTCATCAGTCAGAAACGCCTTAAAAAATTTACACCACTAGCTAGTCTCATGTGTCTGACCCCCTCATTTAGGAAGCAAAACCAGGATCCTTTCTTGGAAAATGCCTGCTGACATTTCTGTTAGGAAACAGAGCTATTGGTCACAGTACACTGAGAAAGGAAAAGTGGGGCATTCATGATGGTATCTTCAAAAAGTTTCTTTGACAGACAAAACCCACATCTTTATTGCCACAAATCAAAATGTACAGTAGAGCTCCTTCTTATTACATGCACTTCACTTTAACATGAAAACACACACACACACACACACACAAGCTATTTGGAGACAGCTATGTTAAGGGAGTGAAGGGAATTTGGGCAAGAACTTACAAGAAGGCAGCGTACGTGGCCCTCCTTTAGAGCTGCTCAGAGGGACGATCCACATCCACTCCTCACTTCTTGATCTTAAACCACCTCGGCTTGTCATGAGGGTGTAGAAGACGAGAAGACGCATAACCCCGTCTTGGACAAAGGTGTTATTTAGCAAGTCTTGCCAAGGTTGATGGGGCGTGAGGCCACGGCCTCCCGGGAGGGAATATAGTCTCCAGTATCATCTTTACCTTTGTGACTGCATAGATGAAGGCAGCTAACCCTGACCCCATTCACTTTGGCTGGCTAGACATAGGCAGGTCAGGTCACAAGTCTCAAAGTAATATAGGTTTCCTCTTTCACACTCTATCAGTGGCACAAAGCTCTACTGTGAATACAGTTCTCTGCTGGACTCAAGATAAGAGTAACAACCACGTTTTTCGACTACACAACTTGCTTGCTCTATGCGCGTCTGCCCTTTCTTATGGCTTTCCTTTGAGTGTTTGATCACAGCAGTGCTGAAGAGGGACTGTGGCATTACAATGCTTCGGAGGTGTCCTCCAGGTAATCCAAACCCTCCTCCAGCTATTGTTGGGCTCCCTAGACTGCCCTTTACTCTCTGCTATAGCAGATTTCAGAAAAGATATGGACCTGGGTGCCAGACAAGGTGGTATCCATGTTTATAACCACAAGTGATTTAGGAAATTGGAGCCTCATTCCCACAACTGGGGCTCTGGGTTCACGCTCCCTCTGAAGTCTTTTCTCCCAGGGTAGGGAAAGCTGAATAATGCTTTGAAAAACACTTGGGTTCCACTGTTACTATAACAACTATAATAAATATCGGAGATTCTAGAATGATATCTCAACAAGTCTTTCTGGGTACGAAAGTAATTTTCAATACAAAAACTGGAGGAAAAAACCTGAAAATTAATACAAAGAAAAACTATGAATCAGTCAATCTGGTACAAGCTCTTCCTAAACCATTTTAACTAACTGGTCACCCAGATTGGTCAGGATGAACGTAACTCTCAAGAGCTTGAGTTTTGTATTTATAGATATGGTACAGTCAAAACTTCTGGAGATCAGCTACAATATTTACATAAAACAAGGGAGGGTAGAGGGAACAGATTTCAGCCTTACTTACTCCAAGAGGCTAGAGGGACTATTGAGTAATGACCATGAGCAGTAAGTCTGGCTGTATCTCATGTAGGCATGGTTTGCAATATTTTTCTTACAGAGAGCAGCTGCCTCAAACTTTGTTTTTTGTTTTGTTTTGTTTTTTAATCTTTTGGCCGCACCCCAAGGCATGTGGGATCTTAGTTCCCCGACCAGGGATCGAACCCACGTCCCCTGTGTTGGAAGTGTGGAGTCTTAACCACTGGACCACCAGGGAAGTCCCAAACTTTGTGTTTTAAAATTACTCAGAAGAGGATCTAAGGGACAATGCCAAGGCCCCAAGTTATCCAATTTGAAGAAATCCCACCCTTGCTCCATAATGACATTAAATAATAATAATCTGTTTACAAAACAATTAAGAGCTTTCCTTTTCCTATTCTGAATAGTGTAACGAAGTCAGTTATCCTGTTATCAGGATAAGAAAGCAAATCTTTGCTATTGAGAAAAACTTGATTCATGGAACTGCAAATGTTCTGTAGGAACAGAAAAGGCAAGGTAAATATAGATAAAAGGGTATGAAAAATACTGATATTCCTGGAGAGTCTGATTCTTCTATCCCTACGCAAGAAGCCACATCATACCCATCCATAAGCCATTTTCACTTTGCTGGTCAATATCTAGTCAAAAAAGGCCAGCGAATCAGCAATGTCTGTACCCATAACCTAAGTGTTACCTTCCTTGAGGTTTTAAAGAAAACAGGCTGCTTTTGTTTTAGCATTCCGTCTCTCTCTCTCTCTCTCTCTCTCTCTCTCTCACACACACGCACATGCACACACACGCGGCTTATTCTTTTACTTTTTCTCTAAATATTCAGAACACAGAGATTAAAAAAAGATGTATGTTTTGAACTTGTATTAGATGAGTTCTAAAATTTTTATTAACAAGAACTGTCATCTGATCAATTTGTAACTTCATATGACGTGGATGTAAACAAAATTGGGAAAACTGGTCTTCGGGAAGTGTCATTTCTAAACTGGTATTTCAGAAAAGTTTACAAAGGAGTCCTCTGACGCGTCCCCCCAACCCCCATGAGAGAAGTTGAATAACGTCTCTGTGGACTTTAAAGTGAAGGAGAACAAGAGAAAAGTATTTTTAGTATCTTTAGAACATTCAAGGGGGAAGATTTAGTAAAAACAGAAGAGGCTTTGAAAACAGCAACACCACAGAGCGCTGACAGCAGTCAAAATGTTTGTTTGAAATGATGGCCCCAGTCAGACTATCAGGCCCCAGGCAGTTTTATGGAAAACTCAGGGCAGGCCACCAGCCATCTCGGGAGCTACTATTCAGATGAAAACATTAAAAAATATGTTAAAACCCTCCAATGAAGTCTAAAGGGAAGAACAAGTGCTGTTATATCAATATATTCCTAAGGCTCACGCCTTCTATTATTATTTATTTATTTTTACCTTTTAAAAAAATTTATCTATTTTAATTATTTATTTTTGGCTGCGTTGGGTCTTCGTTGCTGCGCACAGGCTTTCTCTAGTTGCAGCGAGCGGGGGCTACTCTTCATTGCGGTGCGCGGGCTTCTCTCATTGTGGTGGCTTCTCTTGTTGCGGAGCACAGGCTCTAGGTGCGCAGGCTTCAGTCGTTGTGGCACGTGGGCTCAGTAGTTGTGGCTCATGGGCTGTAGAGTGCAGGCTCGGTAGTTGTGGCACACGGGCTTAGTTGCTCCGCGGCATGTGGGATCTTCCTGGACCAGGGCTCAAACGCGTGTCCCCTGCATTGGCAGGAGGATTCTTAACCACTGCGCCACCAGGGAAGCCCTGGTTTATGCCTTCTAAACTGTCTTGAATCACAGGTACAAATGCATATATAGGTGCACTGCCTGCTGGTCTGGCTTTAAGAAGCTATTTGTAGGACTTCCCTGGTGGTGCAGTGGATAAGAATCTGCCTGCCAATACAGGGGACACACGTTCGAGCCCTGGTCCGGGAATATCCCACATGACGTGGAGCAACTAAGCCCGTGAGCCACAACTACTGAGCCTGCGCTCTAGAGCCCGCATGCCACAACTACTGAGCCTGCGTGCCACAAATACTGAAGCCCGCGCGCCTAGAGCCCGTGCTCCACAACAAGAGAAGCCACCGCAGTGAGAAGCCTGCGCACCGCAACGAAGAGTGGTCCCTGCTCACCGCAACTAGAGAAAGCCCAGGTGCAGCGACCAAGACCCAACGCAGCCAAAAATAAATAAATAAATAAATAAATTAAAAAAAAAAAAGCTACTTGTACCAGACAGACACACTCACCACACAACTTTCTAAAGTACTGAAATACACACCCCAGCTTTCTACAGAACATAAGAAATGCCTTTACCTTTAGAATTCAACAGGATCTTCAAACCTAACTTCCTTCCAGAGCTGCTGCTATGCTCTTTTAAACCCCCTCCAATTTTCCTGAATCATGACCACTTAACTCTCTACTCCAGCTGAACCTTGAACAGCTCAAAAGTTACCTGTAAAATACATCTTTTCACATGGCTCTGTCAAGGAAAATTGCTTTATCGTACTACTTCATTTTGGGAAGAAAATGAAGACCTTCCTAAGTAATTGTCTTTTTTTTTTTTTCCTAATACTATTTTTTGCTTATAAGGATTTGTAGTAACTATTTCACTACTTGCCTGCTGATTGAAGTCCTTAAGATTGAAGCCCACGGTTTCTACCTGTGGACTGTGTGTGTATAACAATAGCCTCAATGGAAAAGAGAAAGGAATCAGGGACTCCCATCTATCAAACCTGTCCTGTGAACTGACTGTCACATTAGGTGAGATTTCCAAAACAGTGGCTCTTTCCCTATTGGGATTGGGGGAGGGAGGAGTATGAGGATATCCAGGTGATGAATTCCTCTTTGATTATAAAGAAATGATGATCAGTAAAGACAGCTACTGGAGACTCTTTCTCTCCTCTTTCAAAGATTTTACTCACAACCCAATAAGAGACCTTTTATCTCCTTCCCATCTTTTTTGTTAACAGAGCACTCTACGCCACCAGATTCCAATCTCCAAAGTGCTTTGATCTCTGTCATAAACAAATTGGGAACTGTTAGCATGGCATAGGAGAAAGAGGTAGATGGGCTAAATCCTCATTCTTCTAATGAAATTATGTTTTGTTTTGAACCGTGCCACACGGCTTGTGGGATCCTAGTTCCCCGACCAGGGACTGAACCTGGGCCCTCAGCAGTGAAAGCCTAGAGTCCTAACCACTGGACTGCCAGGGAATTCCCTGAAATTATGTTTTTTGAAAAAAGGTTTCTGGTGTCCTTGAAGCTCCAAACATAAAGTACTACTGTCTGGGATACTTGCTTTAATGCTGGACTCCTATATCCCAAATGACATTAAGGAATTCCACAAATATGCAGTTTGATGTAGTGTGGCCCAGACATGCACTTTCACTACAGGCTGACCAATGAGTATTATGACATGGCACCTGTCATCAGGCTAAACCAAAAATGGGAGCCTAAGGATCCCTGAAATTTCCTTCACTAGTTGGCTGTGACTTGAAAAACTAAGGAAAGATTATTCAAACCTTGTATTTGATCACTTGTTTTTGTATTCCAAAATACGCTGACAGAGACCGACACACAGTTCAATATAATGAGTGCTGAAACATGGAGGAACATTCCAGTAATTGATAGACAGGAAATCCTCACTCATCCAATGCCCTTTAGCAAGACTTCCAGTTCACAGGGGGACCATTTTAACCTAGTCAGTTTCCATTACCCCTGTTGGTTTCAAAAATGCTGACACAGAAAAACAGATGGACGACGGGGAGGATAGATGTGAGAGCTGATGCAGTAACACAGAAGGGCATAAACACTTCTTACCACCGAAGGCTCTACAGAGGGCATTTATATTTAGAAATGTCGCTTCCTTTGCAGATGGGGTAAATCACCTAGTGTTCAAAAATAAAAGCAAGGGTGCTTCCCTGGTGGCGTAGTGGTTGAGAGTCCGCCTGCCGATGCAGGGGACACGGGTTCGTGCCCCGGTCCGGGAAGATCCCACATGCCGCGGAGCGGCTGGGCCCGTGAGCCATGGCCGCGGAGCGGCTGGGCCCGTGAGCCATGGCCGCTGAGCCTGCGCGTCCGGAGCCTGTGCTCCGCAACGGGAGAGGCCACAGCAGTGAGAGGCCCGCGTACCGCAAAAAATTAAAAAAAAAAAAAAAAAGCAAAAGGATCTGGCAACAGTTAAGAAACCTCCAAAGTTCTAAGGGAAGTTTAAACCAATCATGCCCACGGTTAGATGAACAAATTTTAAGTAATTCTACGAAAATCCCTCATTATTTTTTATTTCGCCATACTAGAATACATTGAGTAATTGAGAGTCCAGAAGAAAGTAGGTTATCATGGAAAACATTTCCCTTGGCCCTTAAAATCACTGGGTTTGGGTTATTCACTTAGGAGTTCTACTATAATCAAGTTTTCCATAAGAAGAGAAGTTTTAGCCACTGAAATCTAAGAGATCTTCAATGGTACCCTGTAGAAAGGAAAAAAAAAAAAAAAAGAAAGAAAAAACCCTTTTGTGTTTGAAAAATGATTAGTCTGAAATTAAAGATATTACCCTCCAAAAACAAGAGAAAAGGCTGGCTAGTTCAAGTCAGAAACCCAGGGTAGAGGTTTCCAAGGCCCTTTTATTAGGGGGAAGGTCCCCTTTATAGCACAAGACTTCACTATGTATCAGACAATCAGATCAGTTCCTAAAAATTAGGGGGGGAAAAAAAGGAAAAACAAAACACATTCACTTTTTATGTATATATTAAACATAAATTAAAAGAATTTATAAAATGGTCACCTTTCTTACAGAGTAAATGCAGAGTGTATTATGAATGCACCTCCAGGTTTAAGTTGTTTCAGTTGTTTTTGTTTTGTTTTCCAATAATAAATAAATAAAATTGATTGTTAAGTCTTGGATCCACCTGTGCCACAGCAGGGCTCTGAGTCATTACTGGCTCTTCTCCCCTTGTCACTCCTGTGCGCAGCGTTTGGTTGGACTAATTTCACCGGCCCATCAAAGTACTGGCTATCTTTGCGGGGTGGCATCCGCTCATTAATTCGGTCCAGACCTCGGGCTTCTTCAAAACTCCGGATCCTGTGCTGAAGCGAAAACCCTCTGATGGCTACAGAAAAACAGGAAAGGGAGGAGCTCAATTAGACAGTAAAGCGACCAGCTTTAAGTTTCTTAGCATACAGCAACCTCCTAGAGAAACACACAGAAGGGTGGCTGTGGAGCACATGTCTGGTGAAGGGATTGAGCAATATTTGATTTCAATTAGCCTGGTCTGAAGCTACTGCTTCCTTAAGGCCCAAAGGGCCACGGAAACTGTGAAAGTCATTTTCATAGCTCAATTAATCATAGCAGAAGTAGACCTGACAAAAAGCCCCAATACATTTGAAAGAGTCTCTTATGGGCCAGAAACGTGCTCAGTGAGAGAGAAAAAAAGGCAACACTAGAATAACAGAACAAGTTAAGCAGAGTAGCTGCTCTAACACAAACATCACATAGACCACACAAAAAAGTTTGTTTAGAAGGAAAGCTTTTTATCTTGCACAACCAGGAGCTGAATGTAAGTTAAAAGCCATCTAAAAAATAGTTCGTAGATATTTTCTTTCTGATTGAACTTTTGTATCACCAAGGAAAGGCATTCCCATTGTGAACCATCTTATCTAACAGAACAATTAAATTTATAACACAAGTTTATCGATTCCAATGGTTTTCATCCTCAGAATTCATAGGTAATTTGTTACTTAAAATTTGTTTTCATAGAAACAAAGATAATTTAGCTTGACTGACTTAGGGCAACCTCAAAAACAAATCAAACTAAATCCTATCTACTTTTGCCTCCACTTTTGATGTCATTTGGAATCATTAGATAAAGAGGCTGAGGGTTTGAATTTCTGATAATCAAATGGATGCCTCTTGGATATGGAAGGGCTATGAGATTACACCATTTGAACCCCCATGACCAGTTGCTTAAGCTTCAGTCGTTGCATTAAAACTGAGAGAGCCCAGAAAGGACTTCGGCTGTGGAGAAGATCATTTAAATTAATACAAATACAGGACACAAAGGAAATACTTTGTGAGCACGCCTAGCGATATCTCTTCCTTTCCTCACTGTTACAGTTCTGGTGATGCAATAATAAAAGATTTCGAATGTTGACAAAGCTTTTAAAACCAGTAGACAGACACATGATCACATCTATCATAGGAATATGGCCATACCTTCCCGGGCCTCTACCGCTTCTACTGTGGCTGTAAGAGGCAGGAGCAGTGGCATGCAAAAATGAAGGCAGAAAAAGAGTGAGTAAACCAACAGCACTGCTGCCAGCACAGACATCCCAGCGTCCCACCTTTAAGCCTATTCCCATCCCTAATAAAAGTCGACTAGTTAGAGAAGCGACAGGATTACTGCGAAAAACTAAATTGGGGGGAAATATGAGGTGGGGAGAGTTTCTAAGATTGTTCACATTGTGAGTGGCACGAGAACCTTTTAGCTAATGTCATCCACAGCTAAGACAATGGGGTCAATCAAGCTGACTAGAAGAAACAAGAGTTACGTTTTCCTCATTTTAAATAGCCAGCTGCTAATCTACGTCTTAACATTCACATGTCAAAATATGTCCAGTCAAATCATTTAATATTACAACTGTTCTTTAGTTTGTGATAGTTCAGATGATATTAGATCTGTAGCTGCTGTGTCCTATTTAAAAAAGTTATTTAAAACTATTTCTTAATGATTTCAAGCAACTTGTGTGGGGTCCAACTGTCCTTAATGAAAAGGAGTGGCCGTTGAATAACAGACTGGCATTTGGAAGGAGAGAAAAATGGGTTATAAGTGAAGGGTTATTTCTTTTCCGGGGGTGGAGTACTAAGCTGGCAAAGGCATAAATCTATTCAATTCTGAATACAAATTCATGTACCATCTGGGAGGAGAGACACAGCAGAGGCTGACATTTCCAACCCACATGGCTTCCATTCGCTGTGCAAGACAGCAGGCCAATTACTAAGAAGGTCCTCTTCTCCCTCACTTTTGGAAAAGGAAGCTATTTAAGAATTAGTATCAACAGGTAAACTTTCTTGCATCTTCATTTTAAGACAGTAAAAGCGCTAATATATGAAAAGGTTACCAGTTGTAGCAAGAAAGATCTTATTAGGAGAACCCTGTTAGTTCCTCCAATACCAATTTTTTAAAAGAAGGCAGGGAAGAATAATGAACAGTAACAGTTTGCTGTTCCTGAGGCTTTTTATATCCATCAGAGAGGAGAAACTGGAAGAACTGAAAATTAACTTCCCAAGGCAATGGGGAAAATGGAAACTTGGAATCAACTTATCAACTGCTTACATTTGTCAACCATGTGTTGGCATGTGTTAAGGCAATGTCACACCCTCTCAAACCTCCTCACATAGAACAAATTTTCACAAGAAAACAATAATGCCTTCAAACAGTACATCACAAAAGCAACTGTTAAGAAGTGGGAGAACAAGGCTTTACCTGAAATTGTACACACAGTGTTGGTTAATTAGAATTTAAAAGCTGTGTGTGTGGCAAAATGTGTACTAGTATCACATTGTTCTGGGTCCTCCTAGAATTGCTTTTTGCATTGGGTATTAAGATAGCCTGCACTGAAGGATATTCCTTACAAGAAACAGTCGTATAAAACTGAGAAACTCTTTTTTCTTTTCCTTTACTGAAATATACTTTTCTTTACTGAATGAGATTTCTTTACTGAAACATAATTCACATAACCATAAAATTCACTTGTTCAAAGTGATAGTTCAATGATTTTAAGAGTGGTGCAGCCATTACCACAATCTATGGTTAGAATATTTTCATCACCCCCTAAAACCCCATTTCCCTCCCTCATCCCTTTCCCTAACTTTACAGTCAACCACTAAAGTACTTTCCGTCTCTACAGATTTGCCTGTTCTGGACATTTCACATAAGTGGAATCATATAATATGTGGTTTTAGTGATTGGTTTCTTTCACTTAGCATAATGTTTTCAAGGTTCATTCATGTTGAGGATTGTATCAGTACATAATTCCTTTTTATGACTGAATAGTATTCCACTGTATGAATACACCACATTTTGTTTATCCATTCATCAGGTGATAGACATTTGTGTTGTTTCCACTTATTGGCTATTACAGAGCATGTTACTATGAACATTTGTGTACAAGTTTTTGTGTGGCTATGTTTTTATTTCTCTGGGTATGTAACTAGGAGTGTAACTGCTGGGTCATATGATTAACAGTATGTTTAATCATCTAAGAAACCGCCAGATTGGTTCCCAATGTGCTGCTCCATTTTAAATCCCCACCAGCAGTGTATGAGGGTCCTACTTTCTCTCCATTCTCACCAACACTTGTTTCTATCTGCCTTTTTGATTACAACTATCCAGTGGGCTTAAAGTGGTATCTCATTGTGGTTAATGTCTAATGATGTGGAACATCTTTTCACATGCTTATTGGCCATTTGTATGTCTTCTTTGGAAAAATGTCTATTCAATTTTTTACCCATTTTAATTGGGTTATTTACCTTTTTATTATTCAGTTACAAGAATTCTTTACAGTTTCTAGACACTAGTCTCTTATCAGACGTATGCTTTGTAAATATTTTCACCCATGCTGTGGGTTGTGTTTTCACTTTCTTGATGGTTCCATTTTCAGCACAAAACTTTAAAACTTTTGATGGAGTCCAATTTATAACTGACCTGTTTTTTATCTTATGGTCTTTCCTCTTTATTTTGGCTACTAGGAAGCTTGGAGTCAAATTTGTGACTGACTACTGGCTTTCACTGGTTTGTTTTCCTTTGTGCTCCAATTTCCAAGCATATTTATTTCCCTTCACTGTGTTGGATGTATACTGTAACTTACTCAAATCCCCCTTGGAACAAGGTGGGGTATAAATGAATGTAGGCTATAAGGCCATATAGGATGGGATATTGTTGGTTGAAGGCTCTCCAAGTAAAGTTACATGAACAATAAAAGATCTTTTTCAGCTAACGCTCCAGTTTGCCAGTGAACCTGTGGAACTGAGACTCTGATGGGAAAATGACAAATAAACTCAGTTCTTGTCAATCAATAAGAGAGAATAAGAAGCTCTACTGGCTGCAACTTTAGCTTTGTTCTTACACATTCCTGAGATTTCTATCAATTTTGGAGTACCAATAAACAATTCTATATTGATTAAAACACTCATATTCAAATCAGGAATGAAGAGAAACTGCATATATTTGGGACTGAGAACAAAAGATAGACCAAGGATTATAAACAACAAATCTCCAAATAACACATCCATAAAATTCTCTTTGCTACTTAACCCAGATTTGCAGATTTACTCTTTCAAATCAGGGTCTAGAAAAATTTCATTCAGATTAAAACAACAACTCTGTGGATCAGCAAATTTCCAAAACTTTTCAAGAAAGGAGGTATAGGATGTTCCTTTTTTTCTTTACCCATATTACTACCCATTAACTCTAAAATGCTTTGTCAGAGCTGCTCTCAGAATATTTCACATGACTAATAAGCAGAGCAATGACAGAAAAGTATTTTGCTTACAAGAAACTGCGCATCTGAGAGGGAAAATTCAGTCTGAAACAGTTTACTGATTCTTCCTATGAAACTACAGAACTTAAGAAAATTAATTTTATACTTCCAAGGAGAAAATGTTCACTCTTCCTTATAAATAACTAAACTCTAATATTTCAGTATTCAATTTGAAAGAGAAGGAGGAAATCAATCCTATAAAAAGAAGAGGGGGATGGGCTTCCCTGGTGGCACAGTGGTTGAGAGTCCGCCTGCCGATGCAGGGGACATGGGTTCGTGCCCCGGTCCGGGAAGATCCCACATGCCGTGGAGCGGCTGGGCCCGTGAGCCATGGCCGCTGAGCCTGTGCGTCCGGAGCCTGTGCTCTGCGATGGGAGAGGCCACAACAGTGAGAGGCCCGCGTACCACAAAAAAAAAAAAAAAAAAAAAAAAAGAAGCCCTGGAATGTTCACAAAATGAACATTCCCTGAATGTTCCCTGAATGTTCACAATAGCCCTGGAATGTTCACAAAATGCAAAGAATTCCTATAAGAGGCAGGGTGACAAGGAAAAGAAAAACTTAAGTAGAAGCAATTCAAAAAACAAGGGGGGCAAAAAAGCATTGAAACTCTACTTTAAGTTGTTGATGCTTCAACTCCAGTTTTCTTGCCGAGAATTAGTCATCCAATGACTTGATCTCACGTTTCTTCCCCTTGCTTGACCAGATCTGTTTATTCTGACAAATATCAACCTTATCATTCCTGGGTTCCATAAAGTCCTCTCCTTAAAGTCAACGCCCACGTAATTTTCAGAACTGACACTCTGGTTGAAGCGGTGACTGAGGCACTGTTGTAGGATATGGTTTGCAGGCAAAGAGGCAAACTCCCTTTCTGACTGAGAAACTCTAACCCCCCAAAATTAAGGTATAAAACACACAAGTGAGGCATATGATGTGCATAAATCTGAAGTGTACTCATTAATACATTTTTATATATGCATGCACTTGTGTAACTACCACCTAGGTAGTGATATAGAACATTCCCACTACTCCAGAAGTCCCCTGGGCTCCTTCTGGGTCCATATGCTCCCACCAGAGGACGTGCCATTCTGACTTCTTTTACCATTGATGAGCCTGCCAGTTCCTTTTTTGTTGTTGTTGCTTGTGTTTCTGAGAACAGAAAGCACAAATACCCATTGAGTGTTTCACTTCAGTGCCTGGGACACGGTGAAGCTCTTTTTAAAAAATAATTATTTATTTATTTTTGGCTGCTCTGGGTCTTCGTTGCGGTGCGTGGGCTTTCTCTAATTGGAGCAAGCGGGGGCTACTCTTCGTTGCAGTTCGCAAGCTTCTCATTGCGGTGGATTGTCTTGTTGCAGAGCACGGGCTCTAGGCGCGCGGGCTTCAGTAGTTGCAGCATGCGGGTTCAGCAGCTGTGGCTCACGGGCTTAGCTGCTCCATGGCATGGGGGATCTTCCTAGACCAGGGCTCGAAACCATGTCCCCTGCATTGACAGGCGGATTTTTAACCACTGTGCCACCAGGAAGTCCCAGTTCTTTTTTTTTTTTTTTTTAAACAGAAAAACAATTTATTCCAAAAGATAGCAGAAATAAATTCATCCTAAAAATATACTTTGGCATAATTCTGGTGGGACAGATCTTCCCTCTGAACGTGTTCTCCTATTGACCGCCCCACTGGAGTCTTCCTGTCTTGTAACAGCTCTTAAACACTTTGCTGATTCCCATGTAGTGAGCAGGCAGGAGCCACCTTCAAATCCACAGGTTCCAAAGAGAGAGTCATATATTTCTCAGAAGAACAGCATTTTCTATCTCAGAGGAGTGCACAGACATTTTATGGAGCCTGCACAGTTTAAGTAGGTACATAATTCATCAAAGTGTAAAAAAGGTGATGGGAAAAAAAATACTGCATTGTAGAATAAGACGTTCAAATGTGCTGTGAATGTTTAAGGAAGCTGATGGCCAAAATAGGCAAGTCAAGGAAGGTGGTCTAGGTATGGAGGTGATTTAACATCTCTTCATGACTAGAGATAACAGCAAACTGAACAGGTCACCAACAAGGTGATGATAACTCCCAGTTGGGACCCTCAGGGATGAACCAGGGCTCCAAGAAGCTGACGAAGCCCCAGAACACGCTCATCATGATGAGAGGCACCGTGAGGCCCATATACGCCACGGTTGCTTCCCCGCCGCCTCACTTTGATCCCACCCAGAAATGTTAGTCTGCTTGTTTTTGCACATCATATAAATCAGACAGTCTGTGCTCTTTTCGGTGTAGCTTTTTTAGTTTACCATGATGTCTGTGAGATTCAACCACGTTTTGCATGTATTCATAATGTTATTTTTTATTGCTGAGTAAATTCCATTGTATAAATATAACACAATTTATCTATTCTACTATTGATGGACATTTGGTTGTTTCCCATTTTGGACTATTATGAGTAAAGCTAAGGTGAGCATTCTTATGCACATCCTTCGGTGGACATATGCACTAATTTCTCTTCTATAGAAACCAGGCATGGGGGCTTCCCTGGTGGCGCAGTGTTAAGAATCTGTCTGCCAATGCAGGGGACATGGGCTCGAGCCCTGGTCCGGGAAGATCCCACATGCCACGGAGCAACTGGGCCTGTGAGCCACAACTACTGAGCCCGCGTGCCTAGAGCCCGTGCTCCACAACAAGAGAAGCCACTGCAGTGAGAAGCCCGTGCACCGGAAGGAAGAGTAGCCCCTGCTCGCCGCAACTAGAGAAAGCCCGCGTGCAGCAACAAAGACCCAATGCAGCCAAAAATAAAATAAAATAAACAAAAAAAAAACAGGCATGGATTTGCTGGGTTGTAGGGTAGACATATGTTTTGCTTTATTGCCCAACAGTTTTCCAAAGTGGTTGAACCAATTTACAAACCCACTAGCAATGTATCTAGTTTTAGTTCTCCACAAACTCATCAACACTTGGTATTGTCACACTTACAAATTTTAGCCATTCTAGAGAATATGTAGTGGTATCTCACTGTGGTTTTATATCCATTTCCCAGATGGGTAACTATTTTAAGCACCTTTTCATATGCTTTTTGGCCATTTTAATACCCTCTTTTGTGAAGTGTCTGTTAAAATCTTTTGACCATTAAAAAAATTTGGTTGTTTTGTGTTTTTCTTATTGAGTTGTACTTTTTTTTTTTTTGCCACGGGGTGCGGCATGCGGGATCTTAGCTCCCTGACCAAGGATCAAACCCATGCCCCTTGTGATGGAAGCGTGGAGTCTTAACCACTGGACCACCAGGAAGTCCCTGAGTTGTAGTTCTTTATAGAACTACAGACTTTATAGAACTGTAGACTCTGAATATAAGTTCTTAGTCAGACATATGTACTGCAAAAATCTTCTCCCAGTTTATGGTTTGTCTTTTTCCTTTCTTAATCATGAATTTCTGTGAATACACATTCTTAATTTTCATGAAAGTCATTTATTCAATTATTCTTTTAAGGTTAGTATTTTTTGTGTCATATTTAAGGACACTTTATCTACCCCAGTGCCTAGTTTCCATATCTTCTTCTGGGAGTTTTACTGTTTTAGATTTTACATTTAAGTTATAATTCATTTTGATTTAGTTTTTATGTATGGAGATCCATTTTCCCCCAGAGATAGATATCCAATTGCTTTAGTACCATTTATTGGGAGAAGCCCTAAGTTTCAATTTGACATTGACTGCTAGGTAATGGGAGCACACCTTCCATGAAAGGAGCATTTCTCATACTCACCTGTCTCAATAGTCTGCTTTCCTCCTGAGAGTACACCCAAAGGGAGTGTACCTGTAGGAGTCAGGCCCTTGAGAGTCAGCACACTCTCACTCTCTTCCCTGCAAAGGAAGATCAAAGCCCAGGGTTAATGCTAGGGTGTCTACCTCTCAGTACCTACAAAGATACTTGAAAGAAGTTAAGAAAAGATGTGCAGAGATGGAAGATAGCTTCTCCTTCTCCCTACCCCTTCCCTGACCCAAAGAAAGGGATGTTTTCTGTAAATATTCCAATTAGCCAGGTCTTGTTTTCAATTAAAGCCATTTAATAATCAGGTGCTGTTCTAATGTTTTCCATATATTACCCCATATAATCCTCCAAAGAACCTTGTAAGGCAGATCTGCTATTATCACTCTTTTACAGACCAGGAAAATGAGCCACAAGATCACACAGCTGAGAAGATGCAGAGCCAGGATCTGAACACAGGCAATCTGGCTCCAGAAGCCACACTAAATCACTGCACTCACTGCACTGCATCTAAGCTCATACCAAATAAATGTTTGCCAGGCATTTCTAGGCACTTTAACATGTAGGTCTGATTCAGATTGTACTCAACCCAAAGACCAACAGTTCTAATACCAAACTCCAATTCTAAAAAAACTGTTCTGAAATCAACTTCTAAATTACTCTCAAAATGCTTTTATCCCACAGTGTAATGACAGAGTTATCCTTACCGAAGAATTGAAAAGACCCGTGCCATCTTCCCAATGGCTCTGATTTTATTCTTGATGATCTCCTTTCGAACTGTAGTGCCTCCTTAGAGAATACAAAGAGTAAGTGAGTTAAAGGAATAGGTTAACAAGTTAGTTTTAAAAAATGCAGGATGAAGCGTCTTTCTAAGTTAAAGAAATTGTTTTTAAAAAAGAAATCAAGGCCTAAGTTTGTTTAAACAAACCAAAGTCCCAGGAAGTTGTAAGGAGCAAGAGAAAAAAAAAATAACCCAGAAGAGAGAAAAAAACAGATGATGTAAAAAATGGAGGGGCCACAGAAAAGACAGACTGAGTGGATCTATGAGGTAGGAACTTATTTGTGGTTCTGGAATGTAAAACACAGGGAAGAATGAAATACACACATATAAACAAAGACAGTTGCTACAGCAAAGATCTCTTTTGAGAATGCTGTGGGCCACCTCAGGATGCAGGGTTTGGCCTGCCAAATGGCAAGTGATGACTTGAGTAGTTGTCTTCTGCATGTAAACACAACACACAGCTAGCTCTCCTGAACTTACTGAGAGCTGCTTTCATTTTACAATCCTCACTTACTCACAAACTGGTGAGTTATTTCCTACCATAGACAACTGTGCAGTGTAAATTATGATGATGGGTAAGGTATTTTATAAAGCAACATCAAAAAAGTTAACGTTAAGACTTTATGGCCTTTTCTCATCCAAGATTTAGGAAACAGCTCACACATGAGAAGCCAATGTCCAGGCATGCATCAGGTGACCGCATTCAAACGTCAGAAACTAAGAAATGTGGCCTCTCCTTCCTCGCCCCCCAGTTCTAAATATCCTGCAGGATCATACAGCAGGGTTCAGAGAAAACATATACATTGAAACAGAAAGGGAGGATGGAGGGCCTGTCTGAAATTATTCAACTACAACTAAAAAAGTCTAATTAATAGATTGTGGTGGGACAGACAGCGAGTAGTAAGCTCATAGCACATTTTGGTCAGATACCTTTCTGATAGCTTGAAATGTAGTGATCTTCAGGGAGAAGAGACACCAAGAAACAAGGAGATGAAAATAGAAATATGGGAAGAGAAATTTAAGTTTGCATGGAAGAGAGAAAAGAAAAAATCAAAGCGAAATGCAATGAGAGAAGCAGGCTTTTATCTTTATCAGCTCAGAAGAGACATCCTTGGTATCATGATAGAATATTAAATTACAGATTTCTTGCCAGGAGTGTTTCTATTTCTTAAAAGTTTTACATTAATTCACATCTATTATTTTCCAACATGGTCTATCCCCATAGATCATGAAAATAAAATTAGACAAAGAAAAAGATACTATTTGTGGAACAAATAATGCTGAAAACAATGAATAAAAACAAAGGACAGAACGAACAGCTTACAAATCTCTTAATAAAAGCATCATGTTTTTATATAATGGATTCAATATATTCTCATATCTTTCTAGAGATATTACAGTTTTTCCATTTTTAAGTGTTATATTTTCTTCAGAATCTCCAGTTCATTTGAGTTGTTTCTGCTGTTTTTGTTGTTGTCTCTCTTAGAGACTTTCCCGAAGAGTCCTATAATCCCTGGTGCCTGCTCATCATTAAGAATGAGGGGCTAGAAAGCTTTCAGAGTTGGTAGGTGGGCTGCTGACTTGGAGCTTTACATACACAGAATGCCCAGGGTGGGTCTTTGTTAGGGAATTCTCTGTATCAGTACTGAGATTGCATATGGTCACGGAATTCACCTGTTTTTGGCAAAGTATCGATGCCCTCAGTTGTATCCTGGTCCAGAAATTCTTTGCTTTACGCTTTTTAGAGGTTAGCCTCCAGTCTTGGAGAAGAGGCAGCTAGGACCTCAGCTGCCTTTCAAACAGTTTTTACCTACTCATTTTAGCTCAGCCCCCATCTCCCTCTTCCCCTCAACTCAAGGTCCCCAATTCTAGCAACTGGTGTAGGCTACCAATTCCTTTGCTTTTTGAGGATTCTGTACTGGAACTCGGTATTCCCCATTACTAAACTGGTCTTTAGCTTTCTTGAATCAGCCAAGTCAGTAATACTAATTCATTTGTTTTCCAGCTTCCAAAATCCCTACAGAAATCTCCACATTTTTGTAGGCTTATAAATTTGTAAAAAATCTCTTTTATTGTGAAGTATGATAAACATACAGAAAAGTACACAAAACAAATGTATAACTCAATGATTTATTAAAAGCAAGTGGCCATATAACCAGTCAGGACAATAAACAGAACCCTGCCAGCCCCCCAGATTCCCCACCTTGGGCCCTTCCTAATAATTAGAGTCTCCCTCTTCCCAAAGAAAATCATTCTCTTGACTTCTATTGAAATCACTTTCTTGCTCTTCTTTATAGTTTTATCATTTAAGCATGTATCCACAAGTACAAGTTTTAATTTTTTTTTAATTTTATGTAATTGGAACAATCAAGTAATGTATTTTTGTGTCTGGCTTCTTTTGCTCAACATTATGTTTGTAAGACGCATCCATGTTTTCCCTGTTCCTGTAGTTCACTGTCATTATTGTATACAATTCCACTATATGAATATGCCACAACTTATTTATCCTTTCTTCTGTCAGTGGTCATTTGGACTGATTCCAATTTTTGGCTATGTTGAATTCAGCTGCTGTGAATATTCCAGTGCATTTCTCTTTGCTGCACATATTTCTCTTAAGTACATTCCTATAATTAGAATGCTCAGTTATAGGGTATGTATATGTTCAATTCTGGATAACAGTTTAGCATTATCTACTAAAGTCGATGTACCAATTTACACTTCAGTATATGAGCATTCCTGTTGCTACACATTCTGGCCAACACTTGATGTTATTCATCTTCACTTTTAGCCAATTTGGTAGGTGTGTAGAATCATCCATTGTGGTTTTAATTTGCATTTTCATGATGACTAATGTGGTTGGATAACTTTTCATATTTTTACTGGCCATTTGGATACCCTCATTTGTGAAGTGCTCATTCAAGTCTCATCTCACTGATCTGTAGTTCTTTATATATTCTGCATGAGTCACTTTTTGGTTGTGTAGCAAATATCCTCTCCCACTCTGTAGCTTGTCTTTTCACACTCTTTTTTTAAATTTTAATTTAATTTTATTTATTTTTTTCCACCCCGCTGCATGCAGGATCTTAGTCTCCTGACCAGGGATCGAACCATGCCCCCTGCAGTGGAAGCACAGAGTCTTAACCACTGGACTGCCAGGGAAGTCCCTTCACACTCTTTAAATAGAGTCTTTTGATAAATACAAGTTCTAATTATTATTATTATTTTTTTTTGCGGTACGCAGGCCTCTCACTGTTGTGGCCTCTCCCGTTGCGGAGCATAGGCACCGAACGCGCAGGCTCAGCGGCCATGGCTCATGGGCCCAGCCGCTCCGCGGCATGTGGCATCTTCCCGGACCGGGGCATAAACCCGTGTCCCCTTCATCTACAGGCGGACTCTCAACCACTGTGCCACCAGGGAAGCCCCATTGGTTATTTCTGTCTTATCTTTTTTACTTCATAAGTCTTGCCATGGATTTATCAATTTTATTAGTCTCTTGAAAAGAGTACATTCTGGTTTTACTGTTCCTCTATACTACATCTTATTTATTTATTTATTTATTTATTTATTTTGGGGGGCTACACCGCACAGCTTGTGGGATCTTAGTTCCCTGACCAGGGATCAAACCTGGGCCCTCAGCTGTGAAAGTGTGGAGTCCTAACCACTGGACCACCAGGGAATTCCCTATATTATATTTTATTTTCTGTTTTCTTATGCTGCTCTTAATTTTTTATTTCATTCCACCTCCTTTCTTTAGGTTTAATGTGCTATCCATTTTTTTCCCTTAACTTCCTGAGATAGATGTTGATTTTTCACCTTTCTTCTTTTCCAATTTATGCATTTAAGGCTATAAATTTTCCTCTATGCATGGCTTTAGATGCATCCCTCAAGTTTTGTTGTTCTATGTTTTTCTTTCAATTTATATCATTTTGTATTTAAGCAATGATTTTACAAAATGTGGTATAAAGGTGAACTAAATTTACAACTTAATTTGTTCATGTAAATTGCCTTCAAAATACATTGCAGCTAAGATGTGTATAAAATTTTACATACATTTGGAAGAAATCACACAGAAACAGTTGCTTTTTCAACAAACTTGGCTAATTTCACATCCCTTTTGGTCAGTCCCCCACGGACATGTGAGGTGAGGGGCATATGGACCTTGTACACACTGAACCATTCTGATGATGATTCATCTTCTCTGCTTGTAGGGTAATTTGAGACATAAAGCCAGATGCCTGATTACAATATTTGAAAGAGAACTCCTTGTAGACGGCACCTCTCTCACTTAATTCTGACCATCCTGCTGCTTTAAGGTCAACTTGGTTCCTCTCCTCTGCTGTCAACCAGTGAACATCTGCTGAGGTTCTGGTTCCAGCCCCAAACCCAGGCCTGCCTGGTGCACTGCCTGCCCTCAAGTTTTAATATGTACTGCTTTTTATTTTCATTCAGTTCAAAATATTTTGAAATTTTAATTGTGATATATGACCCATGGGTAATTCATTTCATTTCATTTTATTTTATTTTAATTTTTGGCTGCTCCATGTGGCATGCAGGATCTTAGTTCCCCGACCAGGGATTGAACCCACATCCTCAGCAGCGAAAGCGTGAAGTCCTAACTACTGGGCCGCCAGGGAATTCCCCATGTTATTTTTGTTTTAGCATTTATTTCATGTAATATTAATCTATCTACAACAGCTTTTCTTTGGTTAGTATTTGGACTATATATTTATTCTCCTTTTACTTTCAAATTTTCTGTATCTTTATGTTTTAGATGTCTCTTATAAACCATCATAAAATGTGTTTTAAAAAATCTTACCTGACAATTTGTCTTTTATTCATTTACATTTAATGAAGTTGCTGATAAATTTATCAACATAATTTATTCTATTTGTCCTAGTGTTATAGGTACCTTCCCTCCTTTCTTGCCTTCTAGGTTATTTTTTTTATCATGCCATTTTTTCTATAACTTAAAGGGTACATACTTTTTAAAAAGCCCTCCTTTCTTTTTTTTTTTTTTTGCGGTACACGGGCCTCTCACTGTTGTGGCCTCTCTCATTGCAGAGCACAGGCTCCAGACCCGCAGGCTCAGCGGCCATGGCTCACGGGCCCAGCCGCTCTGCGGCATGTGGGATATTCCCAGACCAGGGCACGAATCCGTGTCCCCTGCTTCAGCAGGCGGACTCTCAACCACTGCGCCACCAGGGAAGCCCAGCCCTCCTTTCTTGAAAATTACTCTTACACCATGCATCTCTTACTTATCAAAGTATAATGTTAACAGGTACTTTTCTCCTCTCCCCAGATAATATAGCGTCCTCACACACTTTAACTCTATCCCACTGCCGACTATTATGGTCATATATTTTAATTGTCTTTTAAATCCAACAAAAATTATTATTGTTTAATAAGGTCTAAATTCACTTGATTTACCCACATATTTTCTACTATTTGTACTCTTTATTTCTTCCTGACTCTCCAAGCTTCCGTCTGGTATTTTCCTTCTGTTTGAATAATATTCTTCAGAATTTCATTTAGTGTGGGTCTCCTGGTAATTCTCTTAGTACCTTTTTTAAAGGGAAGAATAGCTGAAAAATGCTTATTTCTTCTTCATTTTTGAAGGGTATTTCTGCTAGGTATAGAATTCTAGATGTACCAATTATTATCTTTCAGTACTTTGAATATGTCATTCCATGGTTTCCTGCTTCCATTGTTTCCACTGAGAATCTACTGTCAGTTTAATTGTTCTCTTTTGAAAGTAATCGATTTTTTTTTTTCCTGGCTGCTTTAAGATTTTTTTCTTTGTCTTTCACCTGAAGCACTTTTACTATGATGTGCTTAGATATTGTTTTCTTTGTATTCATTCTGCTTTGGTTTGGGGGACTTCTTCAATCTGTGGCTTAACTTGTCAGTTTTAGAAAAATTTCAATCCATTATCTCTTCAAATACTGGTTCTACCCCATTCTCTCTCTCTTCTCTAGGATTCCAAACACACAGGTGATACCTATTCACTGTATCCTCCATGTCTCTTATACTTTTTGGGGTATTTTATTTTTTCTCTTTGTGATTTATTCCAGGTTGTTTCTTCTTATATTCTAGTTCATTTATTCTTTGTTTAGCTTTATTGAATCTGCTGTTAATTCATCTGCTGTGTTTTTTATTTTTCATTCCTAGAACTTTCTTTTTGTGCTTTATCAACTCTGCTACATCCCTTCTTATAATTCACAGTTCTCTGCCAAAATTTTTAATCTAGTCTTTTATGTTCTTGAATAGTTAGCATTGTTTTATTTTTTAGAATAGTTATTTTAAAGTTTGGTCTGATAAAGCCAGTGTCTGGAGAACCTGAAGGTCTGTTTTTATTTTTTGCTCTTTCTGCTGGTTCTCATTCATTTTGTTATGTCTCCTCATATGCCTAGTTATTTTTGGTTGTGAGCCATGTATTATATTTGAAAGACAGTTTGCAGTAGTTTAAAGTTCTACATAATGCTACCTTAGTCTAAAGAGGTTTGCTTTTGCCAGATGCTTGGGACTACCCTATTTAAATTTCAGAGACTGAAATGACTTGAAGACAGGCTGTAGTCCCTTCCAGGGCATTCTATTTCCAGTTCACCCTTACTCTTACATAGATGCAACCTTTGGGGGTCCCAAACCAATGAGCAGAAGCTTACCAGCACTCAATTCATGTTTGGCAAGTCATGAACCCCAACTTTTTCTAGCTTCTATCAAGAGGGCTGGTCAACCTCTCAGGCCCCTCTTTTGATATTCATGAATGCCTTTAGGAGAAAATTGGTCCCATACGTAACCAAATGTCTTACCTCTCTGGATTTATGCCTTTCTCCAGATCTCTACTTGGTAATTCTTTATTACTTTCTTAGTTTTCTGAATGCCTTTGAAGCAACTTTTTAAAATATTTTGTCTACCTTTTCTAGTTGTCTTAAGAGTCAGGATTGCTTTAAACTATCTGTCTGGCATTACTAAAGTGAAAATCCTTAGTTTATATCACTTAGATAAAACCAAAATTGTACTGTAGTTTTAGTGTGGTTTCAGGAAGGAATGGAATTAGAAGTGTGTTCAATTCACCAGCGTAACCTAAAGGTTATTCTTCATTTCCTTTCAGAAAAAAAGTTTTAAAATCCTGTATCAGTTTATACCCACATACCTTGTAAAAAATGGGAATAAGAGGATTCTATCCATTTACTTTTGTACTTAACATCTAATACACTTTCCATATCAGCACCAACAGCTCTACTCCATTCTTTTATTTTTTTAATAGTTGTACTTCATACCACAAATATTTACCTACTATGCTCATTGCACTATACTTGGCTTTAAGGTGATAATGGTAAGCAAGAACGAATTTTGTCCCAGCACTCAGGGAATTTACTGTTGAGTGACTTAACAGTATTAAGTCACTTATTAAATACATTAATATATTAATCTTGTAACAGTATAAATAAATGTAAAATCGCAACTCTATCAAATGCTAAGAAGTTAGCACCATTGATATGAGAGCATGACAGGGGTGTTGGATCTAGTCAGGGAGATCAGAAATATCTTCCATGATGAAGTAACAATAAGCTGAATAGGAACTAACTAGAAGAGAAGGGGAGAAGAAAGGAAGCTTACAGAAGAGAAATAATATTCCATGTGGAGAATCTATCATATGGATATATCATGATTGATTTACCCAGCTCTCCACTGAGGGATATTTAGATTGTTTGACTCTTTTGCTACTACAGATGATACTTCAATAAATATATCCATATATAACTTTGGGCATAATTTAGTAAGGATGTCCTTATGATAATCAAGGATACATACACACAATAGAGTTAATACATACAATAGAGTTCACAATAATTTCCATTTCCACTTAGATTTAAATATAAAATTTACTAGATGTATTTCTTACATATTTCATCCTTTCCTAACTTAAATTCTTTGTTTTAATTTTCACTTGGCTGCACTATTTTCTCAAGACCTGGTTCCCTGCAGTGATCTCCTATCCCATTCATAAAGGTAAACACAAGCTATGCTCCATCTGCTCTGCACCTTCAATGTGGAATCTGAAGCATAAGTATGTATAGGACTCTCATCTATATTCTCAAAGTAAGCTAGGCTTTCTCCACTATGTACATAGCTCATCCTAACCATTGAGTGAATCACCTTAGCATAAGCTTGGGGAGAATGAGACAGTCAGAGGTTTGTGCTAAGGTGCTACCATCTCTCCAGAATCTTCTGCATTCTCAGATAAGTTAGGATCTATCTTTAAAATCAAACCTCCTGAAACATATTAGGGAAAAAATACTTGGCTATGTATACAACAAAATGTAACTATATAAATATCGCTCACAGGCCAATAAGAAGAAAAACAAACAAACATGCACATAACAGTAGAAAAGTGGGCAAAATAAATGAATTGACAACTCATAAAAAGAAATAAAGGTGGTAAATAAATACAAGAAAAAAACTTCATTAGTCATCATAAAAATAAATATTTAAGTTAAAAAAAACAGCAGACTACAAAAATTATAATAAATAGTATTGGAAGGAACACTGTGAACTATGTATCACATACACAAAATGTAAACTGTTATAGCTTTTCTAGGTCATCTGTATGCAATTTAAAACTGTTAAGTACTAATTGACACAAATTTTCAATTTCTAGAAATTTATCCTATGGAAATAATCAAGAAAGTGTTAATTTTCATTTCCTAGTATTGTTTTCCTTTCTTTCATACCACATATCAATATTTGACTCATATGCATTGTTTGTTTGTTTTCCCACCACCAGAATATAAGCTTTTTGAGAGCTTAGGACCTATACAATTGCTGGCACATATAAGGCGTATAATAAACATTGGTTGTTCAACAGAACAGGTAAAGATTTATCTATAAAAATTTTCAAAACTGTGGGGTTTTAAAAGAAAATTTGGAAAAAATCTAATATCCAACAGCAGGGGATTGGATAAAACAAAGAATGACTGACATGGATAACTACATAACCATTAAAAAGTAGTCTACAAAAACCCAGGAAATGTTTGTGAAACTATCACATGACCTCATTTTTGTTTAAAAGAAAAAAGAGGAAAAAAAGACCCTAATACAGTATTTATATCAAGATGTTAACAGTGGATATCTATGAGATGGTAGGATTATGGGTGACTTTTTTTTCTTATTTATGGTTTCCTGTATTTTTCAAATTTTTTTTCTACAATGAGCAGAATTCTTTTTTTAATTAGACAAAGAAAATTATTCACAACAAACTAAAACCAAAACCAAAACTTCTTCGTTTCTGATTCAAAGGAGGAAAAGGCAAGTTTACCTTCAATTTCATCATCGGAAATCAATTCATCATCAGAGCATATGTTGAGAATGTTAACCAGCATCTCTGTGACTAGATGATAAGACAAAATAACCCAAAATTTATATAATTAATAAGGTACTTTCTCTAAAATGATGTGGATATATAAACATACATGTTAAATAAACATAGATAAAAATGATTTGCCATTTTGCTATTCAGAGTAGCTGTAAGGAACAGCATTAAATGCAGACCTTCAAGTTTATACAGATTTGGGGGAGATTATTTGCTCCAGTTAAAGTATGGAGTCTTTGAAGATTCCATTGCATAACTACTACTTGATCTCATTAGACTGCTGCCAGAGCCTTTTCTTCACTGATATACATATGAAAGGATTTCCTCCCATTTTACAAAGAAGTTAAGCCACCAGGCCTATGTACAACAGGCTTATATATTTGCATAGCTTATTTGTATAGGTGCACAAATAAAATTCCAAGAAAAATAATTCCTATTTAAATCTCTTTATCACTGCAGAAATCACTGAAGGAATGGTTATTTTATTGTTACTTATGTTATTTTAACATCTTGATTATAGGACGACAGCTATTTTAAATTGATATTTAGAATAAGAAAAGCATAATCAACTAGAATTACAATTTAAAAACCAATTAAGCGCCACTTAAACATCTTTGTAGAGAACAATGAAAATAGAAAACATTTCTGATAACTTTAAGAAAAACATTTCTGAACCATCAGGGGACTCATGCAAATATAAGGGTGCTCAGTCACTAGTTAGGACAATTGATGGTCCAGATGCTTTAGTTCTCTTACCTTTTTCCCCAACAAAAGGCAAAGACCACGTGAAAACATCCATAAAGTTTGGAAGCCAGTATGGGTGTGGAGAACAGTTAAACTGCCTGATATTCATGACATTGTTTTCATATTTTAACACAGCAGCTAAAAAGGAAAAAGGAGGAAAGTCTGGCACAGAGGAAAATGACATGGCAACTGGTACACTTCGTACAGCTGTGTACCTATTACACAGAATTCAAGAACTTACTTTCCATTTATAAATTCAAGACAGATGGAAAATCTTAAAGCATGTTATATAGTTCATTCTTTTAAGAATTATCCCAAGAAACAAAGTTACCTGAAGAGCTCTTATATATAATAAAAGTACAAAAGAAACAACTCTGAAACTTCAAAGGGTCTTGCACAGTAACTATCTATAGAAATCTCAGATTCCACATGAGAAAAATTTCATCATAATTTCCCTTTATAGGCCAAGTGGTTACAATTACAACCTTCCTCTGAGGGCAAACATTTCTCATTAAATGAACACAGCCTGTTGTCCTAGTCATTAGCCAGAGCCAAAGATTTTATAAACTTTTTAGGAGTTTATAACATAGCAGTTATTAATTCATAGTGGGGGATACAGATAGATGGTAAACTTGGAGCAATTTAATAAGGTTCAAAGTAGATTAAATCATCTCTGCATACAGTATGTGAAGAAAAAAATGCCCGTCTCTCCTATACACAGTATATTGTTCACACTCTATGAATGTTTAATATTAACCAGTTCATATATATATTTTGGTACCAAACTGATTTTCTTTATATTTAAAACTTTTTAAAATCCAATCCCTTAGTTTTCATCACCAGAATGCAATGTGGTTTGCATTATTCTCCTAATTATTCTTACTATGATCATAAATAGAATAGGGTATAATAGTTCTCTAGAAATGACAGTTATAGGTCATCTCCTGATTCCTGTCTCTTTGCTTATTGCAGGATAGCCTAGTATTCTCAAAATTAAAGTCACTGGATGTTTAAAATGTACACCATAGATTATAAAGAAAATATATGAAAATAGGATTTTCAGCTTTTAAGAAGCTTCTAATACTGGTTACAATGTACATGTCCCATTATTTTCAAGTATATGTATTTTACTTAGGTTAGATGAATATGTAAATATTCAACAACTCCCTCAATCTACACAAGAAAAAGAGGTGGGAGGTGGACACAAAAATAGAAATAGAGATGTTTAAAAATCATGACTTAAAGGTCTTTCATGTAACCAGTGGAACTAAGAAATGCCTGTTGGTACCAATAAGTCTAAAGAATATACAAGAAAGAAAAACAACAGTAAAAGAAAGAGAAGAAGGAAAGGGGGATAGAGTTGCCTTCTTCAAGAAAAGAAGTACTTGTGCAGTGAATAACTGAGTACCACCAGAGATTATTTTAGATGCCACATGTCCCCCTCTCCCCGGCCAAAGGTTAAGAAACAACCAAGGAAAATAAGATTGTTTCAAGGTAAAGTATGTTACCAATTATGTCAAAGCCAACAAAAAACTCAGAATCAACTGTGACTTTAACAGTTTACTAAAGGAATAATCAAGAACAAGACCAGATTAGAATATGGCAAAGAATGAACTGGCAGTTAGTAAGCTAGTAAAGTGATTGCTGATTTAGATGACATGTTTCAGATTAGCACACTGATAAATCCACGGGGCAATCAATAGACACTTTTTTTTTTTTTTGGCCAATGCTGTGCAGCTTGCAGGATCTTGGTTCTCCGACCAGGGACTGAACCCGGGCCCCTGGCAGTGAAAGCGCCAAGTCCTAACCACTGGACTGCCAGGGAATTCCCTCAATAGACACTTTTAATAGTAAGGTTAATAAAGGAAGTAAGAAGGGAAAGTCTTCTTCATAGATAAGAGGACTAGGGACACTGTCCTTGAGGAAGTTTGACAACATAAGTGGCACATACTATTCATAAGGGAGGAAACGAGAACAAAAACTAAGTCTCTAATGTATTGGAAATATTAGGAAAAAGGAAATAAGAAAGAATGGAGTTAGGGAGAAGCAGAGTATTATAGGATAGCTAAGACTCAGGAAAGATTGACGAGTAGCAAAAAGAAAATATAAGACTGGAAGAGAATTTAAGTCAAAGAAATGTCTTTTTAAAATGGACAGCAAGTCACGAAGGACATTCAGAGATAACTGTTCCAAAACAGATTGAAATGAGATGTGCCATTTCATAGTCTACTCTGAAATAGAGGAAGTAGTAAATATATTGTGGGCCTCTTTTAAACTTCTCTCCCAAACTGCATATACAAGATATGACTATAAAGTAATGAGACTTAAGAAACCACCAACGACAAACACACCAGACCTTATATATCAGATGAGTGTGGTCCTTTGCTGTAATCACACCAGGCACAATAACAGTAGAATGTTATAGTAGTAGAGCAATTTATAGTTTGACCAATGCTTTTAATATTCATTTTGATTATTCCAACTTATCTCCAACAAGCCTATATCACAGTTATTTTAAGGACAAACTGAGGCTCAGAGAAGTTAAGTATCTCATTAACTGTGAATTTAAAAGTGAAGCAGGACTAGACTAGGATTTCTGACTCCTAGCTCAGTGCTCTTATCAATATACCTTGCTGCCTTACCGTATATTTAATCCAAAGATGCTGCCATCACTCAAAACGTTTCTGGAACTCCTCTTTTGGAATTGCCTCCAGAGCCATTTTATGAGCAACACAAGAAAAACCAGTCTCATTACCTTATAATCATACCTTGTTCCTGACCCCAAATGGTATCGTCTAGCTTGATCACTCACCTTATTCATCAGTCTTGACTCCGAATGACTTTTGGCTGTTCCAAAAATCAAATCCACCCTCAAAGGACGAAGATTTCCCATCATTGAGGATAATCAAAAGAATGTGTCGCAGACTCTGAAGGCAATGCCAAAAGAGGAGTTCCAAAAATGTTTGAACAATGGGCAGCATTGTTGGAATAAGTGTATAACCTCCCAAGGTAACTACCTTGAAGGGACAATACTCACTTGGATATATTTGTTCTGGCATGTTTGTTTAAAAGTTCTATTATTTTATAGTCATACAGCAAAATAGTTACAGAGGCATGTTACAGAGGAGGTTTTTAAGTAGACCACTGCCCTGATACAAAACTTATGAACTAGGAATCATAAAAGTTAAATTTAAAAAAATGACTAAAATAGACTAAAAGTCTTAGAAGTAGAATTTCTGGATCAAAAGGCATGTGTATATCCAATTATCTTTTTTATATGGGAAACTGAGGTTAAGAAAGATTATATGACTTACCTAAAGTCACACTATTAGTTTCTGGCAGGGCTTGGACTAAAATGAAGATTTTTCTGACTTTTTGTAGAGTATTCATTCTAACAGTATTATTTCTTAAGAGCAAAAACAGCTTAACGGACAGACATTAAAACACTAAACAGTGACATTTTATTGAGGTAGTACTGTTATAAATAAATTAAATTCACCAAAACCAATAATTTATGCTGACTGTTCTAACCTGAACCTGAAGTAATTTATTCTTCTTATATTTTGATTCAGTAGTATAAATCAGACCTATTGTAATCATTATTTATACTCACAAAGAGCCCAATAATCCTTAGGAGATGAAAACCAAGCAGAAGCCCAAATTCTAAGTTTCTTGGCCTTTGTTTCAATTAAGACCCTTTTTTTTCTTATTTAAAATTTATATATATTCAGAAAATTACTTATGCACATACATATTCAACTAGAGCTCACATATACTCACTCACAAATTCAAACTCAAATATTGCTGGTCTCCTTTACCTTTATTGTTATAGACATCTAGGTAATTGGGGGCAGAGAAAATAGTAATGAGTGATGGAAAGCCTGTCGTTTGGCTCTTCCTGTACATTCGATACCTGGAAGAAAAATGACAGCCCGTCTGTCTTGATGTTAAAGGCAAAAACTTTGCAGTGCTGTTTGGTACAGTTGGTTGTTTTTGTTTGTTTGGTTTTGATTTTGGCCACGCCACACCACAAGTAGGATCTTACTTCCCTGACCAGGGATTGAACCCGTGCCCCCCTGCAGTGGAATGTGGAGTCTTAACCACTGGACCACCAGGGAAGTCATGGTACAGTTTTAATATAACTTACCCAGCATCTTGGGCTTCATGGGCTCTGATTATTGATAACAGATTATTGTTCTGCAAAAATTCACAAACTGCAGGGTAACTGAAAAAGAAAATAGAAAACACAAATCCAGAATTAAAACACTTGTTTTTTAATAGGAGAAAGGGGAAAAGTCAAGATGAAATGAGTTGAACTTGTTTCAAAATTATAGGTTTTCATTACCACTGAACTTTTATTAATAGCTTAGCAATCATCGCTCTCGTTTTTCCATGTCACTGATATTCCTCATTCCAGATCAAGGACACAGATAACAGACAACCCTAGGACAGAAGCAGAGTTCCCCCACACAATACTTTTTTTTCTTAACCCACACAATAATAATACAACACCAAAACTTTTCTTGGTATCTTGATATAAAAAAAAGTATCACAGCAGTGTGTGTGTGTGTGTGTGTGTGTGTGTGTGTGTGTGTAGTAGGTGCTAAAAACTGAACACACAATTTTCAAATTGTCAAACTGTTAGAAAAGTTAAAGAACCTACTTATAGCTTCACAGGTAATATCAATATCAAGATGATATTATGCAGGAATATTTCAGGAGCAAATACAAATACTATATCCAATCTTATTCAAATGAAAGGTATGATATTTGCATCTCTCCTGTCATATTCTTTTAGCACTAGTACCTTTCTGAATGGCAAATGTTTGATACGAAGAACTGGAGAATACAAAATTATCCTGGAATTATCCAAGTGTTAATTATTTAATTTATGTTTAATCTTTGTTTCTTATTATGTTCACTAGAAAAAGTAAGTTTTAAAATAGGTTGCACATTCACGTGGCATAAAATTAAAAGATATAAAAAGTTATACAGTGAAATATCTCCCTCCATCTTACCTCTATCTTCCAGCTACCCTGGAAGCAACCAATGTTCTTGGTTTCTTTGAGTGCCCTTTCAGAGATACCATATTCAATTTCAAGCAATTATGCATACACATATGCACACCCCCCCTTTTAGAAATGTCATCAGACGGTACACATAGCTTTTTACTATGTCTTTTTTTTCACTTTACACTAGTGATTATTCCAACCAGTATATAAAGGATTTGTTTTCTTTTTTTCATTTTTCAAAAACAGCCTCATTGCATTGTCTGGTACATTCCATTGTCTGGATGTACAAGCATTTATTTAACTAGTCTCCTATTGAACGTTTAGGTTGTTTAAAACCATCATCATAAATAATGCAACAATGAAAAACTTGTACATGCATTTTACACGTTTTCAAGTAGAGTTGATTCCTATCATTTGCAGTAGCTGTGTTCTGTAAAGTTGCTGCAAAAACTGAGTTAGTGAATACTGAACGACTGCTCCTAGGGGAAATACAGGGTTTCGGTTCTGTGAGCCTCTGGTCACAACGTTTTCGTCAACTAATCAACACATAACCTTGTTTTATGTGTGTTTCTGTGTAAAATCACCTTATTTAATGTATATTGTTGATTCATTAACATGGGCCTCATGGCCAACAGTGCCACAACTCATTCCTGAATGGAGCTTATATAACACATCACAGCCTTCTTGCACATAGGAACACTAGATAGCACTTCAGCAGTATGCTTGGGGCCATTTTAAACAGCAAAACACCAACAAAAAATGTGGGAAATGTTTCACTAAATAGACCACAAAAAGAATACTTGCTTACAGTATGAGAGCTGAAACAAGAGGCAGAGCAGCTGCACGTTCAACCTCAGCCGGAACGTGCACAGGGTGTCTCAAATTTTCCGTTGCTCTGTACACTTGAATGTCTGTGAATGACTGGAAGTGTTGTGAGTATTGATTCCAGGGTTACAAATAAATCTTAGCAAGTAGGCAAATTTGCAAATCAGAATTCTTGAATAATGAGGACTGACTATATAGCCACAGGATTACATTTTAGAAGTAGAAATTCTGGAACAAAAGCCATGGCCATTTATAATTGAGAGATGTTGTCAAGCTCACTGCCATAGAAATTGTACCAATTTATAATGTGCTAAAAATAAAAGTTTTATGTTCCTTATTTTAAGCAATGTAAAGAGAAGTAAAATTTAAATGACTTCATCATATTAGTCACTGCTAAAGTTGGCAGAATGGAATGAAAAAAGTTTACTTAGAAGAATGTTAAAACTATGGCAAAACTGAGGCTTCCTTTTGTGTGCAGGATTTCATTTAATGAATGCCTTATCTTAGGCAATTATCAAAGATTTTTCAGGGTACTAAATACAGGTATTATTTATCAGAATAAAATATTTGGATTTTTAAAAAATTCAGGCTTCAAACTTCCCTGAATCTCCCTAATTTGGAGTGGCAAAGCACAATGAAAGCTCACATATGAGATTTAAGACAACAACCAACTTCCAGGAAATGTCCTGGGCTTAGTTCACAATGTCCTGTTCTTTTTATATCTTTGCCAATACCGGTGGTTCCAAAAGCTGGTGAGCTTTCTAAAAAAATAACAGGATTCCCTTGTCTCAGGCTTACTGAATCAGAATCTCTGAGGGAAGAGCCAAGAAATCTTTATTTTTAAAAAAGTCAATAGATGATGTTTGGGAACAAATAATCTAGATCATTTAAAGTCAGACAACAATATTTAAGCACTGCAAGATGTTCTATTCAGTCGTGTTCAGTATATTACACTTATTAGGGCATAATACTGAGTAAAATATAAAAAACAAAACAGAGTTTTCTGCCTTCAATTAATCAAAAAATTAAATAGAAGTCCCTGAGCAACACAAATTCAAGATACAAAATATGTAGTTAAAAATAATTTGATAAAATATGTTACAATTTCCTTTTTCTAATTTTCTAACTGAGGATTAGCTTACCTGTAAAAATAAGAGCACCCTCGGACCGTGTTGTGGGTATAGTGTTCCAAGGTCTTTTCATTGCCATAATCCTCTGAGGGATCAGACCAAAGCAGGTCACACACTGGCCCAAAGGCTGGAGGTTCTTTAAACCTGTCTAACTAGAAGACACGTAAAAGCCAAAAGAAGAAAAATCATGAAAGCAAAAGAGCTTTTGGAAAATGGTATGGGTCAAAAAACACCTTTCCACCCATAAGAATGTATTAGGAGAGTGGGCGGTAAGCCCCTAAAGAATTTTCCTTTAGGAAGAAAATGAACATTTAATAAATGTAGATACAATTTTTATGTTTTTGGTATTAAATTTTAATAAATATCCCTATCCCTACAGTAGAAAAGGACCTCCTTACATCCTAATCTTAAAAGCGGTGCTCATTTAATTTGAATGTGAAATCAATCACTATAGAAACATACTATTTATTAGAAAGACCCTGTAAAGTTTATTTCAATTGCCTAGGTGAGCCAATGTTACCATGACAGCAGGAAGGGTTTTGAGTGTTTCTGTTCATTGTTTATCTCATTCCAATGGAGATTTCTTTATTTTAAAGAATGCTAGTTTTATTTTGCAAAAGGCTTTCATCCTTTCCATTCTATTCAGTGGAGGCATTTCAATATAAGTTATTAATTCAAGCCTTTAGTCACTGCTGCTTTGGTTAACGCATGAAAGCCAAGAGAAAACAAGTAACTAGGATAACTGAATGCCAAGAAGAGAACCTCTACTAAGTGAAAAGGGAGCTTTATATTAATACAATTGATTCAGAATTGTAAAATTCAAGATTTACTATGTAAAAGAGAAATGTTGTTTATTTAATAACAACACGGCAGCAGAAAAGGCTGTGCATACAGGCATACACCCTCTTACCTTGAGGACAGTAACTTTAATTCAGAGAAATTTTACAAACAGAAAATTTTTTAGTTTCAGTACCTATATAAGAGAGGTAAGAGAATACAAAGTACAGAAGAGAAGATGGTGATGTAGAACAATATAAATGAAAAAAGACTGATCACCTTTTTTCAGTCATGAAGATACATAATCCTGAAAAATCACAATTACCAACTAAGGCAAGTGTAGCAATTAAACTCTATCATCTGAAATGTCAAAGTCAATGAATTTCAGAGCTGGGAGAGTCCTCAGACCATCCATTTCAACGTCCTCATTTTACAGAGAAGAAAATCTAAGAGGTTAAGTGATTTGGTAAAGGTTACACAATTAATGGCAGTACAGGGATTAGAACCCTGGCTTTTTTCCTTCCTATTGCTACATAATTTAAAGTTTCAGGGTTATACTCAAAATATGTTTCTAGTTGGTAAAAGCACAGACTTCGTTAAAAATTAGACATTTTCTGGGCTTCCCTGGTGGAGCAGTCGTTAAGAATCCGCCTGCCAATGCAGGGGACATGGGTTCGAACCCTGCTCCAGAAAGATCCCACATGCTGGGGAGCAACTAAGTCCGTGAGCCATAACTACTGAGCCTGCACTCTAGAGCTCGCGAGCCACAACTACTGAGCCTGCATGCCACAACTACTGAAGCCTGCATGCCTAGAGCCCGTGCTCCACAACAAGAGAAGCCACCGCAATGAGAAGCTTGCGCACTGCAATGAGGAGTGGCCCCCGCTCGCTGCAACTGGAGAAAGCCCGTGCGCAGCAACGAAGACCCAATGCAGCCAAAAATAAATAAATAAATAAAATAAATTTATTTTAAAAAATTAGACATTTTCTGGAAGATATATAGGAAAATGTTAACCGTAGTTATTGCCCAATGACAAGATCACAGGTGATTTCCATTTTCTTACTTTTAATTATCTGTATTTAAAAATTTTCAGCAATAAAGACATATTAGTTGACTGTAATAAAAAACAAAATTAAAAGCATATTTACTCCATGAGACTAATGAAAGATTACTTACTTTCCGAATGTCATCTAAACAAGTAATTTCAGGTGACATTCCTCCATGTACACACAGAAACTGCTGGTTTAAGAGGGCAGCAAGAGGAAGACAGTCAAATGTTTCCATACACGCATCATACACCTGTTCAGAATATTTGATTCGACCTATCAAAAAAGGAAAAACAAAGGAAGAGAGTTAAAATTTATCATACATGAAAAAGGATATATGCCAGTTGATTATGAAGCTACTCCAAAGCCATTTGTTACAGGCAAATTTGAAAACACAATCATCTTTGTACAGATATTTCTGAAAAGTTGTGGATAAAGGGCAAACAAAATCTCCCTCTTTTTCTACAACTGTGACCTTGGATTAACTTTCTAGCTCTGTTGTCCTGGAAACCTGATAAGGTGAATGTAATCAGCTGTGTTATTAGGCAACATTTCTTATGGTAAAAATTACCCAATTACCTGGCGGAAGCTATAGCTTTGGGCTTCTCTGAGTGCGGTGACTCGTAAGGTATGTCCCTCGTGGGATCCTGGAAGCTATGCCAATAAAACTTTTACAAGAGATACTGGCATTTGTGATGCATGAGGCTTCTAAGCCAGGGTGGCTCCCTAATCTGCCCAATGTGGATACTGTTTCCTTGCACCTGAGCTGTGACTAGGAGAGGGTGGGAGAAATGGAGGCAAAAGGCAGAAAAGCTCCAGACTGCGGCATGTACTTCTATGACGACTACTCCATGAAAAGGGATGCCTGATGCTGCCCTTCCTGAACTGTACTCTTCTAGGATGGACGCCATGTATGCCCCATGGTCTCTCGTGAGTCTGCATTGGGTCTAAAAAGACTTCCTGGTGGTATTGAAGATATATAAATAGAAACTGAAGTTTTAGGCGTCATCAATAAAATGTCAATAATATTTTTGCTCATGATTTTTAAGGTCTTCAACCAAATTATGTCCTGATTTTATTTTATGTAAAAATGTTCATCTCAGTGAACTGTATTTTGATGTGGTTGTCATTTTGAGGCTACAGAACAAAAAAACACTCCAGTGGGCAGACAGTGGGTTGGCTTCCACAATTATCTAAAAAGGACAGGTCATGAAATAGTAGTTGGCAGATGGCTTTAGTTTAAAGAGAAAGGGAACGTTTTCTTCTTTGGCCTTGGGTTCAAAAAGCCAATATGCTAGGAGGCGCATACTGGTGGAGACGGCCACAAGTTACACAGGCAGGCAGCCCTACAGAACTGTGAGCTCCTTCTCTTCCAAGATTCTGTGAAGATGAGACAAAGCCTACAGGCCCCAGAGAACAACACTATAGCAAGTGAGTCAGATTATCTAGTTGGTAATTATTTCTGTCTTTATTTTCTTCTTGTAATCGCCATGCTTTTAGAAAAGACATGTTCAAATATCAGAGCCTGGTCTTGGCAAGGCTTTGGGGAATAATGTGAAGGGTGATGTGTCCAGATTTGGGCCAGAGTGCAGTACATGGGTAGCAGGAATGACTGGAGAGAGATCCCTAAAGGGAAGGTGTAACCAGTGGACCACACTTAAGGTGCTTCATCCCAGAAGGTGAAGATTGTCTACTGCCAATACTGATCAGGATTTGAGGGCATTAAGGGAGGCTGTGAGTTCCTTTATAAACTTTTGGAGCATTCTGTATTACCAACATCAATAAGGAATTCCTTTGTAAGAGTCCTAAGGTTGCATATAGGCAGGGATTTTAATTAGTTATTAATTCATGCTCCAAATACCATTTTACATCAATAAGATGCCTTTCAACCCAAAGAATGACTCAAAAGAGTTCCTTAGCCTACTTCCAGAAGACTACCAAGTCTGGAGAAAGACAGAAAGTAATACAGTGTCCTAACCCATTTTGTAAATTAAAACAGAAAGTCACAAATCAAATTAAACAAAGCGCACAACCAAAATGGGTTACAGAATGTTACCATTTAAATTTTCTTAAAGTTTATGAATATGTATATAAATACCAACATTTTTATCTTCTGAGGGGTTAGATTGAAGATGACTTAGTTTAGCTGTATTTTCTAGGATGGATATATAATCCTTGTATAGTAATATTTATTGTTATATCACCTTTATTTTTGAAATCTGTTGAAGGCTCACAATGTACCTGTGCCATCAGTGAGTTAAGTGTTCAACACAGTGGAATGGAGTCTGGAACCTGACTGCCTGGATTCGAACCTCAGCTCCGCCACTTACTAGCAATAGTACTTTGGACGAATTACTTGACTCTCTGTGCCTTTACTTCCTCATCTATAATATAGGCCTAATAATAATACCCACCTACATTACAAGGTTGCTGTGAGGATTAAATGAATTCACATATGTAAAATGCTTTGAATAATGTATGACACAAAGTTGGTTCTATATAAGTGTTAACCAATAAAATTACCTTATTTTATCCTCACTGAAACCCTGTGAAGTAGGTACATAATCTTCATTAAAAAGCTGAGGAAGGGCTTCCCTGGTGGCGCAGTGGTTGAGAGTCTGCCTGCCGATGCAGGGGATGCGGGTTCGTGGCCCAGTCCGGGAAGATGCCACATGCCGCGGAGCGGCTGGGCCCGTGAGCCATGGCCGCTGAGCCTGCGGGTCCAGAGCCTGTGCTCCGCAACGGGAGAGGCCACAACAGTGAGAGGCCCGCGTACCGCAAAAAAATAAAATAAAATAAAAATAAAAAGCTGAGGGAATTGGGCTCACTTGTCCAAAGCTGCAACTAGTAAGTGGCAGAACTAGAACCTGTTCATGCGCTTAACATGATGCAATACTCCTCCCAATCATTATTTTTAAATTAAATATTTAGTAGGAGAATCTAAAGAGCCAAATATATAATTACCAAAGGTTAAATTAGCTGACTCAAGAGTTTTATTTTCATGATAAATTGTAAGATATATCCCACAATGAAGGAAACATGCACCTCAGTCATAGGTTCACACTGATACAAGTTCTAACTAGTATCAATAATATAACATTAACAAAACAAAATTTTCAACAATATTCTTTGAACGTAATTTTGAGAGTCAGCACTATTTGCAGGAAACCATGACCCGGTCTAAACAGTGATTATATATTTGTTTTAATTTTTATTTGCTTTCACTGTTTTTTTAAAACAAAGGTAATAGGTTCAAAAAAAGAAAGGTTCAGAATTAGTGCCTCCTCCCCCTCTTTGCAGGCAATTAGCTTCCTGGGTGTCTTTATAAAGATAGTCTACGCATACATATGCAGATATGTATATTTATTCCATTTTCACAACATTCTAACATAAATGTAGAATATGTACACTGTTTTCACTTGCTCTTTGGACTTCTTTTTTTTAATAAATTTATTTATTTTGTTTTATTTATTTTACTTTTGGCTGCGTTGAGTCTTCGTTGCTGCACGTGGGCTTTTCTCTGGTTGCAGCGAGTGGGGCCTACTCTTCGTTGCGGTGTGCAGGCCTCTTATTGTGGTGGCTTCTGTTGCAGAGCATGGGCTCTAGGCGTGCGGGCTTCAGTAGTTGTGGCTTGCAGGCTCAGTAGTTGTGGCTCTCGGGCTCAAGAGCACAAGCTCAGTAGTTGTGCCACACGGGCTTAGTTGCTCCGCTGCTCGAACCCGTGTCTCCTGCATTGGCAGGTGGATTCTTAACCACTGTGCCACCAGGGATGCCCCTTTTTGTACTTTTCTTTTTTGGCTGCGCTGTGCAGCACGAGGGGTCTTAGTTCCTGGATCAGGGATTGAACCCAGGCACCTGGCAGTGAGAGCACGGAGTCCTAACCACTGCACCGCCAGGGAATTCCCATTTTTTGGACTTAGTAACATATTTTGGAGATCATGCCATATCGTTATATGAAGAGTTTTGGTTTTTTTTAATATCTATATAATATTTCACTTTATGGATATACCACAATCTAACCACACCAATCTCTTGCTACTATAAGTAATGAACAATGGCAAACATTTGTTTATTTCCAAAAAAAAAAAATCAACCTGTCATAACAATACTGTTTTCATTAGCAAAATTACAGGAGTTTCTGGAACCTCCTGTAATTTCAGTAAGCTGTTTAACTACACATCAAAAAAGGGGCCCTTGGAAATAAGAAATTAATTTACTTTAGAAATATGGACCCAGAGCTATGAGATGGAATCATAAAACCACTAGGTTTCTTGCTTTCCAAGTACATAACAATAAAGAGATGTTTTTGCAAAGATAAATGATATGTCAAAAATTAACTGTTATACTTTGCTACTCAAATTATCTCTGGATTTGAAAGAAATTTTAAAAATCTCTGCAATATAAAGCACTTTAAAACTTGATATAAGAAAAGAAAAGCCTCCACCTGCCCCTCCTAGAAATATTAACAAGATTGCAGCTGCACAATTTGGAACTAAGCATCACTTAACAGTAATTATAAGGTGCTGATTCTAAATGTTACAGTGGCCCTTTAAGAAAGATCAGCTTATCAGTAAAAACACTCATGCAAAGTGGCACACATGCTTTTTCCTTATATAGGAACAAAATTTGAAATTGTACTTGAATTTGTGTGCTTATTCCAAGATTTATTAACATTTCGGATGCAGCATTAGAATGAAACAGGAGTATATTGGCAGATAAGAGAAAAAGAAAGAAACGTGGTTTAACTAAATTACAGCTGTGAAAAGCAAAGAAAAACCTGAGATAAGAAATCCTGTGCAAAATGACACACTCAAAATGTTTCCCAAACCTATTGTTCTATTTTCTGAAAACAGTCTGAACCAATTATACTAATCAAAAAAAGAACTCTGAAAAAACAGAGGAAGAATTAGATAGAATGTTACCGAAAAAACATGAATCTTAATTCAGAGGCATCCATACACCGTTTTTTCTTCATTACTTATCTATTGCCAAATATTGAGCATTCCAGGGCCTTTGTTAACTGCTTGATAGGCACTGTTTAATATTCCCAGGTAAAGAAACAGAGGTGTAATGAGGACCACCTTAATATTTGGCTTAGAAAAACAATGCAAAATATTTCCAATTTTTAAAGTACTTGATGAAGTGGTTCTCAAATGACAAACAGTAGATACTTTCCAAGCCTCTGGAAGAGGTGTTCTTAACCAGCAGTGTGCTACAGAATTACCTGGGATGCTTTAAAAAGCCTTTTAAATGCTTGGCCCTAAATGGATAATTTGAAAGTTACCAGTTTAAAAAATTGGTATAATAGTATTACATAGTGGTGATGAAAAGCTAATTCGCGGAGTCCTATGGGAAGATAAAAAATTAAAAGTACTAGTCCTCCTGATCCAGCTTCCCACAGGTAATCACTGTTACCAATTACTTCTGCACCTTATATATTTTTAATTTACAAAGGAGATCACACTATACGTGTTCTGCAAATGGCTTCCATCACCTAACAATATATCTGAACAGCTCTCCATATCAGTACATCTAGATCCACCTTGATCTTACAACAGCTGCCTACCATTCCATTTTTTAGATATATTATCCCTTATTATTTTTTTTTGCTATTACAATTAACACTATAATGAACATCCTTATACATCCATATCTTCTTATCTTTTTGAGTATATAGTGTGGTAGGCAGAATTCTAAAATGACCTGCAATGACCTATACCTTTGTATAATCTGTGCCCCTTTGAGTGGGTGGAACTTGGAAATACGCTGAGACTCCAATGATTATGTATCATTATGGCAAAAGGGAGATGTTCCTGGATGGGCCTGACCTAATCAGGTGAGCCTCTGAAAAGCAGAGGGTTTTCTCCAGCTGGCTGATCACAGAAGAGGAAGGCAGAGAGATGCATTTGGGCTCTAGAAACTGAGGGCAGTTTCTAGCCAACAGCTAGCAGGAAAATAGGGGCCTTAATCCTACAGTCAGTAAGGACCACCAACAACTAGTGAGCTTGGAAGACACCAAGCTCCAAATGAGAACACAGCCCTTGGTGACACCTTAATTTTGGCCCATTGAAACCCAGAGCAGCAAATTTAGCCATACTGTGCCTGGACTTCTGACCTGCAGTAACTATGAGATAACAAATGTGCTGTTTTAAGCAGCTGAATTTGTGGTAATTTGTTATGCAGTATTAAAAAATAAAGATACAGGGCTTCCCTGGTGGTGCAGCGGTTAAGAATCCGCCTGCCAATGCAGGGGACACGGGTTCAAGCCCTGGTCCAGGAAGATCCCACATGCCACGGAGCAACTAAGCCAGTGCGCCACAACTGAAGCCTGCACACCTAGAGCCTGTGCTGCGCAACAAGAGAAGCCACCGCAATGAGAAGACCGTGCACCACAACGAAGAGTAGCCCCCGCTCTCCGCAGCTAGAGAAAGCCCGCATGCAGCAACAAAGACCCAACGCAGCCAAAAATAAATAAAAATAAAAATAAATAAATTAAAAAAAGAAAAGATACAATCTGCATGATAAACTCCTAGAAGCCAGACTGCTGGGTCAGAAATTTTTACGGATATTCCAAAATTACTCTTCAAGTACTTTACACCAATTTAAACACTCACCAACAGTAGATCTAATTTGTTTTACACTTCCTGGTTAATTACTGATTTAAAGTGTTTATTTCAATAAGTTCCAAGACCTGGAATGATCTATATCTTGCCCATTTGTAGCTGACTTTTCTCTCACAGGGTTTTTAAGTGTTCACACTCTAAAATTTCTTTCATTAATTAAGAAAGACCTTTCATTTCAGGCGTTACTAGGAGGAAGGCTGTCATCACAACTGCTAACTTCAATGTAGGAAGCTACTGGTAACAAGAGTTAAAATGAGCATTGGGAACATTCTCAAGTTGTAAGTAGAGGGATTTTGTGGCAGCTGAATAAACTGAGTCTCTGAAAACAAATTTCAAAGTTTTTCTCAACTTTGAATATTCTTCTGGTAATAAAACTTCAAATATAATATATTCCTCCAAGATGATAATCTGAAGAGAAATCTGAATAGGACACAAAGTAAAATCCATGATCAAAATATCAATTATATGAACAATAAAGGTTTTTTTTTTTTTTTGCCACACCACATGGCAGGTGGGATCTTACTTCTCTGACCAGGGGAGGAACCCTTGCCCCCTCGCAGTGGAAGTGCAGTCTTAACCAGTCGACCGCCAGGGAAGTCCCAAAGCATTTTTATATATTCAGGATTATGGGGGGAAAGAGGTAGACTTTACAGCTAGATAAGAGATTATTCTACCTTTCTTATTTTATAAAGAATGTACTAACACTTTAGAAATGAAAAAAGGTATAATTCTGTTTTTTATTTCAGTATTTTCCTTTCACTACAACAATACAAAAATTCCATGTAGTATAAACTGATATATAATTTTTCTGAGTGCTAGAGTATGTACCAAAAGTCTTTAAAATGTTCATGCCCGGACACCTAGTAATTCTTTTCTGAGAGTCTATTCTAAAGATATAAATCACAAAGAATCATTCATTCAACAATTTAATTCAACCAATATTTGTTAAGCATCTACTGTGACTTATTAGATAGTGTTCTGGAAAAACAACAGAGAACAAAACACCTCCCTGCTGTCATGCAGCTTAAATTCTGGTGGGAGAGAAAGACAGTAAATAAATAAATATATTAAAAATATATAAATTATATATATATAGGATATATAAAAATTTCAGGTATTGATAGATGCTATGGGAAAAAAAAGTAGGGTATGAGAATAAAGTGATGAGATTTTAATTTAGAAAAAGCAACCAGGGAAGAAAATCTCTGAGGCTATGACACGAATGAAGTAAGGATGTAGGTCTTCTAAGCAGATAGACACCTGGGGAAACAAGAGATGATACGTGCAAATGTCCAGAGGCAAGTTCTCCCAAACAAGCCCAATATAGTCACCATCATGCTGCATGTTACTTAGAGCCAATTGTGAGTACCTAGATTCTGGTCAAAGAAATCTGTGAGGTTTTTGTTTTTGTTTTTGCTTCGCCTCACGGCTTGAGGCTTTGCAGGATCTTAGTTGGGCCTCGTGGAAGTGGAAGTGGAAGCACGGCATCCTGACCACTGGACCACCAGGGAATTCCCTGTTTTTGTTTTTTAAATCAGCTTGTAATGTTTTGAGTTTCAAAAAAATTCTACCTTTAATAATAAATTTTTTTTTACTATTACAGTATTATTTATAGTTGGAATCAACCTAAATGCCCTACAGTTGCTACTAAATTGGCCACACACGATAGTACATTCATGAGACGGAATACTTTAAAAACATTAATATTATATTTTAAAGTCATGTTAAAAAATATTTAATAAAATGGAAAAATGCTATTACATAACATGAAAAGAGCAGTTTATTAAACAGTACATATACTATGAGCCCAACTTTATTGCAAAAATATATACAGTTGGCTCTCCATAGCCACAGGTTCTGCATCCACGGATTCAACCAACTGCGGAACTAAAATATTTGGGGGGGGCTTCCCTGGTGGCGCAGTGGTTGAGAGTCCGCCTGCCGATGCAGGGGACACGGGTTCGTGCCCCGGTCCGGGAAGATCCCACATGCCACGGAGCGGCTGGGCCCGTGAGCCATGGCCGCTGAGCCTGCGCGTCCGGAGCCTGGGCTCCGCAACGGGAGAGGCCACAACAGTGAGAGGCCCGCGTACCGCAAAAAAAAAAAATAAAAATAAATAAATAAATAAATAAATGAATAAATAAAATATTTGGGGGAAAAAAAATTCCAGAAAGTTCCAACATGCAAAACTTAAATTTGCAGTGGGCCAGCAACTATTTACATAACATTTACATTGTATTTACAACTATTTACATGGCATTTGTATTAGGTATTATGAATAATCTAGAGATGACTTAAAGAATACAGGAGAATACATGAAGGTTATATGGAAATACTACATACCATTTTAGATAAGAGACTTGAGAATCTGCGGATGTGGGTATCTGTGGGGGTCCTGGAACCAATTCCCCGGAAATCAAGGGAGGATTGTATGGATATAGATATATCTGAACTATTTCATGATAGGTTTGTTTTTTTTTGTTTTTTTTTTTGCAGTACGCGGGCCTCTCACTGCTGTGGCCTCTCCCGCTGCAGAGCACAGGCTCCAGACGCACAGGCTCAGCGGCCATGGCTCACGGGCCCAGCCCCTCCGCGGCATGTGGGATCTTCCCGGACCGGGGCACGAACCCACGTCCCCTGCATTGGCAGGTGGACTCTCAATCACTGCGCCACCAAGGAAGCCCAATGATAGGTTTTTATGTATACAGAAAAGAATAGAAGACTATATACCAAATAGTGAGATAATAGTGATTAATTTTAAGTGGTGTAATTGTGGACAATTTATATCTTTGGACTTTTTAACATTTTCCAAATATCCTAAATGTATTACTTATAGACCCAGGGGGATACTCAAAAGTTATTTTCAAAACAAGTGTTAAAAAGTGGAATCTAGGTTCTCACCAGAAAACAAAACAAACAAAAACAAAAACAGAACAGGAAGCATTTGAGGTCCATTAGTTTCTTTTCTTTGTGTTTAATTCGCTGGGACTGGCTAAAGGATAACTTAAAAAGTTCTGGAGGAGTGATTATACTTACATTCCTGTTTGAAGGTGAAATATTCTGTAAGATGCCTGCATTCATGATTTCCTCGAAGCAGAAACAATGTTTTGGGATGATTAATCTTTAAACTCCATAAAAACAGCACACACTACAAGACAAACACAAGGATAAAACTTTTATTTTTGAACACAATAACACATAAAGACAATTTATACAAATTCAAATGACTTGCTATAATGGCGTATCTCTTTGATATTCCCAAGTTGAAACATGAAGAATTCCAGCTTTTGAGTGTGTTGTGTTGTTGCCCTAGAATTTGTCTTTTTTGTTGTTTTTGGTTTTGTGGGTTTTTTTTTTTTTTTTGGCTGTGCCACATGGCATGTGGGATCTTAGTTCCCCGACCAGGGATTGAACCCGTGCCCCCTGAAGTGGAAGCACAGAGTCCCAACCACTAGACCTCCAGGGAACTCCCTGCCCTAGAATTTGAAAGAATGTAAGAGCGTAGCCTTCATAGAAATCTCTTAATTTCTGTTCCCATGTTCCATCCAAATATCTAGATCTCTACAATAAAGTCACCCACACACATACCTTAGTCCTAAAACCTGTATTTTATTTAGTGGAGAACGGTAGAGACATTTCCACTAAAATCAGGAACAAGGCAAGGATATCCACTAATACCACTACTATTCAACACTGTACTAGAGGTATTAGCCAACTGAATTAGACAAATCAGTTAGAGGCTTAACAATGAGTAAAGAAAAACAAAAACTATCTGTATTTGCAGATAATATAATAGCATACCTGATAAACTCCAGAAGAATCAATGATACAACTAACTAAACTAATAAAAAATTCAGTAACATGCAAGGATATAAAATTAACATACAAAATAGCCTTCATATACACAAACAATAAGTGGGACACAATGCTAGACAAAACTCCATTTACAATAGCAGCAAAGAAGATTAACTACATAGGAATAAATTTAACAAGAAATGTATAAAACTCATACGAGGAAAAAGTTAAAAAAACACTCCTGAAAGACACAAAAGTAGACATGAACAAATGGAAAGACATTCCCTGTTTTTGGATAGGATGATTCAGCATTAAAAGATTACAGTTCTTGGGACTTCCCTGGCGGTCCAGTGGTTAAGCCTCTGCGCTCCCACTGCAGGGGGCGAGGGTTCTATCCCTGGTAGGGGAACTAAGATCCCACATGCTGCACAGTGCAGCCAAAAAAAAGAAAAAAGAAAAGATTATAGTTTTTTCCTAGTTTATAAATCCATTACATTTCCAATAAAAATACCATAAGCTATTTTATGGAGTTAGACAAGTTGATAATAAAATTTATATGGCAAAATAAACATGTAAGAACAGCCAGGAAACAGCCAGAAAAACACTGAAAAAGATGGTTAAAACATACTATAAACTTCCTAAATTAAAATAGTGGTCCTGGCACTATATGTAGATAAATATACCAGTGGAATAAAATGGGTCAGAAATTAATGCACGTACATATAAAAATTTGAGATATAAGAAAGGTGGCACCCTAAATCACTGGAGAAATGATGAGCTTCTTAAGAAATGTCTCTGGGACAACTGGTGCTATTTCAAAAAAAAAATTAGAACCATATCTCACATAATGAATAACAAATGGATAAGGGATCTAAATATCAAAATGCAACCATACAAGTTCTAGAAGAAAACATGAGGTGAGTTTTCTTTAGCTTTAGTGTACGGAAAAACTTTAAAACTAATGACTAAAAGTTCAAAGGCAAGAAAAGAAAAGATGGGTAAATCTGACTACATAAAAATAATTTGCATGGTATAAAACAATTCGGCAAGAACTGACAAAACCACATATACATTTAACTTTTGACCACATCTAGGAGCCTACCCTGAAGATACACTTCCAACAATAAGAAAATACATACACACAGGCTGCAGTGTTGTTTGTAATAGCAAAGTATTTGAAACAACCTAAATGACCATACAAAGGAGAGAGGCTGAGCAAATTATGATACATCCACACAATGAAGTACTATGAAGCTATGAAAAAAAAAATGAGAAAGATCTCTCTATAAACTTATTTGGGGCAATTTCTAGGATACACTGTTAAGAAAAAAGCAAAATGAAAGAGTATCTACAGTATGCTACTGTTTATGTAATAAAGAAGGGGTATAAGAAAAACATATATTAGCTGCTCATTTGTGCATAAGAAATAAGGGAAAGATAAATCATAAACTAAAGAGACTGGTTACCTAGAGCAGGCATAGAGGAAATGGGTGGAAAGAAGTGGGGACTGGGAACAGGTTAGGAGGGATGAGGCCGGAGTGACACTTCTCAAAGCATACCTCTTCAGATAGGTTTGACCTCTAGAACCACAGTAATTAAAATTATTTGGGTATTAAAATTACTCAAAATAAGTATTTAAATCAACCAGCATGTGATAGAAACCCCAAATATAATATGAACAGTAACAAATGAGCCTAACTGTATTATAAATGGATAACAAAGTAACAAAGAAAGGGATGGGATGGGGGAGAACTAACCCAAGTTATATATGTATGTAATATATAATATATATATATATATATATATATACACACACGCTATATATAACCAAGCTACATATATATATATATATATAGTGTGTGTGTACATATATATACATATGCGTGTATATATATATATATATATATATATGCATACATATATATATCTCCTAGATCCTTCTGCTGAGAGGGCCTAGGACCTCAAAATCACTACGTGTATTGATTTGGGGATTACAAATAAATTTTAGTAGGGAGGCATATATACAAATACAGAATCCGTGAATAATGAAAATCAATCGTATAGTCTAATCATAAAATATACATATCTCATTCATATACAGCTTCAAAACATAAGCAAAAATTGACAGAACTATTGTGAGAAACAGATAAATCAATAACTGTAGCTGGAGATTTTGACGCAGACCCAAAAAATCATAGTTCAAGCAAACAAAAATAATCAAACTTATAGAGAACAAGTGAACAAGTACAGAATGCATTATTTTCAAGTATATATGGGATAGTCACAAAAATCTACTGGGTACCACAATAAATTCCAAAGGGAGTCTCAATAAATTCCAAAGAATGAATATTATTCAGATTATGTTCTCTAATTAAATTATGCTAATTAGAATCAGTAACAAAATACTAACTCTAAAAAAATCCCACATGACTGGAAACAAAAAACATACTGCTTCATTGTCTTAGGGTTTAAAGATAATTCTTTAAAAAATGCTGAATGATAATAAAAACAATACATGTCAAAATCTGTGGGACCCAGATAAAGCAGCACTTAAAGGGCAATGTACCTTAATAAGTACATTTATTTTTTAAAACAGATATGCAAATATGTTTGTATATGCTTAACCTATCTCTGAAATGTCATACAAGAAACTCTTAACAGTGATTGTATGGGTGGAATGGCTAATATATGAGAAGATGCTCAGTGTCATTAGTAATTAAAGAAATATTAATTGAAATGACAATAAGATACTACTTTATCATTTTGGTAAATATTAGAAAATGAGATAAAACCAAATTCTGGAAGAGGGACAGGAGGAAATATGAACTCTTAGGTGCTACTGGTAGGAGTATAAACTGGTACAGCTGTTCTGAAGACTGATCTACAATAATCAGTTCAAGTGTTATATGAAGGTAGGTACCCTTTTCCCTAGCAATCCCACTCTTGTTCATAAACCATAGAGAAACTAAAACATGGGACCATAAGTGGATTTATATAAGGGTGTGCTTCACAGCAGTGTTCATGATAGAAAGAAACTGGAGGCAACCTAGTGTCCACCACTGAGAACAGAGAACTAAAATGTCATAGATGTATACTATGGGATACTATGGAGCAGACAGAAACCCAGATAGATCTTAAAAACATACTGACATGTAAAAACAAAAATCAACAGAAAGACAGCTACAGCAGTGATTCTCAGGGTGGTCACATTCATATCAAAGTGTGGTACATCAGCATCACACAGGAACTTGTTAGAATATACATTCTCAGGGTCTATTCCAGACCTAAAGAATCAGAAATTCTGGGTGGGCTCCAGCAATCTGTTTTTGAACAAGCCCTCCAGGTAATTATGATGTATGCTAAAGTTTGAGAACGACTGAATAGCACCATAACATTTATGTAAAATTAAAATATTTTTCCCACCAAAACGTTATATATTAAAAAATTAATAATATATGTATTCTGAGGCATATACTAAATACAATAGCAACATGTATAGTTGGGAAAGGGAGTAAGGAAAATAGAGGTCACAGATAAGAAAAACAAAACAAAACAATAGAGGGACTTAGAAAAGACTAGTAATAAATGTGCCATGACCTTAAGAGCTTAATTCAACCAAGATTTCCCTCCTTTTTGAAAGGAAAGACTTCAAAATCCTGAATCCAAATGCTTCTCAAAATGCCTACTCTAAGTCACCAACATCTCCTGCCTATGCTTACTGGATAAGATTACTAACTAGTCTTTCTGGGCTCCCATAGTCAGTCCACCACGTAACAGCCAGAGTAATTGTTTTAAAACATAAATAAATGTGAATATGTCACTTCCATGCTTAACAAACAAATAAACAAACAAAAAAGCTCTAATGGCTTCCCACTGCATTCAGAATAAAACCCAAACTCTACCATGGTTTGCAAGGCCTGACATCATGTAAACCCTGCCTATGTCTCTGATACACTGTCTACATTGTCCCCTTACTCATTCTGTCTAGCCACACTGACCTTGTTTCTATTCCTGGGCTGCCTTAGGCTTGCTCCTTCCTCAGAGCTTTTACACTTGATATGCCCTTTGCCTGAGATGTACTCACCCCACCCCTCCATCTACACATGGCTCATTCCCTCAGGTCATTCAAGTTTTTGTTCAAATATTACCTCTTCAGATAGGACTTCCCTGATCTCCAACTAAATTAGCTACTCCTGTCCCCCTTTTGTCCCTTACTCTGATTTGATTTTCATAGACACTAAGCAAATATAAGATGCCATCTCTCTCACTAGGAAACACAGTAGGGACTTCCCTGGTGTCGCAGTGGTTAAGACTCCGCACTCCCAATGCAGGGGGCCCGAGTTCGATCTCTGGTCAGGAACTAGATCCCACATGCATGCCACAACTAAGAAGCCTGACTGCCGCAACTAAGGAGCCCACCTGACACAACTAAGACCCGGTGCAACCAAATAAATAAATAAATATTAAAAAAACAAAACAAAATAATAAAGGACTTGGCTTTGCTTGTTTATCTCCGCATCCCCAGAATTTAACAATGCCTCTCAACTTAGGTACTATTAACAAGCATAATTCTTTGTTGCAGGATGTTTTGTATTCCTGAACCCTGCTCATTAAATGCCAGTAGAACTTCTCAATTATTGTGACAAACCATTCATATGTCATTGTACATAATTATGAGTACATCTGCAGTATAGTTTCTCAAAAATGAAATTGTTGGATCAAAATAATGTACATTTTGAGACACACCTTGCAAAATAAACACTATAAAATGTAAATATATAGACACATACGAATATAATTGGATGGCTTTTTCCTTTTTTGGGTTGACTTTTGTTTTCAACATACTATTTCAAATTTCACAAAATAGTCCAAGGAAAAAGTACATTAAATTCATATATAAACATAGAAAGCACTTTCTCTCTTCCTACTTACCTTTCCCAACCAAGAACATGATATATCTTTTGAATTATTTGGTCTTTATCTCTGCCTCCTGTAATGATCAACTAAACTTTTTGAAGTAATGAGTTATAATGCCCATCCACACTACAATGTAATTTGGTTGATATACTTCTCAGCCTCTAATCTCAAGTTTTATTTCCTCGTATTATACATCAGTATGCAACTGTACAATTATCTTGTACACATCAATTAAAGGTCATGATTATCAAAAAATCTGTTCGATACTCTTTGTATTCCTATGTGAACAGAATTTTTACTCCATCTCAAGAATCATTTCTATATGTCAACAACTGTTCATTAGTTGTCCGTCTGATAACATTTACATCACCTAAACATCTGATAACATTTTCTCTTTGGTGGCTCCTGTGCATTTAGTACAAGACATCCTATGCTGAAAAGGTTCCCTTTAATCCTTTCTCTTATTATAAAATCAATGAAAGGAAACTAAAATTTAGCTTCCCCTACCACAGAGGAAGTACTTTATAATGGGTGCAAATGAAGAAGGAATATCAAAAGGCTCAGACAAAAGTGAAACTTTACTATTCTGTTTTATCAGTCACATTTGGACCAGTCCCTGGTGTACTACCAAAGCCCACGTTGCTTCAGGAAAGATCAATGCTTGCTCTGGGCATGGAAAAAAAAAAATATCATCATGCCTTGATTCTCTCATACAGGCTCAAGGAAAGAGAAATTATTAAGTATGGAAGAGAAAATAAAGTTCTGTGAAAACGATTTGGCAATACATATCAAAAGTCTTAGAAATGCTCACACTCTTAAAAATACTCATTCTATTATAAGAATCCAATCTAAGGAAATATCAGAAATGCTATTAAAGATGTATTCAAAAAGATGTTAATTGCAGCAATATGCAGAATGGAAACAACTGGAAAACAACCTTGTACCACTTACAGTACAAGTGATACAATATCCAATTAACTGCTGCTTAAGCCATAAAGACATTTCAACATCTCAGAAAACAAACAGTCTGGAGGCAAGATGTCTAGGTTTAGTGTACCAGCTCAACATCTTCACCAAGAAATCATGCCCTCTCTCCCTCTTTGATCTGCTATTCACAGCAGGTCTGCTTTTCATTCTTAGTTATAGCACCTCCTCATGGTCACAAAATGGCTGCTACAGTACACACACCCACATTTGACATGACATAGGGGAATGGGGGTCCAAAAGCTTTCACCTTGCAAGAGTCTTTTCATCTGGAAAGAAAAAATTTCAAAACAACACACACAAATAACAATGACAACACAACATGCAGAAGTCCCTTTATATATTACTGGGCAAAAGAGGATCTCATGTTTACCCTGGACTAGTCACTGGTAACAGGGAATGGATTGCCATGACTAGTTCAAACCAACCAGAATTCATTCCCTTGGGCTGGGATAAGGGCCTTCCCTCTCTGAAATTAAAAGTTCTCCCTGAGAACTTTTAAATAGGTAGAGTGTGCAATGTTACAATCTGCAAGTATGATCTCCACCCATCCCAGGTACCTATTTAGTTATCCCTGACAACCCCCAATCCTATTTATCTGAACAAAACAGGGATTTGATAGTAAGGAAGGAGGAGAGAAAAGGTAGGCAAATAAGCAGTACCTGCTACAAACCAAATTATCCAAAGAGAAATGGTGAAATAAACTACGGTATTTATACCACTAATCATACTTTTGGAGAAATTTTAACGATAAAGTGCTCTCAAGACAATGATGAGTGGGGGGGAAAGACTACAAAAGAGAATGCACACAACGATCTCAACTTTCTTTAAAAAATATACACATGTAAAAGAAGAAAAAGACTGTGAGGAAATACAACAAAATGTTAACAGTAATTTCATTATAATTCATTTATAACTTTATTTGTAAGAATTTTTTTCTTAGATTCTGCATTTCCCAATTTTTCTACAAAAAAATGACTCTTTATAACAAAAAATTATAATAGGGACACCATCACCTTATTTTCATCTGTTTGACAAAAACATAACCACTCATGCTTATCAAGCACATTGATAAAAATTTATTGTTCAAGTATATACTTGTATCATGTTAGACTAAGTTGTAGCTTACAGAAATTTATATAATCTTAGTGGTCTATAAGTGGCTTCCAACAAACATGAGATATATCCTACAGTTCAGTTTTAAAACTGGTATAATACAGCATTGTCAATTTAAAGTTTTGATTCATTTATCTCTTAAGCTGTTCCAGAAAAACGCTTTGTTAGCCAAACATCAAATAGCATGATAAAGCCAAATATAAACTATGACTTATTAACATTCATTCAGTCAACAAATATTGAGTGCCTACTATGTGTCAGGCACTGTGCTCAGTCCTAATATGAAGAATATTGCTCATAATTAAATAAGTACTTTTGGGGACTTCCCTGGTGCTTCAGTGGGTAAGACTCCATGCTCCCAAGGCAGGGGGCTGGGGTTCAACCCCTGGTCGGGGAACTAGATCCCGTATGCATGCCACAACTAAGAGTTCACACGCTACAACTGAGAACCCACATGTTGCAACTAAGAAGTCTGCATGCCACAACTAAAAGATACCGCATGCTGCAACAAAGACCCGGCACAGCCAAAATACATAAATAAATATTAAAATAAATAAATATTTTCATATCATACTGAGCGATCTATTCATAAGTAATCTTTTCTATTAGACTGTCAGCTCCCATAGAGACCATGAATCCTACTCATTATTTGATGCTCAGAGCCTGCCATAAAGTTGGCACTCAGGAAACATTTGTTGATGAGTGACAGAAAAAATATGTTAACACAAAATATTCTGAATATGGCATATGTGTACAAAACTCATCGTGGTTCTGTGTGTGTGTGTGTGTGTGTGTGTGTATTGTGAATATACTGATGCATTGAAACTATTTTTAAAGTATGTAATCAGAGGATGATTTGGCACAATATTTATCCTTTTAAAAAGTTATTTCTGGGCTTCCCTGGAGGCGCAGTAGTTGAGAATCTGCCTGCCAATGCAGGGGACACGGGTTCGAGTCCTGGTCTGGGAAGATCCCACATGCCGCGGAGCAACTGGGCCCATGAGCCACAACTACTGAGCCTGTGCGTCTGGAGCTTGTGCTCCACAAGAGACGCCGCGACAGTGAGAGGCCTGCGAACCGCGATGTAGAGTGGCCCCCGCTTGCCGCAACTAGAGGAAGCCAAAGCACAGAAACGAAGACCCAACACAGCCAAAAATAAAAATAAATAAATAAAAATTTTTTAAAAAGTTATTTCATTAAATAAAATTAATTACAAATTCAGTAAGTTCTGTATTCTTTTCTTCAGCCTCTAAAACTTCCTCATGCTACTAAACACAAAGAACTAAGCATTCAGTGAGTCTTTCAAACACCCATACTTTTGACATACTGTCTATTAAAATAGGATGTGGATAGGAATATGGGAAGCTTTTAATGTTACAGTCTGCAAGTATGATCTCCACCCATCCCAGGTACCTATTTAGAAATCTTGGGAAATTACTGAGCAGCAGGGAGAATGTGCTTATTTCCTTAGCTTCTATCATTAACTTTCGAACTCATAGATGACACTAAATGAATTTGAGACACTGGCAAGATAACACTGAACTTTTCTGATTCATGCACTTAGACTATCTATCTAACTAAAGAGTAAGATATATTTCTCTTGTTTATTTTTCTGGCAGCTTTAGTATCACAGCTGCTTTTTTGGTTGAGTACCAGGTGAGAGGGTTGACTTGTATTTAGGAGTGATGCTGCATGAACAATAAACCTTTAACCACATAGTACAGTGAGGGTCCCACACTACGAGGGAGAGGCAGAACTAAAGATTGCAAGAACAGCAAGCAGACTCAATTTCTCATCTCATGCTTATTCTGGGGATATTATAAATTCGATTACCTGCACTATTTCAAAAGTTACTTCTCTTTTATTTGCCAAGCATGTACAGCTGAATCAACGGACATTAAATATGAATGTACTGTGGTTCCACTGTACTCAAGTCATTCCGTTAGGTTTTGAAATAGTTTTATCTTTTGTACATAAAAACTTATACTTTGTTTTAAATCTAACCATTTTCCTGTCATCATACAATTTTCAAAATATATAAATTGTGAGTTTTCATTAACTTCATTAACTGTAATCATTTTTTCCTTCAATGAACATGTACTTCCTATGTGTAACAGTATCATAAATTATTCCTACAAGAGGCTAAGTGCCTGATTATTCAGCATTGGCAGTTAATCTAAGCATTCAATGTAGCTCAGCAGCTTATAGTTTTATAATTAAGGTGAGCTAATCCAAACCCCACTTAGGGTGAACAGCAATTTATATCATTTATATACAGCCTGTACACTACAAAGAGGAAAGGCTGGTAAACACTTAAGTTATTTGCAAAGCAGGGTTAACATAGCCTTCTATATGTCAGATTTTTACTGGCTAATAAAAGGAATAGTTCTTTTTATATCAATTAAAACGTATCTCTATCACTTTAATTATTGAAAGTAACAAAGTTTATAAATTCTGCCAGTATGTTCTCATTTTAATTTCTTCTACTGAAGAATGGAAAGAAATTTTTTTAAAAAGATAATATGATTGTTCCAACACACCACTTTAATATTTACCTCTATACTGAAATAGCCTCTGTCCACATAGTCACCCAGAAAGAGGTAGCGTGTATTACTAGGTGATCCTCCAACTTCAAACAACTTCATCAGGTCAAAAAACTGTCCATGAATGTCACCACATACTACGAAAAAAAACAGACCTAGGGTGAGGTGAAAAATCATGTCTTAGAAGAGAAAGGGCATTACACCAATAGGACCACAGTTTAACTTTTAACTTAAATCAGTCTAGCTTTTGACTGGACTGCTCGATAATTGCAGGCAATCTATCAATACGAAATAGTCCTACTGGAAATATTAGACATTTTAAATTGTATTTCTTCAATGAATAACACATACTAAACAACCCTAAGACTGCTCACAATTCCTAGAATAATGATCACACATTTTAGTTGGTTATTTGTAATCACTTCTCAAATTAGCTCAAATCTAAGTACCACCATGCGAATACTTCTCATACCTGTGATTGGAGCATCTACTTCTATCATAGTCTTCTCTTGTCTCAGGATGGCAGCCCCATCATTGATTATCTTTAAGGCTACTTCCTCTTCCAGTCGCCCTTCCTTCACCAAATGGTTTTTCAAAACATCAATTTTAGGTTTCCCATTCTCAAATACTTCCTTCAAAGTAAGCCGCTGTGTTGGAGGAAAAGGGACAGCTAGGAAGAGAGAAAAAAAAATTTTTTAACAGTTAAAGGTATAGAGAAAAACCATAAACACATTACTTTTATGTAACAAATTAAACCTAATGCATCACCACGATTTCACATCCACAGCACGAGAACTACATAGGAAAACAAATCGAAGATACTATATATTATAGATGATCGATTCTAATTTTTTAAAAGGCCACAGTTAAAGTCATTTAAAAGATATATGTGTGTGTGCGTGTATATATTATGTTATACATATAAAGATGAAAGACTTGAAGTTGATTCAGTAGATAAGCTAAAAGTGAGACAAGGGACTAGATGATACGAGTATCTTTTATCTATGGAAAATGTGTTAAAAATGAAACTATGGTTTAAAAAAATGAAGGAAAATAAATCACAACACTAAAAGGGTATTTATTTCTTCCAAAGAACAGACCTAATGAAACCATGTCTTGGAAGTTTGACTTCAGTTCCTGATCAGGGGAATCAGATGTTTTTTATGTACGTACGTATGTATTAATAAAAGGTAGTTGCTTAAAATATTACTAATAACAAGAACACAACTAACAGGATGGAGCTCTTTCACAGAATAACTTGCTCTAGTAACAGAGCATAAACTTGAGAAAAATAGGTATGGGAGGTCTAGCTGTGTTTTCTAATCTCGAAATGCTAACAACTAACTTCAGTGTACACTGGATATAAAGTTTATATACAACATCATGGTAAATTAGCAACTTGAACAGAAAAAATTTTTTGACATTTTAAAATTGGCTATCACCTCTTCTTTTACCTATCTTATAATGTAGTCTACTTTAGATTCCCTGTGACCTAATAGCCACAAGTCTATAAACCATAAGTTTTAAAGGAGGGATTCATTTCAATTTGTGGTTACTGTCTGATTATTCCACTTCTAGCTTTATGGAAGTATTATTAAGAACCAAGTTGAAATCTACAGGCACTTAAACAATTTTAGACTTGATCTAGCCATTCCATTTTGTATTTTTTACAAGTAAAGAAAGTCCTATGGTAAGTTTTATAATGCTCTTAGCTATAATTTGACTCATTTTGACTATTCAAAGCCCATTGAAAATATCATAGTAGCTATCCAACCAGCAAATATTATCCTGAGATGGGGACCATACACATCCCAGTTTACTCAGGACAGTCCTAGGTTTCAGCTGCTCTCCTAGTATAACTGTTAATAGCATCCCCTTTCCCTCTTAAAACTGTCTCAATTTAAAGGACAAATTAGTCTTAATTTGTGTAATTCATATGGAATATCAATATACTATTTTAGTAGGATAATCTAAATCTAAAATAAGACAAAAATAAAATATTATGATGAGTCTTTTATTCATTCATCTGGTGAGTCTATAAGACAGGGTGAAGGTTAGTCCTGAACAAGTTTACTTAAATTTTTACTAAATTGTTTTTAATTGCCCACTTTGTAAATCAAAGAAATTGGTCAAAAAACTAAAAACAGGGCTTCCCTGGTGGTGCAGTGGTTGAGAGTCCGCCTGCCGATGCAGGGGACACGGGTTTGTGCCCCGGTCCGGGAAGATCCCACATGCCACGGAGCAGCTGGGCCCATAAGCCATGGCCGCTGAGCCTGCGCGTCTGGAGCCTGTGCTCCGCAACAGGAGAGGCCACAACAGTGAGAGGGCCGCATACCGCAAAAAAAAAAAAAAAAACTAAAAACAAGATGAAATAATACAAAATCAAATATGTTGGAATTGACAAAAATGTATCATAACAGAGGTAGTATGAGAGACAAGAGATCCACAGACATTACTTGACTTCTACCAGTAGTATTATTACTTACTAATAAAAATCATTTTCCTCCAACCTCAGTTGTAATCAGAGAACAGTTTACAAAACAGGAAACCCGTTTTTCTTATATATCATAAAAGTTACGTAAGTAAAGGTGACAACAACCTAAAGAGCTCCTGAGGAGGAAATTTAGAAAGATATTTTTTCTTTCTCTCAAATTCTTCAGTTGTAATTTATTTAAAACAAGTAAGTAAGTCAGTTAAATGAAAGTAAGGATGAAATGGATCAAGGGGATTATGCCTAGCTAAGAGAAATGGGACACAGCTGAGCCAGGAACACTAAGAGGAATTAAGATTGGCTTGGGACAACATGCATAAAAGAAAGTTCCAGGAGAGTCCTAAGTTTTTAGGTAAGGGTTATTTTTTTTTTAATTTTTGAATTTTATTTTATTTTTATACAGCAAGTTATTAGTCATCAATTTTATACACATCAGTGTATATATGTCACTCCCAATCGCCCAGTTCAGCACACCACCACCCCCACCCCACTGCGGCTTTCCCCCCTTGGTGTCCATATGTTTGTTCTCTACATCTGTGTCTAAACTTCTGCCCTGCAAACTGGTTCATCTGTCCCATTTTTCCAGGTTCCACATACATGCGTTAATATACGATATTTGTTTTTCTCTTTCTGACTTACTTCACTTGGTATGGCAGTCTCTAGATCCATCCGTGTCTCAACAAATGACTTAATTTCATTCCTTTTTATGGCTGAGTAATATTCCAGTGTATATATGTACCACAACTTCTTTATCCATTCGTATGTCGATGGGCATTTAGGTTGCTTCCATGACCTGGCTATTGTAAACAGTGCTGCAATGAACATTGGGGTGCATGTGTCTTTTTGAATTATGGTTTTCTCTGGGTATATGCCCAGTAGTGGGATTGCTGGATCATATGGTAATTCTATTTTTAGTTTTTTAAGGAACCTCCATACTATTCTCCATAGTGGCTGTATCAATTTACATTCCCACCAACAATGCAAAAGGGTTCCCTTTTCTCCACACCCCCTCCAGCATTTGTTGTTTGTAGATTTTCTGATCATGCCCTTTCTAACTGGTGTGAGGGGATACCTCATTGTAGTTTTGATTTGCATTTCTCTAATAATTAGTGATGTTGAGAAGCTTTTCATGTGCTTCTTGGCCATCTGTACGTCTTCTTTGGAGAAATGTCTATTTAGGTCTTCTGCCCATTTTTGGATTAGCTTGTTTATTTGTTTAATATTGAGCTGCATGAGCTGTTTATATACTTTGGAGATTAATCCTTTGTCCGTTGATTTGTTTGCAAATATTTTCTCCCATTCTGAGGGTTGTCTTTTCGTCTTGTTTATGGTTTCCTTTGCTGTGCAAAAGCTTTGGAGTTTCATTAGGTCCCATTTGCTTATTTTTGTTTTTATTTCCATTACTCTAGGAGGTGGATCAAAAAAGATCTTGCTGTGATTTATGTCAAAGAGTGTTCTTCCTATGTTTTCCTCTAAGAGTTTTATAGTGTCTGGTCTTACAGTTAGGTCTCTAATCCATTTTGAGTTTATTTTTGTGTACGGTGTTAGGGAGTGTTCTAATTTCATCCTTTTACATGCAGCTGTCCAGTTTTCCCAGCACCACTTATTGAAGAGACTGTCTTTTCTCCATTGTATATCCGTGCCTCCTTTGTCATAGATTAGTTGACCATAGGTGCGTGGGTTTATCTCTGGGCTTTCTATCTTGTTCCATTGATCTATGTTTCTGTTTTTGTGCCAGTACCATATTGTCTTGATTACTGTAGCTTTGTAGTACAGTCTGAATTCAGGGAGTCTGATCCTCCAGCTCTGTTTTTCTCCCTCAGGACTGCTTTGGCTATTCAGGGTCTTTTTTGCCTCCATACAAATTGTAAGATTTTTTGTTCTAGTTCCGTAAAAAATGCCATTGGTAATTTGATAAGAATTGCATTGAATCTGTAGATTGCTTTGGGTAGTGTAGTCATTTTCACAATATTGTTTCTTCCAATCCAAGAACATGGTATATCTCTCCATCTATTGGTATCATCTTTAATTTCTTTCATCAGTGTCGCATAGTTTTCTGCATACAGGTCTTTTGTCTCCCTAGGTAGGTTTATTCCTAGGTATTTTATTCTTTTTGTTGCAGTGGTAAATGGGAGTGTTTCCTTAATTTCTCTTTCAGATTTTTCATCGTTAGTGTACAGGAATGCAAGAGATTTCTGTGCATTAATTTTGTATCCTGCAACTTTACCAAATTCATTGATTAGCTCTAGTAGTTTTCTGGTGGCATTTTTAGGATTCTCTATGTATAGTATCATGTCATCTGTAAACAGTTACAGTTCTTCTTTTCCAAATTGTATTCCTTTTATTTCTTTTTCTTCTCTGATTGCTGTGGCTAGGACTTCCAAAACTCTGTTGAATAATAGTGGTGAGAGTGGACATCCTTGTCTTGTTCCTGATCTTAGAGGAAATGCTTTCAGTTTTTCACCATTGAGAATGATGTTTGCTGTGGGTCTGTCGTATATGGCCTTTATTATGTTGAGGTAGGTTCCCTCTATGCCCACTTTCTGGAGAGTTTTATCATAAATGGTAAGGGTTATTTAAAAAATCAATACCCTTCAAATCAGAATAAAAGAATCTTCAACTTTAAAGGAGTGGGTCTTACCACCCTCTAAGTTACCCCTAGCTATGTTTAGAGTCCTGAATTCCATTTCCCTTCTTGTACTGGATAGTTCTATACATACGTTAGCTGAGATTGATTCACAAAGACTGGGAAGAGCCACAATCCAGAGAAGACTAAAGGAAATCGAGCTAAGTTTGCTAATGAAAGGAAACAGTAGAAACTTTCCAAGTAAACTTTAAACGTCTGTGTAAAAAAATATGCCCCAGACAAGAGTGACCATTATGTCTGAGTATCCTGGTTTATTTATTTTGTCCTGATGTAATTATTAATAATGCTTCCTTTTACTCTCAAGTATCCTGATTTAAACAACCTATCCAGAAACAAAATTAATCAGCATCAACTGATCAGAGGCATTTGTTTAGAGCATAGATTCTTAGGTCTCATACGTGTGGAATCAGGATCTTTGGAGATCTACACAGACCTCCGCATGGTTAACAAGTACCCCAGGCAAATCTCATGCTCACTAATCTCAGATAATCAGCACCTGTATTCCCAGTCATCACATAGTCATAGTTTACTGGTCTTCATGTCCCTTGCCCCAGCCCCTATGTGGCCACATGAATACACGGAGTTCAGAATTTCTGAGTGAAAAATAGAGGATCTAGAGTAGTGCTTTGTAAACTGTCTGTTGGAACTGCCCCCACCCCAGCATCAACAAGTGGAAAACTATACTTTGTAAAATGCAATAAAAATAAATTACTAGAAAAATGATCACATGCATAGATGTTGTGCCAATGTCAAGCTGCTATAAAAGTTTTTAAATGCTAACTCTCTGTATTTACTGCAGTTAGTAACAATTCGTGGACAGACATTGGTCCACGGACCATACTTTTGGGTAACACTGGTTTGGATAAACGTGGATTTGGGGGAACAAGAATAAGACTAGAGGGCTTCCCTGGTGGCGCAGTGGTTAAGAGTCCGCCTGCCGATGCAGGGGACACGGGTTTGTGCCCCGGTCCGGGAGGATCGCACATGCTGCGGAGCGGCTGGGCCCGTGAGCCATGGCCGCTGAGCCTGCGCGTCTGGATCCTATGCTCCGCAATGGGAGAGGCCACAACAGTGAGAGGCCCACGTACCGCAAAAAAAAAAAAAAAAAAAAAGAATAAGACTAGAATCAAAACTTAAATACTATGCATATACATGTCTCTAAGCCCAAGTTTGGAGATTTTATTATGTCTTATGTCTAATGTATACAAAAGATGATATTCAACTTGCTTCACTTCTCACTTCACAGTGGATGATAATCTAAACCCAAATCTCTGACAAGTTCATTTCAAACTGCCTTTAATGGCACACAGGATTTCATTAATAAGAAATACAACTTAAACACTTGGACTCTGAAGTTGTAGCCTCTAACATCTTATCCATGCTTTAAACTATGAAGTATTTGAACTGTAACACAGAGGTTCAATTCTTGCATCCTTTCAAATTATAAATAAACCACTCACCACCACACATGGAAGTTTCCCTTCATTTCTGTGGCTGTGTGTTGCCTCTCTAAATACTCCATTTATAAAGCTGTCATCCTTCCAAAATCATGTCTTAGCACAATTTTTCAAATTTAAAAGAAAAGGTACTCAAGTGATTACAAGGCTAATAAGTAATTCCAGACATTTTATTTGTTCAAAAAATTAAATAGGCATTTTTAAATAAAAGAGTCAAAATGTCAGTAGTGTCAGAGCTCAAGTTACTACTTTATTGGTTTCTTCATATTGTCACTTGGGGTTCCTGGTTCCTTCATTTTTAATATAGGCATGTTATTTTATAAACTATAATCATTACCAACAAGAAAGTAGGGTTAACAGAGGGATTAAAGGGTCTCAAAACACGAGCATAGAGTTAAAAACATTTTTTGACTATGAATCAAAAGGCCATTTATCCAGAAATGTGATCATTTAGGGGTTATAAAACTACAGTACTTCTTTTTAAGAGTAGAGGAGGTTCTTGTTACTCAAAGATGATTGGTGGGCTTCCCTGGTGGTGCAGTGGTTGGGAGTCCGCCTGCCGATGCAGGGGACACGGGTTCGTGCCCCGGTCCGGGAGGATCCCACATGCCGCAGAGCGGCTGGGCCCGTGAGCCATGGCTGCTGAGCCTTTGCATCCGGAGCCCGTGATCTGCAACGGGAGAGGCCACAACGGCGAGAGGCCCGCGTACAGCCAAAAAAAAAAAAAAAAAAGATGATTGGTGATAGAAAAGGCCACTTTAAGTGTATCCACATTAAAAAAAACAAAACAAAACAGTCATTCTAACAGGTCTGAGGTGATATCTTGCTATGATTTTAATTTGCATTTCCCTGATGATTAGTGATGTTGAGCACCTTTTCATGTACCTGTTGGCCATCTGTAATGTCTCCTTTGGGAAAATGTCTATTCAGTTCCTCCTTCCATTTTTAAATTGGATTGTTTGGGTTTTTTGCTATTGAGTTGTATGAGTTTATTATATACTTTGGATATTAACCTCTTATCAGACATATGATTTATAAATACTTTCTCCCATTCTGTAGGTTGCCTTTTCACTTGGTTGATGGTTTCTTTTTCTCTGCAGAAGTTTTTTAGTTTGATGTAGTCCCAGTTATTTTTGCTTTTGATGTCATACCCCCAAAATTGTCACCAAGACCAATGTCAAACAGCTTTTTCCCTATGTTTCCTTCTAGGAGTTTTACAGTTTCAGGTCTTATGTTTAAGTCTTTAATCCATTTTGAGTTAATTTTTGTGAGTGGTCTAATTTCATTCTTCTGCACTGTAGTTATACAGCTTTCCCAACACCACTTATTGAAAAGATTATCCTTTCCCTCATTGAATATTCTTGGCTCCCTTGTCAAATATTAGTTGACTGTATATGTGAGGGTTTATTTCTGAGCTCTTGATTCTGTTCCATTGGCCTGTGTGTCTGTTTTTATTTTATGCCAATACCATACCGTTTTGACTACTAGAGGTTTGCAGTATAGTTTGAAATCAGGACGTATGATGCCTCAAACTTTGTTCTTCTTTCTCCAGATTGCTTTGGTTATTCAGGGTCTTTTGTGGCTCCACACAAACTTTAGGATTGTTTTTTCTATTTCTGTGAAAAAAACCATTGGCTTTTTTTTTTTTTTTTTTTTTTGCGGTATGAGGGCCTCTCACTGTTGTGGCCTCTCCCGTTGTGGGGCACAGGCTCCGGACGCGCAGGCTCAGTGGTCATGGTTCATGGGCCCAGCCGCTCCGCGGCATGTGGGATCTTCCCGGACCGGGGCACGAACCCATGCCCCTGCATCGGCAGGCGGACTCTCAACCACTGTGCCACCAGGGAAGCCCAAAACCATTGGCATTTTGATAGGAATTGGATTGAATCTCCAGACAACTTTGGGTAGTATAGACATTTTAAAAATATTAATTCTTCTGATCTATGAATATAGGATGTCTTTCCATTTGTTTATGTCTTCTTCAATTTCATCAAAATCTTGTAGTTTTCAGTGTACAGATCTTTCACCTCCTTGATTAAATTTATTCCTAAGTATTTTATTGTTTTTGATGTTATTGTACATGGAATTGTTTTATTTCTTTTTCAGATATTGCATTGTTAGTGTATAGCAACACAAGTTATTTCTGTATGTTGATTTTGTATCCTCAAACAACTGAATTTGTTTATTAGTTCTAACAGTTTGTTTGTTTTTTGTTTTGGTGGAGTCTTTAGGATTTTCTCTATGTAAGACCATGTCATCTGCAAACTAAGACAATTCTACATCTTACTTTCTGACCTGGATTGATTGATTTTCTTACCTGATTGCTCTGGCTAGGACTTCAAGTACTATGTTGAATAAGAAAGGTGAGAGTAAGCACCCTTATTTTACTCCTGATCTTAGACGAAAAGCTTTCAACCTTTCATTGATGAATATGATGTTGGCTGTGGGCTGGTCATATATGGCTTTTATTAAGTTGAGGTATGTTCCTTCTATATGCAATTTGTTGGGTGTATTTATCAAGAAAAGATGCTGTATTTTGTCAAATGCTTTTTTTGCATCTATTGAGATGATCATATGATTTTTATCTTTTATCCCATTAATGTGATGTATATCACATTTGTTGATTTGCATATGTTGAATTACCCTTGCAGCCTAGGGATAAATATCACTTGATTGTGGTGAATGATCTTTCTAACATGCTGTTAATTAGGTTTGCTAATATTTTGTTGAGAAGTTTTGCATCTCTATTCATCAGGGATATTGGTCTGCAGTTTTCTTTTCTTATAGTTTCCTTATCTGGCCTTTGTATCAGAGTAATGCTGGCCTCAAAAAAAATGAGTTTGGGAGCATTCCCTCCCCCTCAATTTTTTGGAAGAGTTTGAGAAGGATTGGTATGAATTCTTTTTTTAAATGTTTGATAGATTTCACCAATGAAACCATCTGGTCTTGGGCTTTTCTTTGTTGGGAGGTTTTAGATTACTGATTCAGTCTCCTTATTTGTTATTGGTCTGTTCAGAGTTTTCCACTTCTTCATAATTCAGCCTTCATAGGTTAAATGTGTCTAGAAATTTATCCATTTCTTCTAGGCTACCCAATTTGTAGTGGATAATTGTTCACAGTAGTCTCTTATAATCCTTTATATTTCTGTGGCATCAGTTGTAATGTCTCCTTTTTTCATTTCTTAAGTTATTTATTTGTCTTTTCTCTTTTATTCTCAGTCTAAAGTCTGTCAATTATGTTAATCATTTCAAAAACCAATTCTTAATTCTGTTAATCTTTTCTATTGTTTTCCTGGTCCCTATTTCACTTACTTCTACTCTTATCTTTGTTATTTCAGTGGTGAAAGCTGCTGGGTTATCTGTTGAGCTGGTTGCCATGAACCTCATTCACGCCCACTGCATACCTGCCATGGTAGCCCCTTCATTCTACTCAATTCTCTGCTCAAATGTTACTTCTTCAGAGAGCTCTTCCCTATTTTATCCAAACAAAACAAAACAAAACAAAACCTCTTCCCTAGACACTGATCAGAGAAAAGGTTTGGTTCTTCATCAATTTCTAATTAAGTACTTTGAGGTATATATTATGTACACACCATTGTTGAGACATATAGAAACTAAGTCTGAGCCAGATATCAACTGTTGAATTCGACAATTATGCCACCAAATGTTCATTTCAGATATGGTAAACTCCTGCTCAACCTTTCATCCTAGAATTCTTTCCTCCTCAAAGTTTAGTCTGGGGATCAAAAATATCAGAATCACCCAGGAGCTTGTTAGAAGTGCAGGATACCTGGCCTAACTCAGATATATTGAAATCAGAATCTGCATTTTAACAAGATGTTCAGGTGCACATTAAGAAGCACTACTATAATTTACTGATTTTTAACTCCAATTGTACATTAGCATAACCTAGGAAGTTTCCATTTCTAGAAATCTGGATTCAACTGGTTTTAGATTAGTGTCCCAGAAACTGGTAGTTTCAAAAAGCTCTCCAGGTAATCCTAACATGCAGCCTAATGTGCAGATTGAGAACCAATGTTCTAAGTTAAATGATAAATGCATTTTTTCCTAATTTCATATCATTCTAAATTCTTGTCTTTTTCTCAATTCATCCTTCTTAACTCTAGAGCTACACTGTCTAATAAGGTAGCTACTAGCCACATGTGGCCATTTAGACTTAAATTTAAATTAATTAAAATTAAATAAAATTTAAAATTTAGTTCCTCAGTTGCACTGACCACATTTCAATGCTCAAAAACCTCATGTGCTCAGTGACTGCCATATTGGAGAGCATAAATACACAACATTTCTATCAGTTCAGAAAGTTATATTGAACAGCACTGCTCTTTAGTATTTATTCAAAAAATGAAACAGCATTAACAAGTTAATCTGAGCAAGCAACTAGTGCAGTGAGCAATAAATAAATAAATAAATGCACCATTCAAATGGGAAAGTAACGTGTAAGATTCAAAAAGCAGTTAAAATTAATGAAACTTAAGAATGATCCAAGAATAAAAGAGTATTTGGGCTAAATGCAGACCAAAAGTTGGCATTTTTATAATTGGTGCTCTAGGCTATCTGTGCAACAAATTTTCTTTTAGTGCTCCAAAATCAAACTAGTTTAAAGAAAAAAGTTTTAAGAAATTTGAAAAACATTTCAAAAATTAGAAAATTGGGGGGGGATACCCTACATAAATTTTCATTAATAGCACATATTAAACTAAAAGCAGATTGCTACATGTTTAGCACGACTGAATTAATAAGGCTAGGGGCAGCAAAATGTGTTAGATAACCTTTCCAATTCTGAGCTACTATGAATAATGTTGCTATGAACATTCTTCTATCTGTCTTATGGTGGATGTAAGCACCCGTTTCACCCAGGATTGGGAATGCAAGGTTAGGGGGGTAGGCATAGGTTTCATCAAACAGTTCACTTAAGTCTTATACCATTTTAGCCACACCAGCAAGGTGTGAGGGTTCCAGTTACTCCTTGCCAACACTTAGTATTGGTCACTTTTAAATTTTACTCCATTATAGTGAGTGTCTACTTCTCTTTGTGGTTCTAATTTACATTTCATTGGTGAATAGTGATGCTGAGCACGCTTCCACTTGTTTACTGGCTATCTTCCTTTCGGGACATGCCTAATCAACCAATTTTTTGTCCATTTAACAATTTATTCAGGGGGCTTCCCTGGTGGCGCAGTGGTTGAGAGTCTGCCTGCTGATGCGGGGGACACGGGTTCGTGCCCCGGTCAGGGAGGATCCCACGTGCCGCGGAGCGGCTGGGCCCGTGAGCCATGGCCGCTGAGCCTGAGCGTCCGGAGCCTGTGCTCCGCAACGGGAGAGGCCACAATGGTGAGAGGCCCGTGTACGGCAAAAAAAAAAAAAAATTCTTCAATATATTTTTTCCATTGACTGATAAAAGTTCTTATATATTCTGAGTATGTCCTTTTATCAGATATATGCTTTTTTTCTTAATCATCTTTACATAGCATACAATTCAATGAATTTTGACAATCATTACAACAGAACTGACTGTGTAACAATTCTAGGAGAACGCTAGGAGAGAGCAAAGAACAGAAATGAAACTGATAAAAATAAAGTATATAATATGTAAGACAAACTAGAAAAGTTCTTTTGGAATACAAAGGAAAAGGACAAATATGAAAATGGTGAGAGACAATGACATACAGAGAATAGAGGATGGAGAGCCAAAATAAGAGGTTAATGATATTCCTGAAAAACTAAACTAGAAAAAATGTAACAGGAAAAATACTCAAAACAAATTAGAAAACTTTTCTGAGCTATATAGAAAGGTTTGCTTAAACACACTGAATCATTGCATTTCAGGAAAAACTAATCAAGAGGCACATTCTTGAAAAAATTCTGAATTATAAGGATAAAGAAGAAACTTAAATCATGATGGTCTATAGTTTTTTTTTCTAGAATATTAGATTTCTAACATCACTGGAATATGTGTAGAACTCTAAGGAGAAAAGGTTGTAACTTGTAAGTTTTGTACTCAGCCAAATACTTTATATTATCTGTGAAGGTCATAGAATGACATTCAGAAAATCAAAGGGACTCAGAAAATATATCACCTACAGAGCCTTCTTGAAAGAAAATTACCTCAACACTTACTGTAGGTAATGTTGTGTTTTCTTGATTTGAATACTGGCTACACAAGTATGTTTCCTTTGTGAAAATTTATCAAGCTGTACAGTTAGGATCTGTGCACTTTTGTATATTATACGTCAATAATTTTTTAAAAACCTTTTTAATGCAAAAACACTTGAGCCTAGCTGACCCCAGTCAGAGTTGAATTAAAATTAAGGAAAAAACTGCAAAAGTCATGATACCAAAGATTTTCAAGTCTAGCTTTATTCACTTTGAACCCCAGACTCAGAAGTCTTGGTTGATTTCAGGAAGATTATGTAACTCAGAGATCAAATTTCCACTCATGTGCAAATTCTATGTTTCAGTTCCTTCCCAGTCCTAAGAAATGTGTTTCTAGAATGATTTTTTCATGCCGCTGTTAAAATAGAATCATTCTTGACATGGTTGATGACCACATCCAAATCACATTTTGGACACTTTGCAAGGAACATTACAAAACAAAATATTTGTCTTTACCTCACCTCTCTCCTCAAAAACAGAAGGGTAGTAAGTAATAAAACAAACTATTTTCATTAACAAGTAACTCAAATAATGATTTTCTGTATTCTTTAAAAATTCATATAGCGAGTGCCCAGTCTATCAATGTTTCAGCAGGGAAATACTGCCCGATATCAGTCTGCACCTTCAGCTGAGACATTTTGGCATTCTAGTCAGTATGAGAAGCCAAGAGAAGACGGGAAAGGAGGCACAAGGTGCTCTCTTTCACTCTCTAAGTCTGGAATGTTCTTTAAAGACCTCTTTTCAAAGCATTTTCTTCTCCGGAGCTGCTGTTCCCCACAGGGAGGCCAGAGCCATGGTATTTTGTCTCAAAAAGCAAGAGGGAAGAAGAGCCAATGGAAACGCTGATGTCCTTGGTCCACTGATAATATTAAAATATAAGGTATTGTGAAAACTCAGCTGTCAGGGACCCTGAGGGAGTGAGTCAATTTGAACAGACAATGGAATGCTTTGTCTATTTTTTTCCCCCATAAGATACTGATCATAAATATACATATATGTACATACACACGTAAAATTTTAAAAATAAAAGGCATATTTATGAATCTAAAATTCACACAGAATTAAAGAAGTCACTTTTAAAGGTTAGGATACAAAAAACTCATAGGTGATGAGTAATATGCCAAATACCTTTTATTTAAAATTGACAAGTGGTCCAGTGTTTAACTGTTTAAAAATAAATCTAAATAAATAAATAAATAAATAAATCCATACGATATGATCTAAATTGTGACTAAATAATGCATTAGAAAAGGCAATAAGGAAATATACCCAAGTATTAGTGCTAGGTAACAAGATTCTAAATTATCTTATTCTTCCGACTTGCCTATTTTTAAACTTTCTCTGATTACCCTGTATCACTTTTATAATCAGAAAAAAAGTATATAAGAAGTCAGTATACAATTATTTTGTACACTATATGATCATAATGATATTCTTTTAATTGAACAATAAAAATTGGAAGAAAAGGATGAAAGTATAAGCAAGAGTGTTTGGACTACAGACAACTTTTTTTTTTTCCTATCTGCTCTGCCCTACATTTTTCCAAGTTTTTATAAAAAACTTTATTAAAAGAAAAGTAACAGATGCCAAGGGCAAAAAGAAAGGCAATCCCACTGGCAATAACTTTCCTTATGTTAATCCGTTTTATACATAAATAAGACTTCTCTCAAATCAGCAGAGCTATACCCCAAACTGACTCTTACCAGCAACATTAAAATTTAAGTTACACCTATAAGCAACCAAGAGTTACTAAGATGACAAAGAGGAAATTCTGTGGCTTATGCTTCAAAACACACAAAGGCACTGTGGTTAGCAGAAGGCAGACCCCACAAGATGCCTGGTCCATGGTATACACACACCTTCTCCCAGTTACTCCATCAATCATCTAGGTACTGCTGGAAGGAAGTCTGCAAGCATAATTAAGGTCCCATATTAGATGACCTTAAAATAGGGAGACTGTCCAGGTGCACCTGACCTAATCACAGAAGACCTTTTAATCTGGATTTAGAGGTCAGATATAGGAGTTCAGAGAGCTGAAGCATGAGAGGGATTTGATGTGCAATTTCTCCATTGTTAGCTTGAAGATAGAGCAGGCCACGGAGCAAGGAATGAAGGCAGACTCTAGGAGCTGGGAGTGGCCCCCAGCTAAAAATAAGGACTTCACTCCTACCACCACAAGGAACTGCCAGCAACCTGAATGTGCTAAAGATCAGATTCTTCCCCCAGCCTCCACATGTAAACTCAGCCTGGTAGGCACCTTGATTTCAGCCTTTGAGCCCTGAGAAGTCTATGCCATGAATCTACCTCTGACCCACAGAACTAGGAGCTAAAAAAACGTTGTTTTAAGCCACTAAGTTTGTGGTAATTTGTTACACAGCAATAGAAAACTAATACTGAATTCTTGAAGTCAAAGTTTTTTCCTAAAGCCGTTCAACAATTACAAATATACTTTTATACACATAAGAAACTAACACCAGCAGCCTCTCAGAATCAAAACAGAAGTCCCAACTTATAACTGTACTATGACTCATAAAACAGATGAAGTGAACCAAACCAAACCACAACATGCATCACAGACTATCTAAGCTCAAATTCTTTTTAATACCAGATACTTCAGATCCATGTTTCAAGATAAGACCTCAGGCAAACTAATTTAACAGTAACTCTGCATAGACACTAGATCTGATCTAACACTAGAACTTCATGAGTTCTAGCAACTCATCTAGTCTACAAATTCTAACTAGTCCTTGCCCAGATTACAAACTTCCACCCTAAAATCCAACAATTGTCCTTCATCTAACAAGAGTATCCAATGAGTAGCCTTCCTAACTGCCACCCCCTATAGAGAAGATCCCTATTTCCTCTGGTTCTCTGCTTGTTGCAGCAAGTTAAACAAACCTAACTTTTTTTTCTTTAACTATAAATAAATCCTTCAGCTGACCTTGTTTCTAGGGAGACCCATGACTTTGTAACAGTGTGCACATATGAGGCCACTTGATTTCCACCTGCTCAAGGCCACTCTGCCTACTAGAGTGAGTTACCTGATCTTCAATAATTTTCTCAAGCACTTCAGGGTTAAGGTGATACGGTGGGTCCTCTGACTTTCAGTCTTATCAGATTGTTCTGTTCAGGAGTGAAATCTGGCTTCTACCTAATTAACAGCATTCCTATCATCTGTCTGCTTGTTCAGTATCTTGAGTGTCATTCATCTATAAGAGGAAGCCCATAGGCAGAGGACAGACTAGGACCTAATAAGTGTATTTTCCAGCCAGCCCCAAAGGCTGACAAGTTCAGAAGGTCTCATTAGACCAGTATCTTTAGGCAAACTCTGCATTGGGTCAATTTTTCTAAAACTTCCTAAGGACCTTCCTTAGTCCTTACAATCCTGAGAAGTGTTTTGCTTAGTTCTGTCTAGCTGGGGCTGAGGCTCTGATAGGCCCTCAATTGATGACGGCTTATCTTTGGTGTCACTTCATGTCTTCTGGAGACATATGGTTGCAAAAGTGCCACCCTTAACAATCGTTGCAGGTCACATGGTGTTTTCTCAACCTGAATCTCTGCCTCCTCTGTGCCTCCTCTATCTGCTTCCTTCACATTTTCAGATTATGAATATACTCAATAAACGGCATAATTTCACCAAGGAAAAATTTCAAATTACAAATGGCCTCTTGGGGACTTTTTTTTTTTTAATTTATTTTTGGCTGCACTGGGCCTTTGTTGCTGCGTGCGGGCTTTCTCTAGTTGTGGCGAATGGGGGGCTACTCTTCATTGCGGTTCACGGGCTTCTCTTGATGCGGAGCACGGGCTCTAGGCGCATGGGCTTCAGTAGTTGTGGCTTGGGGCTCTAGAGTGCAGTCTCAGTAGTTGTGGCACACAGGCTCAGTAGTTGTGTCTCACGGGCTCTTAAGCACAGGCTCAGTAGTTGTGGCACACGAGCTTAGTTGCTCCGCAGCATGTGGGATCTTCTCACACCAGGGCTTGAACCTATGTCCCCTGCATTGGCAGGTGGATTCTTTTTTTTTTCTTCAATACGCGGGCCTCTCACTGCTGTGGCCTCTCCCGTTGCGGAGCACAGGCTCAGGACGCGCAGGCTCAGCGGCCATGGCTCATGGGCCCAGCCGCTCCGCAGCATGTGGGATCTTCCCAGACCAGGGCACGAACCCATGTCCCCTGCCTCGGCAGGCGGACTCTCAACGACTGCGCCACCAGGGAAGCCCTGGCAGGTGGATTCTTAACCACTGTGCCACCAGGGAAGTCCTCTTGGGGAACTTTTAACATGAACAAAGTTGTTTATTTGAGAGGCACCTTAAAACAAGATAGGAAACAGAATTCTAAATACCCAGTGGTCTGCATTCTTTAATATGAGGAGGCTTCCAAATGCAATTCAAATTCTAAAAGTGCCTCCCTGAAAGACTTCCCAAACACCAGGAAAAAAGAACATTTATTGAAGAAATCAGGCTTATGTAGGCTTCCCCGATCTCTAGCAATTAGTCCCTATTTTGATGTGCCTAGGAGATACAAAACCTGGAAAAGACTAATTGGCCTCACCCTAAAGAGAATTTAGAGATTAATTAATGCTTAAGAAACAAGGAAAGCCCTTACAATTTGTAACTCTCTGGAAGTTATAAGATTACTCATTTCTAATGCCCTCAGAATTTCCCTCTCATTCAACCTTTAACTCTTTTTTTTTTTTTTTTGCGGTACACGGGCCTCTCACTGTTGTGGCCTCTCCCGTTGCGGAGCACAGGCTCTGGATGCACAGGCTTCGTGGCCATGGCTCACGGGCCCAGCTGCTCCACGGCATGTGGGATCTTCCCAGACCGGGGCACGAACACGTGTCCCCTGCATCGGCAGGCGGACTCTCAACCACTGCACCACCAGGGAAGCCCTTAACTCTTTTTTTATATATACATATATTTTAATATTAATTTATTTGGCTGTGTCAGATTTTAGTTGCGGCAGGCGGCATGTGGGGTCTTTCGTTGAGGCATGCGGGTTTCTCTCTACTCGTGGCGCACGGGCTCAGTAGTTGCAGCTTGCGGGTATAGTTGCCCTGTGGCATGTGGGATCCCAGGTCCTCGACCAGGGATTGAACCCGTGTCCCCTGCATTGGAAGGCGGATTCCTAACCACTGGACCATGGGGAAGTCCCTCAACTTTTAACTCTTAACAATGTCTTCTGTTATTGATTTTGAATGAATGTAAAAGAATGTGTGTGAAGACAGGGGAATGTGAATGTATGGTATCAGATGTGCTTTTGCTCAACTAGAAATAGAGAGAATAATTTGGTCTTCAAATAAGAAATGTCTGTCTCACCACAAGAAAGAAATGGTAATTATATGGTGTTACACATTGTTAGCTAATGCTATTGTGGTAATCATTTTGCAAAATATATCAAATCAACACATTGTACACCTTAAACTCACACAATGTTATATGTCAATTATACCTCAATAAAGCTGGGGGAAAAAAGAGAAATTTCTGGTCGTGCCAAAATGTGACAGAATATAGTGAAAGACAAATGAGACAGCATACCAAGGGTAGACAGTATGAGAATTAGTATACTTTATTTGTCTGGGTTTGTAGTAGCTACAAAAACCAAACCAGAACAAACCAAACAAAAAAAAACCTTTGAAGGGAGAAAGAAAATACGTTAAAATTTCTGACTGGTCAGATGTGAGGGATTTTTCATAAGGAATAATGGCTTATAAATCCTTTTAATGCAAATTCTTTCATGAATAATAAACAGAGTAAAACTAGAATTTGATTTTCTTTCTGTTAAAAGAGCAAAGTTATTCTGTGCCCAGGGAAGACATTCCTTAAATCATCAAAATATTCTATTAACTCTGTGCTTTTTCACAAACTCATAAATCTTCTTTTTTTAAGTTCCTTACTTTTGGAAACAAGTTGACATTCCTAATAAACAGTCACTTATTGTTGTGCTTTTAAAGATACTGCCTGTAACTACTTCTCACCTTTGGATAGTCACAGCTAATATTTTGTCACATAACAATTCTCTTTGATTTTGTTTTTCTCCAAATTCAGAATAATAAAACTGTGAAGATGTTTCTCACACCTACAATATCTTTGGGTTTACACTAAATGACCATTAGGTTACACAAAGACTTGATCCTTTACCTTATTAAAAATATTTTTGAAGGATTACAGAAATTATTAGCTCTGTTTGGCATTCTCCAACTTTTAGCTAACTCAAACTATTGTGAGAGCTCTTTGCTTTATTAAAATGGGGTAAAAGGAAAAAAAAAACTAATGAATGAAAAGAGTACAGCCTTCCTAAGGCAATCATGTGTAAGTAAAATGTGTTAAAAGTAGATATGCTTCAATGTTTGTACATCTTTCAGGTTAAAGATACATTTATATACAAAGACTGACACAATAGCTGTCTACAAAAAGATTTTATCTCTAGGTTTAAATAAGCTTGTATTGGTGAAATTCTTAATACATTTTATAGGATAAATCAAAGGCCTGGAGATGTGTCAATGTCCTCTGTTCAGAACATATTCTTACTTTCAGAATAATCAATGACTGACTCCTTATAAAACTGATTATGTACTTTAACAGAAGATTCCACTCTCTTCCATTCTGATAAGGCTGGTTAATAATAATAAATTAACTAAAACCTACAGACTCAACATCAACAAGTAGTTTCTGCTTCTTCCTTACATTCACCTAAAGCTCCCAGTGATAATCTAAAGATCAAGAATTGAGCCTCGTGGAGACATGTCAAAAGAACTTCTGTTAAGGTATGTATCATGTACTTGTAACTATTAACACTACGGAGAAAAAATTAATTATGTGTATTACTGACATCATTGCTATGGCCAGACACTGTGTCTGAGCTAGGATTTCCAGAATTGTTTTGGTCCAAAAGCAGAAGATAATGTGAATAGACCATTTACGGCCAAGATCAACAGAACACAATCTCTCAGACGCCAGAAGCCACTGATTACCATGCAGTTTCCATGATTTTGCCCTTTATTCTTTTGGCTATTTCTTCTCTCTCTGCTGGTTCAAGATTCTAGACTGTCAATAAACACCCTGCCCTTTATTCCTAGTACTACCGAGACCTTTATCCTTGATAATCACCAAATGCAAGACTAATTCTTCAGACACAGGCAAAGGTGAATAATCCATATCCAAATTAAAGGGGAAAAAATGATTTGGTTACCAAAGGAAGATCCAAATAGATATGGGATATATGGGACATTATTTGAAACTTTAATAATAATTCTTGTTTGAGGTTTTGTCTGCTACAGATGCCATGTGTGTGATCGCCAGAGCCTTAAATGCTGCAGTCAGCCATTATCATGCCAGGTGATTCAAAAAACAATCATCTAGGGCTTCCCTGGTGGCGCAGTGGTTGGGAGTCTGCCTGCCAATGCAGGGGACACGTGTTCGTGCCCCGGTCCGGGAAGATCCCACATGCCGCAGAGCGGCTGGGCCTGTGAGCCATGGCCGCTGAGCCTGCGCGTCCGGAGCCTGTGCTCCGCAACGGGAGAGGCCACAACAGTGAGAGGCCTGCGCGTACCGCAAAAAAAAAAAACCCAATCATCTAAGAAAAAGAAAAAAATGGCTTGGTGCTTACAGAGGTCAAAATTACTACCATCAAAAGCTTGATAAACACTCACAGCCTATCTAACAAAGATACAGATCTTGATTGATCACTTACCCTAAATGGTAAATCCCCCAGCTTAGTTAACAAATGATCAGAAGCAAAGAGTAAAAATTGAAACAGCAACTACAAATTGCTCCCAAACGCTCAGAAAAACACTATGACTTAAAAGTCAGATAGGGCTTTCCTAGTGGCACAGGGCTTAAGAATCCGCCTGCCAATGCAGAGGACATGGGTTCAAGCCCTGGTCCAGGAAGATCCCATATGCCGCGGAGCAACTAAGCCCGTGCACCGCAACTACTGAGCCTGTGCTCTAGAGCCTGCGAGCCACAACTACTGAAGCCCACATATCTAGAGCCCATGCTCCACAACAAGAGAAGCCACTACAGTGAGAAGCCCTCGCGCCGCAACTAAAGAAAGCCCGCAGCAACGAAGACCCAGCACAGCCAAAAAAAAAAAAAAAGTCAGCGTGAACCAAACCAAACCACAATATGCATTACAGACTATCTAAGTTCTAACTTTTTTTTTTTAACATCGGCTCATTATGTTCCAGTACCACAGACAAACTGATCTGACAGTAACTCCTCAGGGACTCAGTTGTACCAAAGATAAAACCATTGACCATTCCAGCAATTCACCTAAATTACATATTCTAGCCAGTCCCTGCCCAGACTACTAACTTCCACCCTAAAATCACTCTATGACCAGTCTCAGTTCCTAAAACCCTGTAGAGCCTCTTTTCTAACTCCTTCCTTCTGAGATGCCCCACAGTTATTCTAGTATATGTTATTCCTTGCTGCAACAAGCTAAATGTAACTTATTTTTCTTAAGATACAGATGTGTTCCTGGTGGTCGGCTTTAACATCCCCAAGGCAGGGAACTGGTGGCCCAGAGTCAGGGAATAGAAGAAGACTTTTTGCTACACACCTTTTAAAATTTTATACCATATTATTTATTCAAAAAATAAATAAAATTAGAATTTAGAAATGTATATAACTATTATAAATGAATTAATCAAGAGAAATACTACCAATATCCAATTTGGCTGCAACTCACCTAGGAATCAGAGTATTGCTGGATGTCAAAGAGGAAAATTCACCATCTGTTTCTACAAGGCTAGAAAGATTACTGACTTTTTGGGGCGGGGGGCGCGGATGCCATGCCGCATGGCTTGCGGGATCTTAGTTCCCCGACCAGGGATTGAACCCAGGCCCAGGCAGTGAAAGCACCGAGTCCTAACCACTGGACAGCCAGGGAATTCCCAAAGATTACTGACCATTAATGGATCATCAATACATCATCAACAGATCTTTGTGTCCAAACTCAAAATCTCTTCCTGTCTGGAAGTTAAATCTAAATCAGCCAGCAGTTAGAGGTGATAATTTGCTTTGTATTTAATGTGAATAAATTTTTATTATACAATGCATTTATTAAAATCAAGCTTAAAGACCCTTTAACCTGCCATTAAATAGCCTCATAAATGGAGTTATGCTTGATAAATATGGCTCATACAGTGCTGTAAATAAAATGAAGGTTTTCAAGGCTATTTTAAAACTTTTTTAACATTCTCAAAGAATTTACAAAAATAGAAAGAACAGTATAATGAATACTATAGTATTAATGTTCAACCTTCTGCTAATCTTCAAGCTACTCTTTATTTCTCTACATCGAAGAAACTATATACTCAATGCAGAAGAATTTTTTTAATAGCAGATACAAACTACTATACATAAAATAGATAAGCAATAAGGATTTACTGTAGGGCTTCCCTGGTAGCACAGTAGTTAAGAATCCACCTGCCAATGCAGGGGACACGGGCTTGATCCCTGGTCCAGGAAAATCCCACATGCTGCGGAGCAACTAAGCCCATGCGCGACAACTACTGAGCCTGCGCTCTACAGCCCGCGAGCCACAACTACTGAGCCCACGTGCCACAGCTACTGAAGCCCGTGAGCCTAGAGCCTGTGCTCCGCAACAAGAGAAGCCACCGCAATGAGAAGCCCTTGCACTGCAACGAAGAGTAGCCCTGCTCGCCACAACTAGAGAAAGCCCACGCACAGCAACGAAGACCCAACACAGCCAAAAATAAAATAAATAAAATTTTTTTAAAAATAAGGATTTACTGTATAGCACAGGGAACTATATTTAATATCTTATAATAACGTATAATGGAAAACAATATAAAAATATAAATATATTATATAACTGAATCACTTTGCTAGACACCTGAAACTAACAAAATATTGTAAATCAACTATACTTCAATTAAAAAATTTTTTTAAAACTGCACAAAAACAATAACTACCATAAAAACAAAAACAAATTTCTTAGAATGCCATCAACCAAAGATAACCACTGTTAAAATTCTGGTGTGTATCTTAAAATTTTTAATATTGAAATATATTATTTTATAATCAGTTGTAGTATACAATCTAGTAATCTGTCTTTTGGAAAATATTCCAGAATCCTTCAATGGTAATCTGTCTTTTGAATTTTGTATTACACTACTAAAATTTTCTCACACCAACAAACATTCTTCTACAATATAATTCTCAAAGTTTGCATCATGGAAATAATATAATTCACCTAATTAATCTGCTATTATTAAACATTGCAGTTATTCTTATTTATTTTTGCTATTATGAATAATGTGGGAACAAATATCTTTGTCCATACATCTATAATCTCACATGTTCACTGGCCATTTGAATTTATTCATTTATAAATTATCTATACACATCATATCCCTTGTTCATTTCTTTTGTCCTTCTGTGTGATTTGCAGTTCTTTAGTAAGTATAAAAGATGACTAAAAATACATCCATGTATTGAAGCTAGCCATAAGGTGCAAATATTTTATCCTTAAAGCATACTTTTAAAAGGAGGCATTTCAACTCTAGGCAATATTTCAAAGTAAATTGTATCCTTCTAAAGCAAACTACTAATCCCTAGTTCAGAGGGAGTCTCTATTTCCTTCTTTCAGGTTTTCAATTCAATTTTGCAGTAGTCTATCAACCTGCAATCTTGTTTTAGCCGAAGTAAGTCATCTGCACTAAATCCTGTGTTAATTTTAGGGTACAGCTTCCATAACTTCTTTTTTAAAAATAAGCTTTATTGAGGTACTTAGGTACAATAAACTGTATCCACTGAAGTGTACAATTTGATAAAATTTGACGTCTCTATTTGTCAAACCACAACCACGATCAAGATATAAAACATTTCTATTACTCCTGAAGAATCCTGTCCTCTGCCTCCAGCACCAGGCAACCACTGATCTGTCAGTACACATAAATTTGCACTTTCTAGTTTTATATGAATGGAACTGTCCAGTGTATAGTCTTTTGTGTCTGGTGTTTTGTTTTGTTTTTTTTTTTTTTTTGCGTCACGCGGGCCTGTCACTGTTTTGGCCTCTCCTGTTGCGGAGCACAGGCTCCAGACGCGCAGGCCCAGCGGCCACGGCTCACGGTCCCAGCTGCTCCGCGGCATGTGGGATCTTCCCGGACTGGGGTACGAACCCATGTCCCCTGCATCGGCAGGCGGACTCTCAACCACTGCGCCACCAGGGAAGCCCGTGTCTGGTGTTTTTCATAAGCATAATGATTTTGTCATTCACCTGTGCTATTGCATATATCAGTAGTTTGTATCTTTTTATTGCTGAGTAGTACTCCATTGTGAGGATATACCATATGGTTATCCATTTACCTGTTGAATATTTCCTGGTTTTGGCTATTATGACTAAAGCTGCTATAAACATTTGTGTATAAATCTTATTTTCATTTCTCTTGGGTAAATACCTAGGGGTGGAAAGCCAGGGATGTATGACAGGTGTATAATTAACATATGAGGAGACTGTCAAGCAATTTTCCCAAGTAGTTTTACAACTTTACATTCCCACCAGCAGTGCCTGAGAGTTCCAGTCACTCCACATCCTTGTTAAAACTTGTTAACTGTCTTTTTAATTTCAGCCATTCTAATGGGTGTGTAGCGGTAGTTCATTGTGGGTTTTTTTTTTAATTTTTATTTATTTATTTATTTGTTTTTGGCTGTGTTGGGTCTTTGTTGCTGCGCATGGGCTTTCTCTAGTTGCAGTGAGCGGGGGCTACTCTTCGTTGAGGTGTGCAGGCTTCTCATTGCAGTGGCTTCTCTTGTTGCGGAGCACGGGCTCTAGGCGCGCAGGCTTCAGTAGTTGTGGCTCGCGGGCTCTAGAGTGCAGGCTCAGTAGTTGTGGCGCACGGGCTTAGTTGATCCGCGGCATGTGGGATCTTCCTGGACCAGGGCTTGAACCCGTGTCCCCTGCATTGGCAGGCGGATTCTTAACCACTGCGCCACCAGGGAAGCCCTCATTGTGGTTTTAATTTGTACTTCCCTAATAGTTAATGATGTCGAATATCCTCTTTTATGCTACTAGCTATTTGTTATATCTTCATTTGCGACTTGTCTGTTCAAATCTTTTGTCCATTTTAAAATTCTGCTGGTTGGCTTATTAGTGAATTGTAAGTTCTTTATATATTCTTGACACAAGTCCTTTGTAAGACACATAGAGTGTGAATATTTTCTCCCAGTCCATGGCTTGTCTTTTCATTCTCTTAACAAAACATATTTAGAAGAACAAAAGATTTTAATTTTGACGATGTCCAATTATCAGTTTTTATAGTTCATGCTTTTTGTGACTTAAGAAAAGTCTGTCCACCCCAAGGTCACAAAGATTTCTTCTATGTTTTCTTCTAGAAGTTTATAAAAATGGTAACGTTTAGCTTTTACATTTAAGTCTATAATGCATTATTAATTAAGTTTTGTGTAGGGTATGTGTCAGATTTCACTTTTTTCCATATGGATAGCCAGCTGTTCCAACACCATTTGTTGTAAAGTTTTTCTTTTCACTGCTGAATTGCTTTGTCAAAAATCAAGTGACCATTTATGTGTGGGTCTATTTCTGGACTCTACTCCTTTCCATTTATCTATAAGTCTATCCTTTTACCTTTACCACACTGTCTTGATTACTGTAGCTTTATAGTGAGTCCTGAAACCAGGTAATATGAGCTCTTCAACCTCGTTCTTCCCTTTTAAAATTGGTTTACTTACTATTTACAGTAGCCAAGTCATGGAAGCAACCTAAACGTCCATCAACAGATGAATGGATAAAGATATGGTACATGCACATGCACACACACACACACACACACACATACACACACACACATGATGGAATACTACTCAGCTATGAAAAAGAATGAAATAATGCCATTTGCAGCAACATGAATGGACGTAGAGATAATCATACTAAGTGAAGTCAGAAAGAGAAAGACAAATGTCATATGATATCACTTATATGTGGAAACTAAAATATGATACAAATGAATTTATTTACAAAACAGAAGCAGACACACAGACAGACAATAAACTTAGGGTTACAAAAGTGGGAAGGGGGGATAAATTAGGAGTTTGGGAATAGCAGATACAAACTACTATGTATAAAACAGATAAACAATAAGGTCCTACTGTATAGCACAGGGAACTATACTCAAAATCTTGTAATATGGGCTTCCCTGGTGGCGCCAGTGGTTGAGAGTTCACCTGCCGATGCAGGGGACATGGGTTCGTGCCCTGGTCCGGGAAGATCCCACATGCCTTGGAGCGGCTGGGCCCGGGAGCCATGGCCGCTGAGCCTGCGCGTCCGGAGCCTGTGCTCCGCAACGGGAGAGGCCGCAACAGTGAGAGGCCCACGTACGGCAAAAAAAAAAATCTTGTAATAAACCATAATAGAAAAGAATATAAAAAAGAATATATAGATAATATATATGTATAACTGAATAACTTTGCTGTACACCAGAAACTAAATTGTAACTCAACTATAATTAAAAATTAAGAAAAAAATTTCAATTGTCCTCCCCCTACAAAAAAATAATAAAACAAAATAATTGGTTTGCTTTTCTCAGCCTTTTTTATTTTCATATAAATTTTAGAATCAGCTTACCAATTGCTATTAAAAAATCCTTTTAGGGGATTTCCCTGGTGGCGCAGTAGTTAACAATCCGCCTGCCAATGTAGGGGACACGGGTTCGATCCCAGGTCTGGGAAGATTCCCACATGCCACAAAGCAACTTAGCCTGTGCGCCACAACTACTGAGCTCTGCGCTCCAGAGGCCGCAAGCCACAACTACGAAGCCCGCGGGCCTAGAGGCCGTGCTCTGCAACAAGAGAAGCCACTGCAATGAGAAGCCTGTGCACCGCAACGAAGAGTAGCCCCTGCTCACCGCAACTAGAGAAAGCCCATGCGCAGCAACGAAGACCGAATGCAGCCAAAAATAAAAAAATAAACTTATTTTTTTTAAAAAAATCCTTTTAGGATTTTGATTGAGATTGCATTGTATCTATAAATCAGTTTGGGGAACTGACATCTTAACTATATTGTATGGTCTGATTCATGAACATAATATAACTCTCCCTATATTTAGGTTTTAAATTTCTCCTAGCAACGTCCTGTGGTTTTCAATGAAGAGATCTGACATATTTTTGTCAAATTTATTCCTACGTATTTTACGTTTTTTGGTTGATATTCTAAGTAAAATTTTTAAAAATTTCATTTATGAATTGTTTGCTGATGGTATATAAAAATGCAATTCATTTTTGTATATTCACTTTGTTTCCCTTGACCTTGCTAAATTCAATTACTAATGATTATTTTGTAGATTCCTTTGTATTTTCTATATAAACAATCTCGCAGTTTGCAAATGAGACGGTTTTACTTCTTTTCAATCTGTGTGCATTTTAGTTTAATTTCTTGCCTTATTTCAATAGCTAGGACTATTAGTTAGAATGCTGAACAGAAGTGGCAAGATAGGCCATTCTTATATTATTCCTAACCTTAGGGGAAAGACATCCAATAGTTTACCATTAAGTATGACATTGGCTATAGGTTTTTCATAGATGATCATCAGTTAAGGAAGTTTCCCCTATTCCTAGTTTTCTAGATCATGAATGGGGTGTTGAATTTTTGTCAAAGTTTTTCTGAATTTATTGAAGTAATCATATACATTTTCTCCTTTATTGTTAATATGTAGATTATATTCATTGATTTTCAAATGTTAACACAACTTTGCATTCCTGGGATAAACACTACTTGGTAATAATGTGTTATTCTTCTTATTAATAAATTTGCTAATACAAGTTAGCTAAAGTCTCTGATGCTAAATTATTTATGTTGTGCTAAGTTGTCCAAAGCATCTAAAAAACGCTTTTTAATATAGGTTTCAGATTTCAACTTTCGTAACTGGAGTCGCAATAATACTAGCGACCATAATGTTTATTGGTTGTGTGCTAACTACATAACAGGCATTGCTAAGGGCTTTACATACATAGTCTCATCTAACCTAATAACACTCTATGAAGTATTACTATCCCCATTTGACAGATGTGGAAACCAAGGTTTAGGGAAGTTAGAAACTCTGTCCAAAATCTCACAACTAGTAACTGGAGGAGCTGGAATTTGACCCCAGGTCAACTGATTCCAAGATTAAGTTCTTTTGCTATAGTGCTTCACCAAATAATCTGTAATACTTTTTCTTAACACATAAATCAAAGTAAAATAAGACAGGTTAGAATGAAAATAATCTCTCTGAGAAGCCACTAAAATTTAAGTTCAAATGAGAACTACGTAGACATAAGACAAATAACATTCATACACAAGGTATGAGCAAAAGCAAAAGAATTTTTCACAATCCAGGATTTTACACAATTCTAGATTTTACGGAATTCATGGTTATACAATGTTACTAACTGAAAAATAAAACATTCAATACCTGGATAGATCTAAGTTCCTATATCTAGCCTTCCTAAAATCCTGGATAATAGTGATATTTGTTAAAACCTGAAGTTCTGAAATCTATAGCAGACAAAGAACTGGAAGGGTTCTTTGAGGAAAATTCAAAAATACTAGGGAGGTAATTATATTCTAAGTTAAATAATTCAATATTTATCTGGCATCTACTACATGCTCATACTGTGTGGGTAAGGTATAGCTTATATAATTTTAACATATGGAGTCTACCTTAAAGAAATTTATGTTCTATTTAAGTAGACAAAATAATTCATATAAAACAAGATGTAATATCAACACAGAACAGTTAAGCAATACACTGTACGGTACAGACTGTATGGAAGATTATAAAGGGGATTATCAGTAGATGGCTACAGAAATCATGGAAGGGCATCAGAAAGTTGAAATTTGAGCTGGATCTTCTGGAAGTTACAAAGCCACTTTCTCATTTTTGGGTATTTGTTATAGAAGCACTCCACTCTTGGCACCAAAATAAAATTAAATAGAAGGTATAGTAAAAGGGAGAAAAGAGGAAATTCCAGACACATGTAATATACTACATGTATACAAATTTTAATGAAATATTTCAAAAAATAATTTTACATAAAATGATATAGGAAATAATACAAATAGTACAAACACCCATGTACCTACCATGTAGATTTAAAATATTAAGTTTGTCATATCTGTTTCAAATATTTTTCAAGAACTAAAATGTTACAGATATAATTGAAGAGAACCTTCATCCTTTTCCTTCATCCCAGGGGTAATTAGTACCTTTAAGTACTTGTGTATCCTTCCCACATGTATATAATTTTTTGTTATAAATATATCTATACACAATATTAAAATTTTTACATATGTGGTGTCATACTGTGTAACCATTTTTAAAAATTTTATTTATTATTTATTTTTGGCTGTGTTGGGTCTTTGTTGCTGCACACGGGCTTTCTTTTTTTTTTTTGCGTTACGCGGGCCTCTCACCGTTGTGGCCTGTCCCGTTGCGGAGCACAAGCTCCGGACGCGCAGGCTCAGTGGCCATGGCTCACGGGCCCAGCCGCTCTGCGGTATGTGGGATCTTCCCGGACCGGGGCACGAACCCGTGTCCCCTGCCTCGGCAGGCGGACTCTCAACCACTGCGCCACGAGGGAAGCCCCGGGCTTTCTTTAGTTGCCGCGAGTGGGGGCTACTCTTCGTTGCGGTGCGCAGGCTTCTCATTGCCATGGCTTCTCTTGCTGCAGAGCACGGGCTCTAGGCGAGCGGGCTCAGTAGTTGTGGCTCACGGGCTCTAGAGCACAGGCTCAGTAGTTGTAGCACACGGGCTTATTTGCTCCGTGGCATGTGGGATCTTCCCGGACCAGGGCTCGAACCCGTGTCACCAGCATTGACAGGCAGATTCTTAACCTCTGCGCCACCAGGGAAGTCCCTGTGTATCCTTTTGTAACTTGCATTTTTATATTCAACATTGCTTGCCAGATTTATCTGGAATGAGGCCAAGGTACCCATGTTTTCTTCATGTTTAAGCTCCACAGGTGATTCTGGTTGGTAACCAGAGTTCAGAATCATCATTCTAAGTCTATATATATTTAGCCAAGAAAGTTTTCAGTGTTTCCAAACTGCTAACACATTTTAACCTAGTTTTTACCATGAGTCAGTTGCTGTTAGACTACCTGTATTGCAATAAAGATTACTTTACAATGCTTCCAACTCAGAAGCAAAAACCCTAATCAAAAACCCTAATTAGGTTTGCACATGATTCAAAACAATAACCAAACTATAAAAATGAGTTTCTGAAGGGGATGGGTGTGGCTACAAAGGGGTAGTAACACAAGAGTCTTGTGGTGATGATACAGTTGAGTATCTTGATTGTGGTGGTAGTTATACACATGTGAAATTGCACAGAGCTACACACACACACACACACACACACACACACACACACACACACAAGTCCATGTATAACTGGTGAAACTTGAATAAGCTATCTGGATAGTGCCAATGTCAATTTCTTGATTTTTGTATAGTACTGTGGTAGTGTGGGATACTGACATTGTGGAACAGACCTAGGGGAGGATGTATAGGACCTTCCTGTACCTTTCTCTGCAATATCCTGTGAATCTATAATTATCAAAATAAAAATTTAATAAATTTTTAAAACTAAGTTCCTAAAGTACACTGAAGAAATTCTGCAGCCTTTCCATGGTCAAATTCAATTCAATTCAGTATACTGCTTCAATATACATCCAATACATAAATGACACATATTTTCATACACCTAACATCTGATGCAGAACTGCATTAAAGAGAAAGACCACATTGGTGACAACCACTTTAATCCTACAGTAAGTATAAAAGATAACCCTTAAAAGTTATTGGCCTATAAGCTATTATTTTTAGATTACTGTGTGGTCTTATCCTCAAGGGACACTAGGATTTACCTAAATAGCTATCTCTGTTCACTCCAAATAACCCTGCTTTCATTCCTATTTTAAGCCAGCAAGCCTGCCCTACTTTTGCAGACTTATTTCCTAATCTACTCACCTGCGTTTCCAATCATGAACCAGTTAAACACTGCTTAAGAGGTTATATTAGATATTATTAGTGAAAGTCATATGTACCTTTCAGGTCCTTTCATAACTGATCAGAACAAATAATTTTATTTCAATAATCTGAAATAGCTCTTTCAGATTATTCCCTCTGTTCTTTGATAGTCACAGAACTCACTAGTCTGACGGAAACAATAACTTTATAGTGATCATATGTGTTCAATAAAACAATGCACAATAGTAAAAAACAACTAACTTGCTTTCATGAATAAATCCACCAATTACCGTTATTACTCTGGCCATTCATTAAAACTATCTTATTTTATTTTTAAACTTCCACAAAGCCTTAGGCCACAAGAATAAAATGTACCTAGGCATACACACAAAAAAACACAAATTAAGTCTTACCTCTTTAGGCCACTGATCAAACATTAAAGTTTAAACCTGAAAGGATTATCAATTTATAGAGTGAAGGAGCAAACATTTCTTACGAGATACAGTCTACGGTTTAGTCATCTGCTCTTCCCGGTGGTTATTAGTCATAGGAAGCTCCAGAGTTCTAATTTTCTGTCACATTTTTGGGAAGTTATCATATGCTATATTGAGGACTTTTCAAGACAGTATTTAAGCTTCTGAGTATAACCACAAATGTGTTGCTTGTAGTGGGAACTCATCAAATATCTGTTTCTGAATACATGATTTCCAAAATTCTATCTATACTATAGAAAAGGAAATGTTCACCATTTTTATTAAGGATTTTATGTTTACGTCCTTTCAAAAGCTAAGGAGATTAAGGTTGGAAAATATAAAATATAACACTGTTAAACTACCATTGCACATATGCCACTTAAAGTCAAACAGACCTGCTGTCAGATCTCACCAAGATTCAAGAAGAATTCATTTAATAAAGAACAGCTAACATTTATTAAGCACCCACTATGGGCACTATGCTAAGCACTCTACATAATACTGTACAATATGAAATACAATCTTTAAATTCTGAGGTAGGTACTGTAATCTCCCATTTTAAACTTGAAGCAAGGAAAACAAATGACAAAAGTCACACAACTAGTAATTAGCAGCGCCTGTGCTCTTTCCTACACCGTCTTCAATAAAATAAGCTTCTTATGCTTTCACTTAAACAATTACTAAGCGCCTATGTGCTAGGCACTGTATTCAACATTAAGAACACACAGTTCTTGGACTTCTTTGTTGGTCCAGTGGTTAAGACTCCACGCTTCCAATGCAGGGAGCGTGGGTTTGATCCCTGGTGGGGGAACTAAGATCCCACATACTCCACAGTGCAGCCAGATAAATAAAATAAAATAAAAATATTTAAAGAAATTTGTAAAGCAATAAGACTGCTCATGGGAGCACATGGGAGGCAATATCTAATTCTTCTTCTGATGATGATAGCAGCTAACATGTACTGACCACTTACTATGTGCCTGTCACTGTACTTTGTGGAGTTTATTTCATCCTTACAACTATCCTGCAAGCTAAGTTTTATTATCCCTCTCCCTCAAATAGGGAAACGGAGGTAAATCAAAGTTAAGTGATTTGTCCAAGGTCACACAGATACCAAAAAGAGGCAGAATTTGAATCCAGCTTCACCTGACTTCAAAGCCCATGTTCTAAAACCATTACTCATACAACCTCCTAGTAAAGGGGAAAAAGCTTCTCAGATGTCCTCTTGGCTAAATCTTGAAAGATAGATAGGAGCTAGTCAAGCTGGGGGACAAGATTCTTCAGAGAAGTAAGGCAAAGAGCCCATTCACAGATACAACATGACATGGCATTCTGGGGAACCACAAGAAGTAGGAAAGTAAGTTTGGGAATGGGGGTGTGAAACGAGGAGGAACTAACACAAGGTTAGAGGTTTAGCACGAAGGAACTTCTACATCAACAAAGTTAGAGTTTATCCTACGGGCTGGAAACGTTCATGAAGGATTTCAAGCACAAGAATGATCCTTTACATTATCCAAAGATCATGATGGCAGCATGGAGATTAGATTAAAGAGCCCTAGCAAGTAGCTACTGCAATAATACAAGCAAGAAGTAAGAGAGGGAGATGAAGCAGAAGTTTATGCAGAAACCAGAAGTCCAGAGAACTGATTCTGGTAGAACGGGATATGAAGTGAAAGGGATAGGAGAGTCTGGCCTGACTCCCAGGCTTGTCATGTGAGCCAGTGACTAAATGGGTAAGTGGTATGATTAACAGGGATGGGAAATATACTTAGGAAATCCTTTCCATCTTCTCTCCTTATTAGTGCTTTTTAATATTTATTTTATCCCTCTACCGCCTTACTCACTTGAATCTCTCCAAAAAACAAGAACAAGTCTGTCACCATATCTGTTTGGGTAATGTTTGCATTTTCCATAATTTTGGATTACATTTATAAGCCAACTAAGCCTCAGTTGTTTGTTTGTTTTTAACATATAGCCATCAAAATAATCTTGCTATCTCCTAAATGGGATCACTGTCAACTGATCACTGATAGATTTCAGCTATTCCTCTTCCTTCTCCTTTGCTTCATTTAACCTCTTCCCATTCTCTGACACTTCTAGTTTAACCACCCTCTCAAGTCCTTAGTCAAGTATACTTGCTTTCTCCATCCTTACTTCTGCATGTTCTTCCAAGACCCATCATGTAGCTGCAACAACCTCTTTTCCTACTAAGCAAGTTGTCTTCACGCCACATCAGCTATAATATACTTTAAAACTCATGTTCTTCTCTTTAGCTTGCCTTCACTAAGACACCACTGAATCCTCAAATATGATAGTGCCTTTCCTGAGTCTGGTTATGTGAGGCATTTCTTAACTGTACTCCTTTTTCTCTCAACTTTATATTTTGAAAAACTGAAATCCTATCAAAAAGTGAAAGAATAGTAAAATGAATATCCATTTGCTCTTTACCCATATTCACCATGGTAAACATTTTGCCACTTTTGCTTTCTCTCTTAACAAGTACATTTTTTTTTTCCAGAACCATTTGAAAACAAATTGCAGACATCATGACATTTCAACCTAAATACTTCATCAGGTATTGCCTAAGAATAAGAACATTGTCCTTTATAACCACAATACCATATCACACACCCAAGACATTTCCCATTGATATACTATATCTAATATATACTCCATATTCAAATTTCCCCAGTTGTCCCCAAAATGTCCTCTATGACTTTTTTTATTTTCCCAATCCAGGCTTGGCACTGTACTTGACTGTCATTTCTCTTTCATCTTCTCTCATCTAGAATAGTCCTCTTGCCTTTTTAATTTTTCATCACTTTGACATTTTTTTAAGTAAAATTAAAAATGTAGCTCTGCAATACCATTAGCCACATTTCAACTGATCAGTAGTCACATTTGACTAGTGCCTACTCTATTGGACAGTGTGGGGAACACTGTTGCCATTGTTATAAGATCTATTGGACAGCCACAGAATTCTACCATTAAAATTGATGTTTACTGTTATCATTTTGACACTTTTGAAGAGTTCAGACCATTTGTCTTGTAGAAAGTCCCATAAACTGGATTTATCTTATCATTTACTATAACTAGATACAAGTTAAACATTTTTAACAAGGATTCCATTGGCAATTCTTGAATGAATTCTTAAATTATCTCCTAGTGTTTACTTCATTCAGAATTTCACTCTCTTGGGCTGACATTGTCTAGACACTGCACAAAAACATCATGAATTCTTAGTATTCAATAAATCTAATAATGATCACCAAAGATACACATTCCCTTGGCCAGCTAATATAGCATATTTTTCTGTCACCCAGTCTAGAGAGCCTAATTACCAAGTTATACCCTCTTCTAATAATAAACAAAGACTCAAGAAACTAAAAGATTTCATGATAAAAATCTAGTTTGCCAACAAAATAAAACTGAATATAGGAAACTAAAAGTTCTCTCTGCATACATCTGAATAATTAGGTAGACTATAAAGATAACTAAGTCAGATATCACTTAGGTTAGGTTGAAATTTTTAGACCTCAGTTTTGCAATTTCAAATGAAGCTAAAATTTAACATGAAAACTTAAAACAGAGTGTTATATTCTATTAATGATTGCACCAAAGGATGAAAAGATTAAAAGACACCTCTTTATTGCCATTAGTAGCAGCAAAGCTCTGAAATGACCACAAACATGAGAATTAGCTGAATAATTCTGTCTCTCATAGACGTATGTCTAAAAATTAGCTTTTCCCCAAAATGTCACTTTAATGGAAAAATACTCTATTATCAAATACTGCTTAGGAAAAGTGTTTTAATTAATTCTTTTTAAAAAAATTTTATTGAAGTATAGTTGATTTACAATGTTGTGTTTAATTTCTGCTGTACAGCAAAGTGACTCAGTTATACATATATATATTCTTTTTCATATTCTTTTCCATTATAGTTTATCACAGGATATTGAATATAGTCCCCTGTGTTAAATAATTCTTTAATTCACTTTAAGTAATGAGTCCTTAGCACTTGTCTCTCCAATAATCCGATAGCTTTTTTTTTTTTAATTTTACAGTAAAATGTGATAATGTTACTTAACGGAAGAAAGCTTTATTACCAAATGTCTGATATACATAAGGCTTCAATCACAACCATTATCACACGGGTAAAAAAGAACACCTTATTCCTGCTTGGAAAAAAAAAATTAAGTGTTTAAATTAAGATGTCCTTTCTGAGGTTTGAGACTTTCACTCAGAGGTGTGAATCTCAAAGAGCATCAATTTCCAGTGTTTATTATAGTTTGTACAATGAGATATCATCTCACACCAGTCAGAATGGCCATCATCAAAAAATCTAGAAACAATAAATGCTGGAGAGGGTGTGGAGAAAAGGGAACCCTCTTGCACTGTTGGTGGGAATGTAAATTGATACAGCCACTATGGAGAACAGTATGGAGGTTCCTTAAAAAACTGCAAATAGAACTACCATACGACCCAGCAATCCCACTACTGGGCATATACCCTGAGAAAACCATAATTCAAAAAGAGTCATGCACCACAATGTTCACTGCAGCTCTATTTACAATAGCCAGGACATGGAACCAACCTAAGTGTCCATCGACAGATGAATGGATAAAGAAGATGTGGCACATACATACAATGGAATATTACTCAGCCATAAAAAGAAATGAAATTGAGTTGTTTGTAGTGAGGTGGATGGACCTAGAGTCTGTCATACAGAGTGAAGTAAGTCAGAAAGAGAAAAACAAATACCGTATGTTAACACATATATATGGAATCTAAAAAAAAAAAAAAAAGGTCACGAAGAACCTAGGGGCAGGACAGGAATAAAGACACAGATCTACTAGAGAATGGACTTGAGGACATGGGGAGAGGGAAGGGTAAGGTGGGACAAAGTAAGAGAGTGGCATGGACATATATACACTACCAAATGTAAATCCGATAGCTAGTAGGAAGCAGCCGCATAGCACAGGGAGACCAGCTCGGTGCTCTGTGACCACCTAGAGGGGTGGGATAGGGAGGGTGGGAGGGAGGGAGCTGCAAGAGGGAAGAGATACAGGGATATATGTGTATGTATAGCTGATTCACTTTCTTATAAAGCAGAAACTAACACACCATTGTAAAGCAATTATACTCCAATAAAGATGTAAAAAAAAAAAAGAAATGTATACACCAAAAAAAATTAAAAAATAAATATTATAGTTTGGCAGTTGTTAATTACAATGGTAAACTAAGTACAACTTAAATAATGTTAACAAATTCAACAGATGTGTGCTATATGACTTGCTCACATCGAATATTTATACTTGAAAATGTTTCTTCTGGGTTGGCATTGTATCAAATGACTGAAAATATAAAGGACCAAAATATGAATACAGGGCTTCCCTGGTGGCGCAGTGGCTGAGAGGCCGCCTGCCGATGCAGGGGACACGGGTTCGTGCCCTGGTCCGGGAAGATCCCACATGCCGCGGAGCGGCTAGGCCCGTGAGCCATGGCCGCTGAGCCTGTGCGTCCGGAGCCTGTGCTCCGCAACGGGAGAGGCCACAACAGTGAGAGGCCCGCGTACCGAGAAAAAAAAAAAAAAAAAATGAATACAAGCACTTTCAAATCATTTTCATGCTGATTGAAACCAATATGAAAGAATTTAGGTAAAATTACAACATTTATGTTAAAATAATATGAGATATTTGAATAATAAAAGGTTTAATATATGTCATCCATTTTCCTTTTAATTTAAAATATACCAGTAGATGGAAATACAGTTGACCCTTGAATAAAGAGGTGGTTAGACGTGCTAACCTTCCACACAATAGAAAATCCAAGTACATCTTACAATCAGCCCTCTGTATATACACGGGTGGTTCCCCCATACCCAAAGTTCCTCCCTATGCGTGGTTCCACATCCTTAGATTCAACCATCCTCGGATCATGTAGTACTGTAGTATTTACTATTGAAAAAAAATCCACGTATAAATGGGCCCACAGTTCAAACCTGTATTGTTCAAGGGTCAACTGTATTGAAAAGTATTAATGAAAGTATAGTAATGAAAAGTATTAAGAGTAGTTTCTGGAAGGAAGGAATATGAAGCCTTTGTTTTCTTCCCTTTTGCCTTTCAAATTTTATAATTAGCAGGGTTAAGCTTACATTTAAAAGAAAAAAAATTTTTTTAATTCTTGGTAAATCCATTCTCATAATATGAAAAACGGAGAGAGGGGACAGAGGGGAAATAAATGAGGTATAGGTACCAGAGGCTGAAATGGGGTTCAGAATATACTTGTGGAAATAGCCATTTCTGTCCATACTACTCTCAGTAAAATTTTTTAAGAAAGCTATAGCCACACTATTCCCACTGCCAGGATATCAAAGAACCAGCAGCCTTCAATGCTGTGCTACAAATGGCAGTACATTCTACATTTGAATTCCAAGAGAATGGGAGAACTCTATCAGTATCCTCCTGGAAAGAAGTCTGGAGCTTCCCTAGTGGTGCAGTGGTTAAGAATCCCCCTGCCAATGCAGGGAACATGGGTTTGAGCCCTGGCCCGGGAAGTTCCCGCATGCCGCGCGCAGAGCAACTAAGCCCGTGCGCCACAACTACCAAGCCCGCGCTCTAGGGCCCGCGAGCCACAACTACTGAGCCAGCGTGCCTAGAGTCCGTGCTCTGCAACAAGAGAAGCCACCGCAATGAGATGCCCGCGTACCACAACAAAGAGTAGCCCCCGCTCACCACAACTAGAGAAAGCCCACGCACAGCAACAAAGACCCAACACAGCCAAAAATAAATAAATAAAATAAATTTATTTTTAAAATAAATAAAAATAAAGTGCACATACATTTGTAAGTTGAGAAGGTGTACTGAACTGCTTTCTTGAAAAACTCCACTAAGTGGCAGAATACCTATTGAATATTGGTTGCTGTATTTTGCTGTTTGTCATTAAAACTTATCTGTCCATATTCTAGAAAATATTTATATTTTAATAAAGAAGATAGATCGCAGTCAGATGTTTCCATTCTTGAAAGAAAATGGAAAGGTAATATAAATCATAACAAAGTCAAGGATATAAACAAAGAATAAGAGGGGTGTGAACATTGCTGTTTCATATATACACAACTAAGCATAGACTGTGGGCATCCGTCTAACTCTTGGGAAGCTAAATTGAGAGTACCATTTCTTTCTTTTTCTTTACCTCTTTTTTGAGAACTTCCAGTTGTACAGTGTTTAACATGTGGGGATCAAATGTATCTATACTTTAAGATATTCTAAATATGGATAATTTCTAACCTAGGAAAACATGTAGTTTAAGTAAGTGAAAAGTTCAGGAAAATTTTTTTCTTGTAATCCTTCATTTGGCATTTGATTTATTAATTGAAAGTTTTATTTTAATACTTATTAAAAGTATGTGCTTTATAATAGATAGAAAATAGCCACAAGAAAAAATAGAAAATTACTATATTTTATCTTGTTCTACCATTCTTTGTCTAGTAGTATGTGTACATGTATGTTCTAATGTATCATAATTTTTCATTTTCATTTAAAAATCTAATGTCCCCAATTCTATTCAGTTTTAAACTATAACAACTTTAACTTCGTATTTTGTAAAGGGCTAAAAGTATGATTTAAACTACAGATGGATATTATATTTTAAACCTAAATGAAAGATAATGTAAATAATAAGCATAGATCTGATTTGAATAAAGATTTTTAAATAGTAAAAATAAATAAATAAATAAAGTGCACAATTCAATGATTAAAAAAAAAAAAGAAGAAGAAGTCTGACTTCTGTTAAAACCCCTTCGGCCACCAAAGAGCAAACTCAGACAATGGATTCTCTATATTTGTTATGTAATGCCTAGTGAAATTTCCTTGCTGTTTCTGAAAAGATTCAGCTTACAGGAATAAACTTTTTATAAAAATCACTGTCAAAGAAAAAAAATTCCTTCAAACAGGAAACGAAACTTGGAAACCAGAAAAAAAAATCAAGCTGAAAGATTTTCAAAATGCAGTTATCTGGGTTTCTCGTTTTCTGCTCCAGATATGAGTAGTGTTGCCCCCAGTGTATATGGACTGTTCTGGAGGCTCATACAAATTTTAATTTTTAAAACAAAGAAGCAGCAAATGAGCACCAATTGGGAATACATTACAGATGGCTCTCCATAAACATTTAATAAATGAGTGAAATCATAAGAATGTTTATATTTTTAAACACAAAATAAATACTTTCAACTGCTAGAGAAGAAACCAGCTGCCAGAGAAGTACTAGACAGACTGTATTATTGGTTTGTATGCTGTTATCCATGGGATTCCACCCAGATATCCTTTATATTGTAGAAGAGGTATTTTCCTGACTGGGAACAGTTTCCTAACTTATAATTTCATATGCTTTCCGATTCTGATATTTTTTGAATGTTAATGATTTCTCTATTATCCACTTATGAAGCAGCTGATTTATTCTCACACTACTATCATGTTTCATAATACTACCTTGTCTTAAGCTTTTCACATCCATTATGTCATTTGCGTGGCTGAGATGCTTAACAAAGAAGGTATTATTAACCCTATTTTGCAGATGAGATTATTGAAGCAAAAAAAGAGAGAGTTTAAGTAAAAAGGCAAGGTTAAAAAAAAAAGGCAAGGTCACAAGTAAGCCCGAGAAGTAGGAGTAAAACCTCCAATCTAGTCCTTCATTTTAGGAAGGCTGCTATTTAAAAGACACAAAATACAAATCACTCCCACCCACCCACTCTTCTCCAACATTTGCTCAAGCAAAACAATTAAGCAGAATTTAAAGTTAACAGGAAATGACAAAACCAAGAATAACTGGGGTGTGGTCTCACCTCTGAAAAAGATTTCCAGCTGTGAATAAATGCAAACAACTCTGGCCAGAAAAGATAATATTAGATCAGGACTTAGAACCCAGTACAGTACAACCGGACCTTAGCTATATATACAGTGACACCTTACTTTCTTAGAATAAACCTCAATATTTCAAACTCAGGAAAACCCAGAAAAAAAAAGCAACGTAAGTCACCAGGAAGCCAAAATTGCTGTGTTCAAGTTCTTATACTAAAGTTTTTATATATGAGACAAATCCACCCATTCTAAGGGCTTGAAATCATTTATGTTTCATTTTTTTAAGGGTAATCTTATAATAACATGCAGTAATTTATAAAATTTCACCAAAAAACAAATTTAAATCATATAGACTATGAGGGTATTCACTTAACTGTGGGCATGCCTAGCAATAAGCCAGCACCTGCATTTTAGCTACATATTGTTTTACTTTCCTTCTATATTTAAGGGTCTGAAAGGGTCATTTAAAAATTTCCTTGATATCTTACGGCACGTTATGGTAGAAATTACATACTACAATGGCGATCAGAATTTGAGATTCACGAAGGTCTGAGGACTACCACCACTAAGCTTCACTCAGATCCTATTTATTCTGACTTGACACATTATTCTGGTTTATCTGGTTTCCCTGCCTACTTCAGCTTAGAAGTGGCAGATTAGAAGGGCATATTTTGACAGATAGAGAGCAGTACTGCAGCAGATAAACTAAGAACAGACAAAAGCACTAAACTGGTATAGCAGTGAGGAGTCATTTCAGCACAGGAGGAAACTGCCAACACCCTTATACAGCAGAATGCACCGGCCATATTAACTGCATAGGACAGAAATTAATGTACATAATGATGACCTTGATTTATCAAAAAAGATTATGTTTAGTAGATTCTGAATCTTAAGAGAGGGTTATATACTCTTCATGGGTTATATACTATAAAGACTGACATTAAAATGGTCAAAAGAATTTAGCAGTTAAAGGGCTGTCAGTTCTATGAACAATTCTCTTAAATCCCTAATGATACCACACAAATGCTGAGTAGATAAATCTCAAAAACCTCATTACATTTAGTAAATATTATATAGTGTAGATAATTAACATTTATGATCAACACTTATGATGATGACTTTTTGGGGGGGAAAACTACATTACACACTAAAATTACATATTGCAGGCAATCAACATTTATGATGCTTAATTTTTTAGGGGAAAAAAAACACCTAAGTTATACACTAAAATTCTCTCCCTTCATTGAACATTCAATAATTTTTCTCCACTTAAAAAAAAAGTTTTCTTGTCGCCAATCCTGGTTTCCTTTCTCCTTCTAATTACCAGAATGAAAAAATAAAAGTATTTTAATAGTTTTCCCCACTTACAATTAACCCCTTTATTCAGAGGTCACTAACACACCTGGTCTCGGTATATTCCCTTCTTACAAAATAGTGCTTTCAAACCGAGTATTAAAACTCAGAAGAGTTGTACTTGTCTTATGTCTGAACAAAAGAGGCACATAAATTAGTGGTTATATTTAAACCACTATTCTTAGTTTAAGGGCAGAAACAACTACAATGTAAAACCCTGTATGTATTAGTAAGGAACACTTTAGTTTATTTTGGACATCTGAAACAGGGAACATCATTCTTCAAGTCTCTATGGCCAAAAGGAAAATAAAACACCAAAAATCATGTCAAGAGATCTGTAGATCCCTTTCAAATATCACAATATGAATTTATTTGCATTTATTTCACTATATTGTTTCTTTTACTAACAGCAGTGACTTGTGATGATCTGAAGAAAGTGGGCTAAAAGGTACGTGGTATCCATCCTTAAAAAAAGGGTGGGGAAGAGGCAAGAAAGATCTGATCCTACAGAAGAGGAGCGGCAGAAAGATCTGACTTGGAAGGGTCTACTCAACTCCCTACCCACATCACCCTAGATGGTTTCCCCCAGGTAAGAGCCTAGAAAAGAGGAATCGTTTCTTTTAAAAAATATGTGGATCCAGACTCTTTGGGGGTGGTGGGAGAAGAGATCGCCACCCTGCCTGGAAATCCGACACTACGGGAGATAAATAAGCAATCTCCAGCTAGCTACTGGTCCAGGTGCAACAGAAAACGCCCGGCGCCCCCGCGGGGGAGCCCCGGTGGAGATCCCGGCCTCCCGTCTCCCACACCCCCTCCAGGTCCTCCTCCGGGATGGGCGCCGCCAGGGATCCCGCCGCCCTCCTGCCTCCTGTCCTCGGCTCCCTCCCTCCGGCCCCGAGCCTTCGCCCGGCCGAGGGCCGTTTCCCGCCGGTCGACTGGAAGGCCCGGCCCGCTTGGCACCTTTGATGACGCGTTCGGTGGTGGAGAGGTGGAGGTTCCTCCCGGACATGGTCCCCTCGGCCTCCTCCCGGTCCAGGAGACCGCCAGACGTGCGCCTCCGCCTTCGCCTCCAGCGGTCTCGGCTCCCCGGGGCCGGTCAGTCAGCCGTGCCCCGGCCCGGCTCCTCAGGGCGGCCCAGGCACCAGAAGGAGGCGGCCGCGGCAGCCCAGCCTCGAACCCCACGGACAGGATGCGGGCCCACCGGCCGCTCCCTCCTGAGGCGCGGACTCGCGAGCGCCCGCGACCGCAGTCGAGGGAGGCAACCCCAGCGGCCGCGGCTGCGCGCGGCCCGCCCCCGCGTGCGCGCGCGTGCGCGTTCCCGCTCGACGCCCTCCTAACTTCCCGGCGGCCCGCGCGCCGCCGGCGCCGGCGCCGCGCCGAGGCCCAGCGCGCGGCCCCGCTGCCTCAGCCGGCTCGGCCGCCTGACCTCCCACTCCCGGGCAGTCAGCGACCCCGGCTTTACCCTTCGCGCGGAGGCTCCCGGCCCGCGCGGCCGCCCTCCGCGCACGCGCGCTTCCTTCCGCTTTAGCTTCCGAGAGTAGTGTTCCCTTCTCTGCCTGCCCCTCCTGCAGCTGACTCCTTCTCGGCTGCCTGCGCCGCGCGGGCCTGGATCACCTAACAGCGGCCCCTCGGTCCTGCACCAAAAGCCCCAGTGGAGCAGCGGCCATCTTGTGACCCGGCCCGAGCGACCCAGCAGCCTCTCGGCGGAGCAGTGCACCTCCTGTACGCTTGGGGCCACCTTGCAGGGAGCCCTTGTCTTCCCAGACCTTCCCCACGGGTGACCTCCCTCCCTTTCCTCGGGGTCTCCCCCCCACTCTGTCTGGGAGACGTTATCAAGTTGATCAGGCTCCTTCCCACAGTTTACCCTCCCCCCAGTCAGCAAACCCATTTAAACCCCTGGTTTAAGTTGTCACATTTGTCGAGGGCGGTTAGTATAGTAAGAAGGACGATCGCGTCCATCCTAGTTCTAATCCAGTAGTGCGCGGGGAGGGGCGGTTTCCGAGTGGGTGGATAAGACCCTCCGCTAGGTGCCGTGGCCTCCTGTCTGCCTTTGCACTTGTCAGAAAGGGGACGGCAGCCGGCTCCATGGAGCCCCTGGGCCAGACCTCCTCTGTGCAAGGAACTGACCTTTTCATAAGTTCTGCGTGTCACCTACACAGCTAGGAGCGATCCCTTCTTCCCCTCTGACGCAGTGACACAGTACCTGCCTCCCCCGGTCATCCTTACTGTGGAACACGATGGGCAAGTCTCCGTAGATTTAGCAATCTGACTCCTCTCCAGGTTAAAAACTGACCTTTTCTCTCCTTAAATTGTAAGCCTAGAATAGAAACTGTCTTCCCTCATGGAGTATAGTGCCTGGTAAAGTCAAAAGTATTTTGATTTTAGCCGTGATAGTGGAATATTGAAACTGAGATCCAAGGAAGTATATGCAAATTATAGGCAAACCGGTCTTAACAGTTACTGTGGTGGCCAATGAGTAGTCATAGGTGTCTCTGTACATTTAAATTAAATAAAATTTAAATATTCATTTCTTTAAGTGCACTAGCCATGTAAGTGCTTGATAGCTACCTGTGGCTAGTGGCTAACTAATTGGATGTGGTAGAATAGGACACTTCCATCATAGCAGAAAGTTCTTTTGTACAGCTTCCAGGTAAAAGATTATAGGAGTTAAACCAAATCTCCTTTACTATAGATTTATGTATTGGGAGGAGATCTGGGGATACACACTGGAGTCAGACCCTGAATTATGCCTTGCAGTTTTGGCCTAAGGCCATTCATAGCAATCCCAGCAAGGCAGGAGCACCTGAGGGAGCTGAAAAGATTTTCGTTCTGTTTTCTTGGGTCTTGACTTCAGGCTTCCACCCAAGAGAATTGTTCAGATATCCTGAGGAAGTTCTTCACTTAGGAAGTAATCAGAGCTCCACACGTCTATCAAACAGAGCAAATTTCTAATGGTCAAAAATAAATTGTTCCCTGCAGCGTAGTAGAGGCTAAACGTCATCTGGAAGAACAAACAGGATGGCTAAAAACAAAGAGTTTAGGAAAACATTGCAAACCAATGTGAAGAGATGGATTATCCAATAATAGTTGTGGAAGAAGTAACCAACTATCTGGATCTCAGATATATCTTTGTTTTTTTGGCCACACTGGGCAGCATGCAGGATCTTAGTTCCCCAACCAGGGATTGAACCTATGCCCCCTGCAGTGGAAGCACAGAGGTTTTTCTGGGTTTTTTTTTGCGGTACGCAGGCCTCTCACTGCTGTGGCCTCTCCCGTTGCAGAGGACAGGCTCCGGACACGCAGGCTCAGCGGCCATGGCTCACGGGCCCAGCCGCTCCGCGGCATGTGGGATCTTCCTGGACCAGGGCACGAACCCGTGTCCCCTGCATCGGCAGGCGGACTCTCAACCACTGCGCCACCAGGGAAGCCCGAAGCACAGAGTCTTAACCACTGCACCGCCAGGGAAGTCCCTGGGTCTCAAATTGGAGCCACTCCTTAACACCAAACTTCATAAGTAATAAAATATGAGAATTAAAACAAGATGGTATTTTTCACAAAGCAAAATGGAAAACATTTAAAAAAGGTGACACTCTTGGTAGAATTATAAATTAGCACAATCTCTCTGGAAAGGGATTTGGCAGTATCAATCAAAGAAGATATATGTATAGTCAATGAAAAGATTCTCAACATTGTTAGTCACCAGGGAAATGCAAAATAAACCATACTGAGATACCACTTTACTAGCCTAGTAGAAGAGCTAAAATTAAAGACTCTTGGGCTTCCCTGATGGTGCAGTGGTTAAGAATGCAGGGGACACGGTTCCGAGCTGTGGTCCGGGAAGATCCCACATGCCGCGGAAAAAGTAAGCCCGTGCGCCACAACTACCGAGCCTGTGCTCTAGACCCTGCGAGCCACACCTCCTGAGCCCACGTGCCACAACTACTGAAGCCCACCCACCTAGGGCCTGTGCTCCGCAACAAGAGAAGGCACCGCAATGAGAAAACTGCGCACCGCAATGAAGAGTAGCCCCCGCTTGCCGCAACTAGAGAAAGCCCGTGCGCAGCAACGAAGACCCAACGCAGCCAAAAATAATTAATCAATTAATTAATTTTAGAAAATGACTCTCAACACGGAAGTGTTGGCAAGGATGGGAGCAACTCTCCTACATCGCTCGTGGGAGAGTAAAATGCTACAACTACTTTGAAAGTTTCTTGTAAAGTTAAATATACACCTACTCTATGATTCAGTAATTCTACTCTTGGGTATTTTACCCAACAGCAATAATTACCCAAACAGTAGAATACTACTCAGCTAATAAAAAGGAAATAATTACTGATGCATGCAACAGTATGGATGAATCTCAAAAACATTATGGTGAACAAAAGAAACAAGACAAAAAATAGTACTTACTATATGATTTCATTTGCATAGGAAAATGGTTAAATGAGGTATGAAATTGGATGCAACATTATGCATTATGCAAAATCATACTTTAGATGGGAAGATATTGGCTATCATGAGAAAAGCCTCAGGAGATAACGAAAAGTGAAAAAGTACAGTATGGACCCCATATTATTAAGACAAGCTAACGTATGCATAAAAATACTAGAAGGAAATATTAATATGTTCACTCATTGAATAAATATTAATTAGGTGCCAACTGTTCCAGGCACTGTGCTAGGTAGTAGGGTTACAGTGATGAACTAAAATCAACACAGTTCATACCACCATGGAGCATTAGCTGGTGAGGAAAAAACTGTTAACAGTAGCCATCTCTTGGTGGTATGATTAAAAGTCACTTATAAAAAACAATTAATTTTCTGTATTTTACAGATTTTCTATGGTGAGAAAGTATTACTTTATAACTAGGAGAAAAAAATATTTAAATGCTCTTTTCTTTCAAAGGCCTGTTGTCCACGCCTATTTCCAGTAGCATTAAATATTCATTTGGGGAATTTTCTGAGAGACTTCTCTGATCAAAACAAAACATCTAGAACCACTCAATGAAAATATAAAAAGAAGAAAACTCTCATTAAGCTCCCTTCCCAGACAATTTTTTTTAATGAATAAGGCTTAAATGCACTGGTGGTGGTGGTAATGTTTTTAGTCATCACATCAATAGCTCCTGGCAACAACTGGAGTGTTCTATTTCACTCAGCTTGTACACGTATCCACCTGGCCTGGGTCAGCTGCATTTTCATTTAATTGATGAACTTGATTCTCTTTCCTTTTACTTTCTGCATTGGTCAGAATTGACTACTTAAACCATCAAGCTTCATGCTAAATTGGCAATTCTACGAATTTCTTCAAATCTAGGTTTCCATGTTACAGGGCTTGTGAGACTTGGTATATTTCCTTATGACACTCCCTAAGCACTTCATAAACCTTAATTAATGACTAACTCTTCTGAGAAATAATTACGAATGCTTTTAATTTAACAAAAGCACAGGGAATCCTAGTTTCCACTGTTGTACAAAAGTAACCTGGCTTCAGTTTCTATGTGTATGAAGCCATTAAATATTAAACTTCTGTGTTAAATGCAGAGAACTGCAGAATATTTTTAAAACTGCAATAAAATAGCAAAAGGTATTTTATAGTGTATAATCTCTAATTTTATATGAAAAAGCACTACATAAATGTTTTTATTAGTAATACATATTGTATGGACATTGTATACTATATTTTACTCATATCTTCCTATGAGTGCATTTAATTTTGATTAAATTACCTCAGAATGGACTCGTCCCACCACAGTTGAGGTCTAAAAAAAATTAGTGGCTCCATATTAAAAAAATATTTTTTTTTGCAATTGGAAAAACATGGCCTAAAGCAACATTCTACCAATCATAGCCTGATATCAAATTTCTAATCCCTTTAGACTTTTTTTGTTTTGTTTTGGCTTTGCCGTGTGGCTTATGGGATCTCAGTTCCCTGACCAGAGATTGAACCCGGGCCCTCAGCAGTGAAAGCGTGGAGTCCTAACCACTGGGCGGCCAGGGAATTCCCCCCTTTAGACTCTTGTAAGTAAAAAATGCGAATGAAAGTTTTGCTGACTGGTAAATATATATTTACAGGTTGATATTCAGGCCATTTGGGGGGTAATATGCAAACCTCTTAACAGTGTGTTATCCCTTGGTCTTCCTGGGAGAACACAATACTGTAACTGTGACAAGGATTGGGGAGCCCCAAAGCTGCCATCACCCCCTATTACTTTTGTTTAAATCCTTACGAAGTAGGAGAGAAAATGGTGGCAGTCATTACTGGCTACATAATACAGTACAGTCTAAGAGAATAGAATTTAATACCTCTCTCATACCTGGGCTCCAGCATTCCACAGGTAAGATGCCATAGGTAAACGTCACAGGCATTCATCAAGTTGCTTGGGCCACAAATTTAGAGTTGGGGGGCCAGGCAGAGAGGAAGGCTCAATCCCTCACACACCATATCCTGTAAACCTACTCCCCCTACAGTCCATTTTTCCATACAACAGATCTTTCTCAACTTAAGTCTGATTTTCATCATTCCTCTGCTTAAAACCCGCAAGTGTCTCCTTTTTTCCTGAAAGTGGTCTACTTCTTAGTAGACTTCTGTCTACTTCTTTGAACTCAGCTCAAACCTCTTCCCTTACATCCACTACAATTCAGACATAGTGGCCTTGTTTATGCTGTATATACTGCAATTTATACAAATAACCTCAAACAGACCAAGCTCATTTCTGTCCCACAGCTCTTGCATTTGCTGTACCACAGGGTTTCAAATCATTCCCTCCCCATCCAGGTCCCAACTATAAATGAAATAAAGGTTTTGAGTATATTCTTAAGTGTTTTGGGGTATGTGTGAGAAGTGTGTAGGAAAGCATATATTTTTCAGTTTCTCAAAGGAATCCAGACAATAAAATGTTAATGACCACTGGTATAGAGTTTTAATTTATAAAGCACTTTCTTATACATTTACTTCTCATTACGTTTATGCAGGTACATAGTATAGAAATGATCATTTCTACCTCGTAGATAGACATTGAGGTGGGAAGAGGTTAAACATATCAGAGTTCACACAGCCAGTCAGCGATGGAATTGACACAAATCCATTCTTTTGGACTCAAAATCCTGTGCCCTTTTGGCTGAAGACCAAGACAGAGTCCATTCTTGCTTATCTTCATTTGCTTCAAAAACATCAAAGTTAAACACTTTTCTAAGGGCTTTCTTATTTAAACTAGCTTATAAGCCTGCATTAAAATTTTCAATGAAAAAAATTTTATCATCAGCTAGATCAAGGCGGTTTTCAAGCAAAAATTTAATGTATGAACAAAGGAATGCAAGAGTTTTCTATTAAGCTAAGTAGAGCATAATTGGGGAAATAGCTTTGCAGGAATAAATTTAACACACCTTAAAACCGAATGAAAATAATGTTGAGATCTCTAATGTTTAGCTTTTACCTACCCTTCTAGTTAGCATACACAACTGAACCATCTATCCTGAAAAATCAATTTAATCTAATTTTTTTAAAAGTTAGTTTTCCCAGAAAAGAAAAATCTAAATTTAATCTCTTTCTCCTGCTCATGCAGTTTCCAACAGAAATGGGATGGGGGGAATCTATAGTATTTGGAGAATTACCACAAAATATTTAAACCATGTGAATTTGGCAGCAAAGATATTTCGTCTCAAGGGCCATGCCTGTGTAATGACCTATATGGGAATCTAAAAAAGAATGGATATATGTACAGCTGATTCACTTTGCTGTACAGCAGAAACTAACCCAACATTGTAAATCGACTATACTCCAATAAAAAAAAAGGGGAGGGCATGCCTGTAGGATACAACCAGACACCAGCTTCAAAAGAGCTTGCTTCATTAATCTCGAGAACTTAAAGGGAACACGTCACTTGAAAGAATTTCCTATTCTGGGAGGATACAGTAGATCAAAGAGACTTTTTTCCTTCCTTATGAGCATCTATAATTAAAGACCTAATCCTCTATTTTAAGGAAGAAAAAAATGTGTCCTTTATTGAATTAGTTGTTTTCTTTTCCTTAAAACCCACGAGGTTAACGTCATGTTTTGGAAGGAATTTCCTTTTAACCGGTCTGGGTGTCATTCTTAGATTTTGGTGCATATAAAAATGTTAGCCTAGCAGCATGTCTGCCTGGGATCTTGGGACCTGCCACCTTCCCTGGACAATGTGAAGCCCAGCACACAATCCCCACCGCCTGCAGAGGCCCAGCTTCACGCACAGCAAGGGCAGCAGAAGGAAGGACAGCCTGGAAGGGAGAAGCATGAATCCATCCACTTACAGGGTGTGTCCACAGCTAGGTGCAGGCAGCGATAACCATGGTACCAGGATTTCTCCAATGAGGACCAGTTCAAGTTCCACTATGGGGTTCGAGGGCCTCCCCTGGGCAGCTGCAGTGCCCATAGGTGTGGCAGTGGACACCGATGGAGACATTTTCAAGGCAGACTATGACAACCATTGGGTCAGCATCTTTTCTTCTGAGGGCAAGTTCAAGACCAAGATTGGAGCTGGTTGCCTCACAGGTCCCAAGGGAGTAGCCATAGAAGTGAATGGACATATCATTGTGTTTGAGAAGTTGCTGCATCTTTAACTTCTGGCCCAGTGGCAAGCTGGTTGGCCATTTGGGGGGCCATGAGGCCACTGACCAACACTTTGCAGGGCCCCATCTTGTGAACAAGAATGAGATTGTAGCAATAGATTTCCATAACCATTCCATGAAGGTGGACGGGGCTGGCAGAGTTCCTCTTCAGGTCTGGTTCCCACAGGAGGGCAACGGGCAGTTCAACGCCCCCACAGGAGTAGCTGTGGATTCCAGCAGCAGCATCCTTGTGGCTGACCAGGGCAGCGTGGCACCCAGGCGTTGCATGGCTCTGGGCCCCTCCTGTCCTCATATCAAGTCTGCAGAGCCATCGTAGCACCCATAGAGCCTGGCACTGACCTCCGATGCCCTCGTCGTGGTGGCGGCCTATGCTGGTGTCAACGAAAATAATCAATTAACAATCTGTAATAGGAATAGAAGAGTTCTTTTGAGCCAAACTGAGGACTACAGCTTCAAGAGAGCATCTCAGATAACTCTGAGGAACTGCTCCAGAGAAGCATGGTTTTCAGCAGTTTTATATGTTGTCAGAACAAAGAACATTAAACAAGTCAGGGATACATTCCTTCAAGGTTAAAAAAAAGATCAGCACTACACAGCGAGTCAGTGTGACCTTGGCATCAGGGAAAGGAGTCTTATCATTGAAAGAGTATCAGCATTGGCATCCCGGGAAGGGAGACATCTAATCTTTAGTTTTAACATGGACATTCTTTACTTTAGGCCAATGTACCCTTTCCTTAATAATTGAAGCAGATGAGGCCTATGCTACACCCGTAGCTGCATGGAGGCCCGGCCTAGCTCACGCAGGGATGTACTTAGGGGTGACTGGACAAGAGGCTCTGGCCAGAATCTGGCAACCCTGAACGTCGGTTGTGGGCATGGGTGCCCTGGTGCCTTTCTCTTCCCCATCTCCCAACCCCAGGGTTGCTCTTTATTTACTCGTTTCTCACTTTTACTTTTTTTTCTTTTTTTGCGGTACGCGGGGCCTCTCACTGTTGTGGCCTCTCCCGTTGCAGAGCACAGGCTCCGGATGCGCAGGCTCAGCGGCCATGGCTCACGGGCCCAGCTGCTCTGCGGCATGTGGGATCTTCCCGGACAGGGGCACGAACCCGTGTCCCCTGCATCGGCAGACAGACTCTCAACCACTGCGCCACCAGGGAAGCCCTCGTTTTTTGCTTTTAACTGGGTGGGCCTAGACTGTGGTCTCAATGATGTCTGCAAAGCTTCCCCCTACCCTTTTTACACACCTCCCCCGTCCCCTCAATCTGCTCCCCACTCCCCCAGCCTGGCGCGGAACAGCCTCGTACTCCAGGGCAAAAGGCCCTCTGATGATCTGTTTGCCACCCTTCACACAAAGACAGCAATACCCCATCTCTCTTACGAAATGAGTTCACACAAAAAGCCAAATGTAGGACAACGTGTATTTTAAGAGCACATTTCACATTTAGAATTACCTCATCAAAAAATTTCTTTCCAGGGGCCTCTGCTAGGAATTTCCTGATGGTTTTCTATTACATATGTGTATTTATGACAACCTGTGGATTATTGCCTAAGTTCATTCTTAGGCAACCTCAATAGAGAAGCAAACCACAGATGGAGAAAAAAAAAAGAAATCCAGAGCCTCATGGAAGAAAGAACTACTTCTTGGCTTCTGATTTCCAGAATTAGAACACTTTTAGGTTATTCCTTAATTATAACTGATGCCACTGTTTCGGGATCCCATCCACTGCTAGGGTCAAAGATTGCTGTTATTACAGAAAGGGTAGTCTAACTCCCTTCCTTCATTTAAAATAAACCTTGAAGAAACATCTGGCAAGAATTGTGATGTTGAAAAGAAAAATATTTTTTTGGCTGACAGATCTAAACACACTTAGCTGTGAGATGATAAGGACCTATGGATCTTTTCCAACCACTATTTTTAAAAAATATTTAAATGGACTATAATTCAGTTTATTTCAGAAGGATGAAAAGGATTCACTTCTGCTGGGATTCAAACCTATCATCCTTGAGAAGTCCGCATGTATCTCACTAGATCATTAAGAGTACAAATATCTTTAAAATAGATGAGCATTTTGTTTTCCCACAAATCAAAAACCCTGTGTCCACGTTTGGTGTCTTCACTATTTCTCGAAATGGATTTTGCTCAAATCAGATCTCAGCATCACTGAATGGTAAAGAAGAGTGTGCAGAAGCAATTTGATAGAAGGGCATTCACCTTCTACCAAAAATGTCCTGAATGGCTTAGCTGGTTAGCAGTATCACAAAGAGATGGCTGAGATCAAAGTTTTAATCTTCTTAGTGACCTGTTTACTCTGCTTAGCTCTATTCTATACTGGCCACAAATTCACCTCTCAAATTTCTGTTTCTAAATAAAGAAGGACCAGGAAACAAGGCATTAGCAAAACCAGCACCAAAGACAGGAAAACACAACAGGAACTGCTGCCAGTGGAAAAGGAGCCCTTCCATCAACACAGAACTTGCAGGCATTTCATTTCGTCTTTTCATTCATTCTTTCTGTGTGGCAGGTGCTGGTATCACAGAAATAAACCAGGTATATAGCCTCAACCCAGAAGGAACTCAGTTTATAAAGAACAAGAGAGATTACAGTGCAAGTCCAGTAACTGAGGTGTGAACAGGGAGGCACTAATCCCAGCCTGGGTAGGCTCTCCAGAGGTGGCACAAGCCGAAGGACAGAGTGACTATCATTTTGAACAGCTGTAGCAGACATTAGTCCAATATGGTAGCTACTTAATGAAATTTAAAATACCAACAGGAGCCACTTAATATATTATTCTTGAGTTTTAAAAAAATGGGAGGACTGAGCAATAGGCATCTGGGAATCTCTAATGTATGTATTAATAAGATGGCATCAATTCTCTTACCCCACTGCTCGTTTTTGTGGTCGAAGATAAACAACAGATCCCTGGCCCTCTGAATGAATTGGAATAAGAACAGGTTTAGAATTTTATTTTAAGTCTCAGGACAGAAGGTTTCCCTGTAAGACATACAGGAGATGTGGTTTAAATGAACCAAGTGTACTCTCCAAGTTTCAAATCATGGATTTATACAAGTGAAAACAGTGTGACAGAAAGCTCTTCTTAGGAAACACCACAGTTCTTCCATCACTGATGAAGTCATGGGCCCCATTAAAAGATAAGTTAATCATTTAAAGTGAGTATGTTATGCTATCGGAGGTTCCTTCTAAAACCCCTCTCCAAATGTAAGCTGGACCAGTAAAATGAAGCTTTATAAGTTAGCAAGACACCACCCCCATCTTGTGTTCAACAGTCTTCATTACACCCACGTTATTGCCAAAGATGACACGTGCGATTCAACAGTTACAGAATATAGCTTTATTTATAGAATCTTACAAATAAAAACATTTACAGTCCACATAACTTATTTTTTTTCTAATTTATCCTCATAACACCTGAGTTATTTAAAAAAATACTGTGATGGAATTGCAGAACTGTAAAAGGAAATATGAATAATAAAAATCTAACCTCTCTCTTTTGCAAAACTCAGACAACTTTTCATTTTTGTTTGTTTTTTTTTTTTGCGGTACGCAGGCTTCTCACTGTTGTGGCCTCTCCCGTTGCGGAGCACAGGCTCCGGACGCGCAGGCTCAGCGGCCATGGCTCACGGGCCCAGCCGCTCCGCGGCACGCGGGATCCTCCTGGTCCGGGGCACGAACCGGCGCCCCCTGCATCGGCAGGCGGACTCCCAACCACTGCACCACCAGGGAAGCCCAACTTTTCGTTTTTTAAGCAGATTTCCAACATATTACCATCTCCGTATTACCATGTGGAAGAGGACTTACTAAAAACAGGTCTTAGGATACTCGAACAGAGAAGCCTTCTTTTTAAAACCCAGGGTGAAGGACCAATGAAGGAAAGACCTAAGTTGACACCAGACACAAAAAACCTTTGAGCAAGGACAGAAGGCAACCTGCAAGCCAGGGTGAGGGTGAGAAGCAGCAAAACCCCTGCTCCTGGGTCACTGCTCCTGCACGTGACACATACTTTCCTTGTTATCCTTAATGGGAGCCGGTCCACGCAGGGAAAGGGAGGGTGAAGATGCTAATGCCAGAGGTGAAAAAGGTCCTCAGAACTCGATACTCCTCAGACTTCTAATATGTACAAATGCTTAAAACAGCAAATCCAACACTTCAAAAAGAAATGGCCACATTTTCAATTGAGGAAAATCTGTTGCCAATGGCAACACATAATCAGTTGCACGATTTCAGTGTCTCCACCCCTAAGCTCAAAGTAGGACTGGCCTCTGGACCAATTAGTTTGAAGAGAATTTCCCTTTGAGGCAGCTGTCTGTGAAAGGAAAGTTAGTTCTTAATATAGGTGTGCATGAGAAGGGAAGGCACCCTGCTACTTTGTATTTTAGTTTTCAATTTGCTCAAGGTTACATTTTTGAGCTCTTCTCCTAAAACTAGAAACCCACTAACTCTTACTTAGGATTCTACTCCAAGAATAACAGTATTTGTAAGGAATGACAGATCTATAGGGGATGCTAAAATTATAAATTTAATACATCCATGTGAATTAAGGGAAGCAAAATCTTCTGAAGTCCTAAGGTTTGAGTTATTTCCTGCTAGCTCCTGAAAGCAGTTTGAGGGAAATCAAACAGAAAAGACAAAGAATCGTTTTAAAACAGTAACAATGACAATAATAATGACAATATAAAAAGTTAGATCCCAACATTCAAGGAATTGGTTCTTTGGTAAAAACTGGACCATAATCCTACCAGGAGTCTGTCCTGATAGTTCACCTAGATCGTGAGAACTGAGTTTTCCTCCTTCTTCTGCCCATTCTCAAATCTATCAAAGTCAATAGGCAAGATGAGAAAAATGTATAAAGCATCACCGGCGGTTTTCCCACTCATGTTCTTTTCAAGAATAGTCCTGGTTTGATGGATGTTTCCCAAGGGGTGGGGGGAGGCGGGGAGGGGAAAAAAGCCAGAGTAGATGCTGCTTTTAACTACCGTAGAATGGAAAGTTTTCCTGTCCGAACGGAAAAACTAATGGGTGGTGGTGACGGACCAGGACTCGTCAGCCACATGCGCAAGTCGGTTTGCGAACACAGCCCCTGGGCTGCGACTGTGGGCACCACTGAGGAAGGCTTCTGGAGAGGTCGGCTCCCCAGAGTGGCTAAAGAATCTCACATTATCAATATGATAATAATAAAGCAATTCACCTAGTGAACCTGGAGATTAGCTCCCCTCGAAGCCAGAGCTCTGAGGAGAGGGCTCCACAGGGCCGGCAGCTGGCCTACGGTCTCACACGCAAGTCTATCAATCCATTTTTCTGAAGAGAGTTAGAGCAATTCCTATTCAGTTCAATACAGGATTCGCCCTTGCTTGTTTGGGGTGAGGGAGAAAGGGGGAACCCCAGACGGTGCAGCAGAACCCATGGGTCCTCTATTCTGCAAACTCCAGGGATGCCCCCATCCAAGCTCTGGATCTTCCATCTCAGAGTTCTATCACTGTTACTTATGGAATCAGTAAACCCTAAATGTTGCCTGCGCTGATTCCGTTTCTGATTACCCTTGTCAAGAAGACCACAAGCTGCACTCCAATTCTGTAGGTCAGCTTGCCACCTGTCAGCACAACTGTTGACCAGGGAGGTAAATCTGTGCAGTCTGCCCTCTGACATGGGCACCGTCAATGTGCTTAGAATGTGCTTCCAGGGAGTCTCCCAGGAGATGGGGGTGGAAATCACAGCAAAGCCAACGGATTTCTCACAGGTCTCTCTTCTCTGCCCTCCAGTCTGCCAGTGTTCATCCAAAAGGAGGGGAGGTTCAGGCAACAGAACCTACCTGCTGGCTCACCTGGACGGCCACGAAACACCAGGTGCAGAACCGGTGCCAAGCATCCCAGAGGGAACAGGTAACCATCCTGACAAGACACACACCCCCATCTCAGGGTGATCCTTGCCTCTCCCTCCCGCCCTTCTCATCTGTTTCCAGCTTTCAGTTCTCTTTGAAAGAATAGGCAACTGAACAGATTTTGAAAGAATAAGAGGGATTCCTGTCTTCTATACCTTTTCTGTAAAAATAGGCGGATTCGCTTAAAAATGGGTCACCTTGAGGCCGAGGAAACACATTTAGATTTGTGGGCCCCAAACTATAGATTCACCTCCTGATATTTCTAGCCAAGTTGTGAGCCCTGGCTATCTTTTTGCATTGTCGGGCAAAGGATTCAAAAGATCTCAGTGCTGGTTGGAAGAGAAAGAGGCCAGGGCAACCAGAGAAAAAAGTTAGTCTTGTCTTTTAAGCTGCATTCAGTTCCAGAATCACTCTGAGAAAGAAGAGGAAAGGGGGAGAGGCACTACCTAGAGGCTGGTTACCAGGGCAGCTTATTCCTAGGATACAGCATTTTAAAAACAGCTAACATTTGAATGCAGGGATACAGTCTCCATGTCACAGTTTTTAATAGAACTGCCTCTTCCGAGGTGCTTCCTGGATGAGGAGTCCTCGGGCCAGGGATCAGCGGCCAAGGGCCCGACTGCCAACCCCGCCGGCTCCTGGCAGGGCCCTACCCGATCTGGATCTGTCCCGAATACATAGTGAGGACCAGCATGATGCTGAAACCAGTCAAGAGGCCCACGTTCTGGATGACAAAGGGGATCAAGACACTGCCGTTCCTTTCATCCTCTTGGCAGACCTCGTTCATCTCAGGGAACTGGGGAAGAAGAAAAAAACACGAGAGCTGCAGTTCCTTTCTTAACCTTTAAGTGCAGGACAATTCAGTCATATGTATATTACCTAACAATTATTACAACATTTACTATTATTATATTTTTGCATTTTAAGGCCACCACAATCATTAGTATAAATATATGATTATAATAGTTATAATTAAAATATATAATATACGATTGGTTTACAAAGAAAATCAACAGCACTAACTTCTAGAACTTAAACGTTAGAGCCTTTCTCCAAGGTGGTTACCACTACTTTACAGCTATGGAAGTGAAACAAAGTACGACACGTGCATGGATGTGTTTAGATGCGGACTAAAAATAACCACTCTGCTAAAAATTACTGTGATCTTTAAAAACACATCAAAAGGTCCTTTTGCTATCAGAATGCTGTCACTTGTTTGGGAAACTCAGCAACCATGTAAGGGGCCAGAGAATGGAACTAAGCATTGCCGTGACTCAAGGCCTCTTGCTGCTGGCCAGCAAGGCAGGTGACAAAAATACCCTAACCCCAGGGAGGGCCACCCACCGGAGGAGAGAATCTAAGATGTTTCCATGGGCTGAGGATGGACCATGGTGGTCAGTGCTCTCATCATCTCATCAAAAATACTACTTTCCGGGACTGCTCTGCTGGCGCAGTGGTTAAGACTCCGTGCTCCCAAGGGAGGGGGCCCAGGTTCGTTCCCTGGTCAGGGAACTAGATCCCACATGTCACAACTAAGGAGCCCGCCTGCTGCAACTTAAGACCCAGCATGACCAAATAAATAAATAAATATTAAACAAAAACAAAAAACTGCTTTCCGAGGATATGGAAAATAATTCATGCAAACCTGCCAAAGAACCATCATGCCAACAAGGAAGGAAATCAACCTTGTTAGTTATAAAGATGCAACAAATCAGGTATTAAACTAGCAAACGCAAAACTACTTAAACGGTTATACCAAACGTTAGCGGGTACGATGTACACTTTCAGACACTGCTAATGATGTAAATTAAAGGAGGGTAAGCTTTTTAGAAAGCAATTTGGCGATACATATTAAAACCTCAAACCACGTATCCCTTCTGAGCCAGCAATTCTTGTTCTGAAGAAGGTAAATCCCCTCACCAAATACTACTGCTAATGAGAAAAGGATGCTTTTAAAGAGTATGCAACATGAAAAATGTCTAGGATGTATTAAGTAAAAAAAAAAAAAAAAAAAAAAAAAGAAAGAAACCAGGATATAAAATTGTGTACTCCATGTGATTGTGATTAGAGTTATTTAAAAACAAACAATGCATTGAGATGAAAAAGAAACAAACCCAAGTGTTGTTATTTTGGGGGAGAATAATTATGGGTAATTTCCTCTCCCTTCCTTCCCTCCCTTCCCCATTCTTTATCTATAAGTCTCTATTCTGTAATACTTAAAGTAAGGACCCCGGAGTTGAGATACATCATTTTCTTTAAGGACATATGCTAAAGGAACATAGGCCTTTCATCCTTTAAAATCTAATGTCCCCTTAAAAGGCATTGAACAGTACACTTTTATTTACAAATCATGTGGCATGTGACTTGATTCCTCAATAAAGTTATTATTGGTGGCGCAGTGGTTAAGAATCCACCTGCCAATGCAGCGGACACAGGTTCGATCCCTGGTCCGGGAAGATCCACATGCCACGGAGCAACTAAGCCCGTGTGCCACAACCTCTGAGCCTGAGCTCTAGAGCCCACGAGCCACAACTACTGAGCCCCCACACTCTAGGGCCCGCATGCCTAGAGCCCGTGCTCCACAACAAGAGAAGCCACTGCAACGAGAAGCCCGCGCACCGCAACAAAGAGTAGCCCCCGCTCACCGCAGCTAGAGAAAGCCCGTGCACAGCAACAAAGACCCAATGCAGCCAAAAATAAATAAATAAATTTTAAAAACAAAAAAACTAACTAATGCCCCTTAGCTGTCCTCCCAATCCAACGAATTTCATAACTCGATCCAGTTTTGCCTACAAGGCATTAAAACTATGGAAGACTTACCATATCAGCCAGAGAAATATACAAGAACATTCCTCCAGCCAGGGCAAAGATCCAGTTGGCAGAGAAGTGGCTGCCAGCTAAGATGCCGAAGGCCAGGCCCACGTAACAGCAGCAGGCAGAGAGGAAGTTGAAGAAGAGAGCCTGCTGGATACTCATGCCGGCATTGAGCAGGATGACAAAGTCTCCTATGGTGGGGACAACAAGAGGGGAGGGTGTGGACAGAAGATTCATACTAGGTCGTGGGACACACAGCTTGATGAGGACATGCTTAAACGCTGGATGGAGTGTGGGTGAAAATCAAGATGGCCCCAGACTGGAGATCACGGTGACAAGACTAGGGCCCCCTTCACCACCACGCCGAGGAGCTGTCTCCATCTGTGAGGCTGGGAGCGTACAACCAGCCTAGAGGCTGAAAACAATGCACAGGATTTTCAAAAGAGAAAACCATCTAGCAATGGCCTCATTTCTCTCTTTTCTTTCTTTTTTTTCTTTTTGCAGTCCGCGGGCCTCTCACTGTTGTGGCCTCTCCCGTTGCGGAGCACAGGCTCCGGACGCACAGGCTCAGCGGCCATGGCTCACGGGCCCAGCCGCTCCGTGGCATGTGGGATCTTCCCGGACCGGGGCACGAACCCGTGTCCCCTGCATCGGCAGGAGGACTCTCAACCACTGCGCCACCAGGGAAGCCCTCATTTCTCTTTTGATTGATGGTGAAACAGAAGGAGCTTCCTTCCTCAAAACTGTAATGAATGGTATTTTTCGAAAACAAAATTGAGACCGAGAGAAATAGTAATTTGCCCAGTCACAAGCCAATAAATGGCAAAGCCAGGACATGACCTTGAGTGTCTGAGCCTTCAAAAAGTCTAGGCTTTTTACACTCTCCCTCTGATAAAACCAAGGACCTTCCAGCCCCTGGTTCATCTATTTCTTCTACCCACCAGACTTCTAACATACATCTCAGCCTTTGGAAGATTAATAGGATGTAAGAGATAACCTATATTGAGCACTTAAAATAGCGTACGGCACGCAGTAAGTCCTTTTCACTATTTTTTCCTTTTGCTTTTTACGATGAATCAATGAGGTAGGTACCAGTATTAAGCCCAGTGTAGAGGTGAGGAAACAGCCACAGGTTATGGGACTATGGGGAAACAACCATCCCAGTAAAAAATGCCATCATTTCCAATGATCAATTTTCTTTTCTTCCTTCCTCCCTCCCTCCCTCCCTCCCTCTCTCTCTCTCTCTTTCTTTCGCCATGCTGTGCAGCATGCGGGATCTTAGCTCCCTGACCAGGGATCGAACCCGTGCCCCCTGCAGTGGAAGCGTGGAATCTTAACCATTAGAAAGCCAGGGAAGTCCCGTCCGATGATCAATTTTCAATTATTAACTCAGGTGTTGAGAATTAGTGGTTTGATTTCACATAGCATAGAAAATGTGTTCATTAATCATAATGTGTGTTCTGAAGCGGGGGGAGGAGTCAGCACAAGCGGAAGGGGCTGGGGGGCGGGGTGTGAGCACACTTACCTAGCTCGTGTGGGAACTCCTCGCAGAGGATGGCCACCGAGGTGCTGATGCCTTGGAAGACAGACACGGTGAAGGAGGCACCAATAGCCAGGCCATCGATGAAGTTATGGAGGCCGTCACTCAGGGTGATCATCCAGGCCAGTGTGCCGATGTCAGAGTAGCGGACACCTTTCAGCCAGTAGCAGGCGCTCTGGGAGGCCTGCAGGTCCTGCAAGAAAGCCCCCCTGTCAAAGGGTGGACGACGGACCTTCAGGGTAGGCCCGAGTCATCAAGGCCATTACCACTTAAGGGCCCCTGCCGCCCCAGCAGTGGATGGCCCACTGACCTGGACAGAGAGGGAGCCCACGATGACCTTCTCGTCCATCACAGGGGCCTTCCCATCCAGCTCGCCACTGCAGCGCTGAGAAATCATGTGGTCCAGATCCCCGTTCTGCAGCTTCTCCGTCACCCCCTCCTCCTGGTCCTTCTGGGAAGGGAGCGTCTCAGAGGCATAATGGCTGTGTCCGTGATGATGCTGGAGGGACCACAGGGAGGGGTCGGGTCAGTGCAACACTCACCAAAACCACCCACCCGGCAGGAGCTCCAAGCACCGGGAAGACCTCACTCCCACCATCCAAGAAAACACAAGTAGGCAATAGGACAGAAACCTAGGGCACGGTGTTGGAGAAAGCTGAATCGAAGGGCACGTGGTGCTGCCACGGGACGGATCTCAGAGGAGTGACCTCAGGGCCAACACTCATCCCTGCCAGGAGGCACAGCAAAGAACATTTACAGCTGCTCCTCGCAATGGCTAATGATTCGCCCTCACCCACTGCTAATACCCTCCCGAGGTGAAGTGAGATATCTACTCATGAAGTAGTTTGTGGGTTTGAATCCATGGCGGGAGGATCCAGGTAAGCTCACTGGGTTGGCACTGAGGTAACACCACCACCGGACACAGTTCTGAGATGGATGCTCTCCCTAGAGGCGCTTCTTTTACCAACGATTAGGCCTCACCTCATTTTTCTGCTTAAGAAGCATCTTCAAGACCTTCTCTGTGAAAAAGAAGAGATAAAAGCCCCCAAACACCACTGCAGACTTGGAGACATAATAATCTTCCAGAGGGTTGAAACCAAAAGCCTGTGGATCCAAGAAAACAAAATGAGTTTAAGAATATAGAAAATCTTCACTGGTCCCCTCTCATCTCTTTAACCACTTGACTCTAGGAAAGGAAGAGACCGGGACAACTCTGCCATGTACTCAATCCCTTTCCAGCAAAAATCTAACCCTTGATGTTTCCCTAATGTCACATCACCAGACCCGCTGGGTTCTCTCTAGCTTATTTTCTGATGCAAAAGACAGATCATCTTTAGAATTTTACTCTCAGGAAGAACAGCCTTGGATGTGGCCTTTCTACTTTTAATGAGGACTCTGTCTTCACTTCTCCTGGAGCTTTGCTACAAGGACAGACTCTGCCGGCAGATTCCATCTTTAAGGAGGAGACACTCGTGTTTGTTTTCATCGTTATATAGCGTTCCTGGCTGATCTGCCTGTAAACACACAGGGAGATGGTACAGTTATACTTTCTAAAATGGGAAATCCTTTCTCCAGTTAAATAGTAAGAATTGCGGCATCTTCCTGACCGCAGACCTCTCAGTGACCACAAAGCCAAGAAAGCAGACTGTGTGACTGCACGTGTCAATTTTGGGGGTTTTGTCTTGGTTTCTGGAAACTTCACTTACTATGGCCAAAAGAAAGAAGAAGAAAAAAAAAAAGAATCCATTGGGAAGCAGATAGGAGTAGAAATGAGGAGAATTCCATTCTCAGTGATGCTCCTGACTTGTGCGGGGGGGGCCTTGGGAAAGTGTCTGCTGACCTGCTCCTAAGTTTTCTGATAGGAAATGGGCCTCTCGAATAAACGCCAGCCTTCTCGTGAATAGGTCCCAGATAAAAGACCACCAGTACCAGGAACTCCGGGCTGCTTAAAAGCTAAGTGTTTGTCTTTTCTATTTTAAAGGGACGAAATGCAATCTCTTAGGGTAGTTTTCTAAGAGACATTAAAGGTCAAGTTCTAGAATAGAAATTACTCATTCCGGCCAACTTTCCAGGAGAGTCCAATCATCTTACGGAAAAGTGGGGTGGAAAGAGGCAACTAACAGTTCTCCACAAAAAGCACTAAGATACGAGCTCTTATGCAGGTCAGATTCTGTATCTGTTAAATGGGTACAACATTCCTTGTTTCCTACACATCACAGAGGTGATCTAAGGATCAACTCAGAAAACACAAAACCGCATCTTGGAAAACAAAGTGCTCTAAGGAGCCCGGGGCGTCATCTTTCTGCTTCACCTCTGGCTCATCCAGGCCCGTCAGACTACCCACAGTGTAGCGCCTCAGGATTCCTGCCATCAGCAGGTCTACGCAGAGACCACATGGGATGAGAAACTCCTCCAAGGCCCTGCTAAGCCTTACAAACACTGGGCTCCTCCTCTCTCATGAAGGGTTTCCTGGTTAGCCCAGGCGAAGGGGCAAAGGTACCATCAACATGTGTGAGGCCAGACTGGTGGGTTCTCTCCAGCTTATTTTCTTTCTTTTCTTCTTCTTTTTTTTTTATTTTGCCAACAGCAAAACTTTATTGCGCACCTATTATATAAAGGCCCTTCCGTGGATTAGGAGCTCATTATTTAATCCTCATACCTCTCTAGCTTATTTTCTGATGCAAAAGACAGGTTGTCGGGCTTCCCTGGTGGCGCAGTGGTTGAGAGTCCGCCTGCCGAGGCAGGGGACACGGGTTCGTGCCCCGGTCTGGGAAGATCCCACATGCCATGGAGCGGCTGGGCCCGTGAGCCATGGCCGCTGAACCTGCGCGTCCGGAGCCTGTGCTCCGCAACGGGAGAGGCCGCAACGGTGAGAGGCCCACGTACCAAAAAAAAAAAAAAAAAGACAGGTTGTCTTTAGAATTTAATGTCCTACTGAGGAGAAGTGAGCTTTTCACTGAGACCTACGGATTCCGTTTTTGGTGCCAAAAGCTCCAAACTGGGAGCCATAACGTGACCTAACTACACTACCTCTGTTCACCCAGCAGATAGCGAGCACCAGGTGTTTAAGAAACATTAACTCACGTAACCCTCATGGCATCACCCTGAGGTCCGCCCTTTTTATTCTTCCCGTATGAGGAAACGGAAGGACAGAGAGGTCAGGTGACTTGCCCAAGGGCCCAGAACTTGTGGCCAGTGGAGCTGGGATTTGAACCAGCTCTCAAAGCCTTCTCTAAGCTGCCTCTCCTCGCTCGTGCCTACATCCTAGTAGCTTCACTTTCCAAAAGGAGAGGACGTCCTCTCTAGGCCTTCTGTGGAGATGGAGGGCCCGCCCACTGTGTCCCGCCATCCCCCAGGAGGCGGCGTGCTCCTGTGCAAGGGCCCTAGCTTGCCATACCTCGGGGATGAGCTGGAAGAGGGCGTTGGAGTAGAGGGTTCCAATCGCCAGAGCTATGAAGTAGAGCAGCAGCCTCTTGTAAAAAGTCTTCTTCATGAAGGGCACCACGCTGGCCCCCATCAGGGAGCAGAGGGAGATGACGGTCACACAGAGGAGACCGTACCCCCAGACTGCCGGGGAGGGGGAGCCAGCCCCACCCAGGACAGGGACAAGGGCGAACGCCCCACGGCACGGCAGCCACCATTCAGGGAGAGAGGTGGAGAGGGCGGGAGGTAGAGTGGGAGGGGGTTTTGGTGGATATTAACAAAGGAGGCAAAACAAGAAAAATCAGAGAGACAAGCAGGGAGGGAGAGAGAAACAGAACATTTGTTAGTGATTCAAGTCCAATGAAATTTCCTTCAATCGGCTCAGGAGAAACGGGGAGGAACTCGCGGTGGCCTTGGAACCCCGCGTCTCTCGCCCCTGCTGCCTGGTGGCTGCTGAGTCCCACCTGCTAGCTGCTGTGCCTGGCAGGGCAGGTCCTGCCTTGGCCTGTAGCCGAGGTGTGCTCAGGCCTAGCCAGGGGCTGCCTAGCAGACTTTGGACTCGAGAGCTTTAGGGAACAGGAAACCAGAGCAAGGGGAAGAGACCGACAGATCACTGGGCTGCCGTGTTGGCACGTCTGACCCTCGCTATGCAGGCACATGGGACACTCCCCACACCTGGTCTGCTCTGTGCAGGGCAGAAGGGACGGACAAGTAAGGCCCGATGGCCACAAAATCCATTCTCTTAACATCTCAGGTTTTGTTTTTTTCCTATGACCTTGTTTTGTTTTTTCTTTTTGTTTTCGGTTATGCCCCGAAACTTGCAGGATCTCAGTTCCCCGACCAGGGACTGAACCTAGGCCATGGTACAGGAAACCCTGAATCCTAACCACTAGGCCACCAGGGAATTCCCTCAGGTTTTGCTTTATTTGTTTGTTTCCATTTGCTTTGAGAGGGCTGCAGTGTAGAGAACAGAGTTCCAAGATCACCCCGTCAAAAAATATTTCCTCTACCATTTCCCAGTGTCACACACTCCGGGCAGGACAAAAGTGAGCCAGGATGAGGCCTCCCCTGTGAGCCCAGGGGCGGAGTATGTACCATTATTGTATTCCCATTCAACAGGCAACACAGCATTTCATTTCCAATCTTGAAAAAAAATTAATAAATTTAATTTCTGGAGCCGAAAAAAAAGTAGCCCAAGATGAGGCCTGCCCTGAGAAGTGCTTGCTAGATTCATGTGGAATTCTGACATAGCATCAAGATGGTTCACCTTCAACCAGATTTCTCTCCTCATCATGAAGAGGGAACAGGCAAGGCAAGGATGGGCATCCCGTAGAGTCCTTTGATTGGAAAGGCCAGGCAGCTGCCTATGGAAGGCGGCCATCAACATTCCCAAAGAAGGTCCACACATCACCCATCGCCCCACTGCACGTCCTTGCCTGAGCTGACAGGTGGGCAGACTGTCACCTTGGGTCTTATTTTTTTTAGCTCCTCAGTGGTTACAATTAAAGAACAAAATCAACAAACATTTCAGAACAGTCAAGTAAGGGTGCCAGGAAGTCAGTCCTATCAGGAAAAAGTCAAGATGCAAGGTGTGAAGGACGGTGGGTCCCTTTCCTTTATTTGGTAATTTTGATTTCGCTTTTTTCATTAAATAGTCTTGATTCTATGTTTGGCCCTCTATACTGTGGATTAGGGCCTGCTTAAAAAAAAAGGATCACGTACTTTTTAGGTCAATACAACTTTTCAGTCGGTAACCTCTTTCCTTCCACTTCATTCCAGGTGGATCATCTCTTGGTGGCCACACCTGAGTACGGCCAGGTCCTCTATTTAGAACAGAGGGGGTCTGGAGGACCAAGGGCAGGGACAGCCACCACCGGCTGCTTTCCTTTCCAGCCCTGCCGACAGGGCTTAGGAAAGGCACTGACTGGGGAAGGAGGCTGACAGGTCCCCAGCATGGGGGACAAGTGCTGAGAGCCTTGCATCTGACATCCCCTGAAGAGGCCAGAGGCAAACCTGGGTGCCCCAGGAGTGAGAGGAGGCCCTTGAGATCCAGAGGCAGAAGTCATTTGCATCCCTTGACATGAGGAAGAAGTTAATGTTTCAGGTGGCGGCTGTCAGGTGCCTTGGAGCACAGGGTCGGGGCGGGGACGGCCCAGGGAGACAGGACGCGCACGTTTCTTTTCTACTGCACCTCTGGGATGAGCTGGAAGAGCGCGTTAGAGAGCAGCGTTCCAATGGACAGGGCGATGAAGTAAGTGAGCACACGGCTGAAAAACGCTTTCTCCGTGCACGGCAGGACGAGGACTCCCAGGAGAGAGGCCAGGTTAATCAGTGAGACACTGAGGAAACCAAAGCCCCACACTGTGGAGGAACAAGAACAGACGAGGGCCTCCATTACTGAGGGTGGAGGTACTCTTGCTGCCGGGGGGCAGCCCATTCTGAACTCAGCTGCAATCGGGGCAGAAAGAGATCTGCCAACCCATCAGTAAATGCTTGAGTCCACCTCTTGCTGGGTGCTGTGGAGAAGCCTAAAAATATACACCAAAGCTGCTATCCAAAAGCAGCTTACCTTTCAGATGGAGGGGCAGATGAAAGGCTATAGACCACAGGAGTTAAATAACGACAGCAGGAAACGACGTGGGGTGTGACACAGGTGGCACATGCTAGGTACCAAGTGCCAGGCTGCTCACACCAGCACGACAGGATTGCAGAAGGTCGATCCAGGCCCAAGGGAGCCGTGTGCACACACAGGCCACGGTGAACCACTGCGGCTGGAGCAGGGGTACCAGGCAGGGGAGGGGGAGGAGGATGAAGTGGGTGAAGTGGGCCAAGGGCAGACTGTGAAAGGCCTTAAATGCTAAACTCAAAAATCAAGGTGTTGGCCCCCCGGTAATTTAATGAAAACCAAAACGGAAAAGTGACCAAAAAGAGCACCCCGAGGCTGGTCCAAAAGCCCCACGACGGAACGCTCACCAGCCACGCTGCCCGGCCTGGCAATGTGCTGGACCGGTCTTGGGAGTACAGGAGATACCGGTATAGTCATTACTCTAACTCGCCCCTCCCAACGATGATAAGAGGATGATAACCGGTCAAACATTCAGCGGGCAGCTCTATCTGATCAGCCCAGCGGTCCTCATGCAGACAAGCACGGACACCAGGCCCTGCCTTCCCGTGCTGGCTCACCTTCAACTGAGCTGGGCCTCCCCTCTTCTGTCTGCTCGTTCTCCTCATTCTCCTGGTTCTCGGAGGAGCAGGCCCGGGAATCCAGCTGCTGGAGGATGGTGGGGCAGAACTCCTGGAACTCACGCCCCCCAATCCGCAACTGGTCGCTGAGGTTGTGGGCAGCAAAGAGGTCTCCAGAACTGAAGCACTGAAACCAAGTGGGAGGGGCAGAAAGCTTCTTAGGACCCAAAGTCACACCTTGCCCCTGATGAGCCTTCCAAGACGGAAAACACAAGATGCAACTGTCCAAATTTCACGGAACCTGCAGACTAATGTCCAAGGATGAGAGCAAAGTCGTCCCTAAACTTGAAAGACTGATAAGTAATCTTAGAGATCAGCCACCCATACATACCTTCCACTCACCCATCTGTAAATGGCTACCTAGAAGTTCTGGGAACAATCGAATTCCAATCATTATGACCAGGGTGTGGCTTCTGGGGAACATGCCTCTATGTGCATACCTGAAGATACAGCTTCTCCCAGATACCAAATCTGGCCACATTACAACAGCCCAGGGAGCTATGACAGTAAAATGCAGATTTCACATACTTCTCCAGAGCTATTGAGCACAGGTGTCTAAGAGGAACAGTAGTCTCCTGGACCATATACAGTAATGTCCCCAGACTGCAGGATGTGTTGGCAGAGATTGGGAAAGGAAGCGGGGGGAAATCTGAAGACTCAGGGTCTGCCATGGAGCAAGTGTGGGCTGCCCAGTGGGCATGAGCTCTGAGTTCCCTTGGGAAGCATCAGGTTAAGTGGTTCTCACACACCGTTCCCATGAAACACTGCCATTCTACTTCTAATTAAACAGTTACACGTCAGCCTTTCGCTGAGTTTGGTTTCACGTGGCTGTGTCTCTGAGGGAACCAGCCCTCTGGGAGTGCCGACGCGTGAGGGTTTCTGGGCCTGGTACTTCCATGGGGTCCAGTGGTTAAGACTTCGCTTTCCAATGCAGGGGGTGCGGGTTCAATCCCTGGTCAGGGAGGCTGGGATCCCACATGCCTCGCGGCCAGAAAACCAAAAAACAAAACTGAAGCAATACTGCAACAAATTCTATAAAGGCTTTAAAAATGGTCCACATCAAAAAAATCTTAAAAAAAAAAATGCTGGGGGCTGGACTCAGTGACCCCAAGATCCTGCTGCTGAGCCGGGAGGCCTCTGGGGTCAGGCTGCATGAGCCCCCCAAGGCAGCCACCCCTCCGACTCAGACGTGCACCACGCCCCTGTGGTTCTGCATACACGCCACATGGCTCCCCCAGCCTAGAGACTCGGTCTCTCCAAACTCCGCTCTCCTTCAAGGCGAAGCTCCAGGACACCCCACACAGAAGCTTCCTTGACCATCTAGTGCACACTCACCCGCTTCTCTCATTTCTGAATCCTATAATGACTATCCAAGCCACAGCAACTAGCACTTCATCTGAATATCAGTTAACTCTGTTCTTGGTTGGCTGAGCTCCCCATCTCAACAGTAAACTCCCTAAACATGACTCATTTTCCTCTATTTCTCACCACACTCAGCACAGGGAACAAAGTAGATATGCAAAGACGTTGCTGGCTGACTTATATTTGGCTGCCACACACAGCCTCTGACTCTGATTAGCCAAGAAGATATGGAAGACAGAACAGAGAACCAGGAGCCAAAAGACCTGAGTTTTAATCCTGGTCCCTCCAGAACTCACTGTGGGTCCCTTAGTATCTCAGTATATACAGGATATAATGAAGATCTGCCACCTGCACGTAGAGGTACTTTGAGGCTCACCTAGGATAAGGGGCAAAGGGCTTTGCAGAAACTCTATAAGAAATATTAGCTGACCCGGGAGCTCCAGCTTACCAGCAGTTCCAGGAGATCCCAGTGCGGCTCTGAGGAAGGGTCTGGAGGGCTGAGAGCCCCTACTTCATGGCTGCCCTTTGCTAAGGGCTTCAAAACACCCATGTAGGAGGCTGGGAGGTGCTGCTGGAGACTCAGACTAGCTGATCCCGACCGCAGGGGAAGAATTGGCCCCTCTGCTCTGTCATCAAGGCTTGCCCGTCCCCAACTAGATTGGGAAGCTTGAAAGGACAGAGACGGTGCTGGGCAGAGCCAGGGAGCCTTACCGTCGAGAGGTTCCTCGGTCCCTGCACGGACTGGGAGACGTTATCCCGGCCCACTCCCACGTCCAGGTGGTTGAGCAGGGCCTTCAGCTGCTGCAGGGTGAGGCTGTCGCCCTCCCCGTAGCGATGCATGAGGTTCTGCAAGAAAGAGGCTGCGCTGATGGCGGGTGTCCCCACGGACACAGCATGAGCCTCAGGAGCAGCTGTCCACACAGCGAGCAGAGCCAGCAGGAGGCAGTTGGGGAGGGCTGGGTGCAGCAGCTTCATGGTGACAGGTGAGGCTGCAAGAGGAGAAGACCAGGTGAGGGCAAGGCTTAGGACACCCATCCTCTCCTTCCACACCAGACCCGTCAGCTGTGCTCCAAACAGGAGGGTCTCTCTTCAGACTCTGAATCCAGTTGGTGTCAAAAGTGACCCTTCGGGCTTCCCTGGTGGTGTAGTGGTTGAGAATCTGCCTGCCAATGCAGGGGACACGGGTTCGAGCCCTGGTCTGGGAAGATCCCACATGCCGCGGAGCAACTAGGCCCGTGAGCCACAACTACTGAGCCTGTGCATCTGGAACCTGTGCTCCGCAGCAAGAGAGGCTGCGACAGTGAGAGGCCCGCGCACCGCGATGAAGAGTGGCCCCCGCTCGCCGCAACTAGAGAAAGCCCACGCACAAAAATGAAGACCCAACACAGCCAAAAATAAATAAATAAAATTAAAAAAAAAAACAAAAAACAAAAACTGACCCTTCACCCCTTCTATAAGGCCTCTGCCTAGTTTTTGAGAAAAATCCTTCTTTTGAAACAGAAGATAAAAAAACAAATTCAATAGGTTTGACCAAATTTGAAAAGAAAAAAGTACAGAAAAACTATGGGTGTTTAAAGTCCTTATCTTTTTAGAGATACTGAAATCATCATGGATTAAATATCTTACTTGGGATTTGCTTCAAAATAACCAAGGAGTGGATATTTGCATTAGAGCACAGATGAGACAAGACTGAGCATGAGTTGATAATTGTTGGAAATGAGTGATGGGTAGGTGGGAATCCATGATACTATTCTCTCTACTTTTGTATATGTTTGAAATTCTCCAAAGGAAAATCTAAAAAAAAAAAAAGAACACCACCACTTAAAGAGGGGGGATAAAAAACAGACTGGAAAAATTATACACCATCAAACATGCCAAAGGATTATTTCTATACTACCTAAATTAGGGAACCAACATGAAAAATACTCAGTCTCCCCGGCTTGTTAAGAATACAAATTTAAAAGATGGAGGGTGCTACTTTGCTACTTATTAAAATAGCAAAACACATTTTTTAAAAAAGATATAAAACCAAATGTTAGTGAGGTTAAACAACAGAATAACATACTTCTGGGGGCTGTATACATAATATGACTCTGGAAAAGTTATATGATAATAAATGTATTTAAATCCTTTAATAACTCTACTTCTAGAATTTACACTAAGAGAAGCAATCCAAAAATAAAAAGGCTATTGGCAGAAAGATGTGTTGTGGTCAAGTGGATTACATCAATTTCATGCAATAGTATGCAGCTATAAAAAGGAGAATCGTGAGTTTAATGTTAAATAAAGAAGCAGAACAATTATGTAATCAGAGTTAAGAACTGAGAAGGAACAGAGAAAAAATGAAACCTTCCAGTAGCAGGATGGATGATTTTTCTTTTGTTAATCATTTCCCTTAGTATAGTTATAATTTAAACTTGTGAAATAAACAAACACCAGGAGGGGAAAATGAGCCTCCTATTTAATCCAGGCCTAGGAGCCCAGGCACTGTAGTTATTCCCATGCTTCCTCGGGGACACCCGGGGCTCTGGCATGATGCCTCACGTGGATCACTCCATCTCCCCGACCTTGCTTGGGACAGAGGAACCAGAGCAAAGTGGTTAAGAGCAGGCTTATCTGCATCCTGACTCTGCCGTTTACCAGCTGTGTGATCTTGGGCAAGTTATGTAACCAGAGTCAACATTCTACAATCACCCAGAGCGGTGATAGAGCGTACCATGGCCTTTAGGGTCAGGAAGACCTGGCTTGAATTTCCACACTGCTGCTTCCCAGCAGTGACCTTGGCCAAGTTACGTAGCCTCTCTCTCCACACCTCAGTTTTCTCATCTATAAAATCTGTACCCGCCTCATTGGACTATTGTGAAGATTTAACGACATGAGCTTTGGCAAGGGACTAGACTCAAGAAAGCGCTCGATAAAACATGGCTATGATTATCGTAAGACTTATAATTGGCAGGGCTCCTCCACTTTGACTCCCTCTCAGATATTAAGCTGCCAATGGAAGCACAGTGGCCGACTTTACTCCACGCCTACATCGCACAAGTCCCCGACCACAAGCATACCCGGGACATTCCAGGCTTTAGGTTCCACATGTGGGGCACGCACAGAATCTGGAGACATAAACCATCACTCTTCAGTGAATATACTTTGAGTCACACAAATGAATGGATTAGGCATCAGCAAAAACGATAGTCTGTACAAGTGCTACTCTGAAACTAAAAGCTCTCAAGTCTCCACCAAGACCCAAAAGTTAACTTATAGTTAGTAGGGTGGACCTTATCCAAAACAGCTAAACCCCACTGTACAAAGAAAGCTGTTCTCCACCCGACCACACTGTGATTTGTCTAAGGCGTGTGCTGTACTGTTAAAACAAAGGGGAGGAGGGCTGCATGGGTTTAGGAAAGGGGGGGCAAAGAGATGAGGACAGCAGTTAGCAGTCCCAGTGTGACCTTACCTGAAGCACCTGACACTCACTGATTCCTTTAAGAGAAGGCAGGACATTTATCCCCACAAAACAGATGAGGAAACTGGGGTTTGGGGATCAGGGAACGTGGCCCATAACCAGCAAGTAGACCAGAAATCGAATTCTCCGTGAACTGAAGCCAGGTCTGAACGACACTAAAGTCAGGGCACTCTTAGCCACTGTCCCCTCTGTGTGGAGACACACACATACATGCCCCAGGTCCCATGCAGAAGCCACCAAAGCCCGCGTGTCTCTGGGCAGATCTACCCCAGTTTCTACCAGTCCCAGCAAGCACCCCAAATCCAGGCGTAAGGTGCCCTGAAGACCTGTGAAGGAAACCCCCCAAGTGTGTGACACAGACAGGCTGTGTTACAGGGTTCCCTCTGCAGAATCACTTCAACAAAACAAACAATCAAATCCATCTGCAGCAACTTCAGAACACTCACAAACAAGAGACACGCAAAAACACTTCAAGGCCGAGACACCTGGGGTACTTGTAGCTGTACCCGGACAGGCGTTCACGTCAAGGTAAGCATCAACTCAGCGTTTGCTCTTCAGTGACCCAGAGGCCCCTGGGAGTGGGTGGGGCGGAGCCCTCCCACCTGGCCTGCACTCCAGACAGGATGCCCACCCCGGAAAGTCAGAGGAGAATGTAGAAACAGCTGGAGGGCAGTAAGGAGTCCTGGTCCAGGGACCCTGGACTCGTTAAAGACACTTCAAATCCAAGTGACCCTGGCTTTTTGGCAAACATGAAAGGGGAGCTTTCTGCTCCAAAGGAGATGTAAGTTATTCTTAGGAAAAAAAAGAAAGTTTATAAGAGATTCTTTGGAGGAAAGAAAGAAGAGAGGAAGAGGACACATACAGCTCCGGAGCAGCGGGATGGTGAGGCTGGGCAGGGGTCCTCGCCTCCAGCTCCAGCTGCAGGAGGAAGCCCAAGCCCGTTCTATTAAGTCCATGGAAATGGGCGGCCCCAGGTGGGCCGTTCCCGCCGGGGAGCTGAGCCAGCCGCCCTCAAGACCACCTTCCTTCCAGGAGGAGTAAGAAGAGCCCATGGGGCCAGGCATTAAAAACAAGCTGCAGGGCTTCCCTGGTGGCACAGTGGTTGAGAGTCCACCTGCCGATGCAAGGGACACGGGTTCGTGCCCCGGTCCGGGAAGATTCCACATGCTGCGGAGTGGCTGGGCCCGTGAGCCATGGCCGCTGAGCCTGCACGTCCGGAGCCTGTGCTCCGCAACAGGAGAGGCCACAGCAGTGAGAGGCCCGCGTACCGCAAAAAAATAATAATAATAAAAATAAAAACAAACAAGCTGCAGACAGACAAAGGCTCGAGTATGCTGTTGGCTCAGAGGACCAGGCTCCCCGACTAAAGAGAAGCTGGAGTCTTCTCCACCCCTTTGTTCACCTGGCTCAGGTTCCAAGAAGTAAATTATTTTAGTGCCTTAGGTCTGTCTTCAAGGCACCAGACCCAACCTCCCCGGGACGGGGTCGGGTGCAGGGTGAGGTGAGAGTCGACAGGAGATGCTTTGGCTCTGGACCCTCTGTGGAGCTTCAGAAGTGCCTTCCTACCTTGGAGGCTCCCAAATCAGATTCCACCTGCCTGTGGTCCCTTCACCCGGCTCAGAAATATCTCATCCTGGAAGCGGCACTTCTGTCCCGTGGACATAACTTTACTCTTATATTTACCATGCTGCATTTTTTCCATGCCCACCCACTGTCTCAGAGATGAGCAAACATTTACTTCTCTTCGTGGGGACAGAGTAGTGACTTTCCGTGATGCTTGGTCCAGGGACTGGACATTGATGTGAGCAGAACAGGCAACGGAGACCTGTGGGGCCTGGGAGCTGCTGGGCCTCCCAACATCCACTCCCTTTCCTGACCACGAGCTGGCCAGACAGCCCACCGTTCTCCCTCTCAGATTCCTCTGGGCTGAGGAATGGAACGCGGAAGGTAAGATCTAATGCTCCAGAGACAAACATGGCTAAGGCACAGCGGTTTCCAAGGCCAACTGGTAAGTCACAGGAAATGGGCAAAGGATGTGTTTGGGACCCTATCTTCTCTGTGCAGCGCCCTATGCCTACTCTGCGCCCCCTCAAAGCACGGGCTAGGTGGGAGCACAGTGAATTGGAAGACTCGAATTCTTCAGCTGCGATGCTGGTCAGCGGCAGGCCAAGGCGTGGCGTGTGTGTAAGGGCAGTCTGAATTGGGCTTTTGCAAAGCACTTGAGTTAAAACTGAGAAAAGACTGAGGGTCCAGGACTTCCCTGGTGGCACAGTGGTTAAGAATCCGCCTGCCAATCAATGCAGGGGACATGGGTTCGAGCCCTGGTCCGGGAAGATCCCACATGCCGCGGAGCAACTAAGCCCGTGCGCCACAACTACTGAGCCTGTGCTCTAGAGCCTGTGAGCCACAACTACTGAGCCCACGTGCCACACCTACTTAAGTCCACGTGCCTAGAGCCTGTGCTCCACAACAAGAGAAGCCACTGCAATGAGAAGCCTGCGCACCGCAAGGAAGAGTAGCCCCCACTCGCCACAACTAGAGAAAGCCTGCGCGCAGCAACAAAGACCCAACGCAGCCAAAAAAAAACAAAAAACAAAAAACAAGACTGATGGTCCACACTAAAGAATGACCAGGGGGTCAGACGGGTAGATAAGGAGGTGCAGGTGAGGGGGCAGGGGAAAAGGAGAGGCTACAGTGACATGAGTGATGGCTCCCGAGGTCCTTGGCTGCACTACTGACTGGCCTTAGTGAATCATCTTAAGCCTTCTCCTCAACTGTCTCCTCCCCACCTGAAATCCAAAGGATGTAAAAAGAGGCATCAAGTTCTCTTATATTCCTCTTGGGGACAGACAGCAGGGCGTCTCTGAGGTGCCTGTGCTCTCATACCCAACTAACAACCACAAGGCGGCTGCCATCTCCCTGGGGGCTCTCTCCCCACAGCTCATTGCTGCAGAAGACTGTCAAATAGACTGGTCTTCCTTCAGTCCCCATCCCCTCCCCATTCTAAGGCTGTGACCCGTCAGCCTAATAGGAATGTCTCCCCAGTGGACACTCCCCACGAAAGGTTAACCGGTGAGGGGTAAAACAGACACACATGGTCTGGGTGAGCCAAGGGGGCAACTTCCAGAGCCCACCTCAGGAGACGTGTATAAAAATCCCCGAAACTTGCAGACCAAAGACAAAGCCAGGCCTCAGGGTGGAGGTGGAGACCCTGAGGACTCAAAAACTCTGGCCTTTGTCTTCCCTGCTGTGGGTGCTGGTAACTAGGAAAAGTGCAGCTCTGGCAACAGAAGGACCACTGGGTTTGGTGGGAGAAGTCCAATCTGTACCTCACTGATCTCACTAGGTTGCCTTCCTTATACTGGAAAGAGGAAAACAAACCCACAGAGCTTTCTTTGAGTACTAAGAAAGATAAGGTATGTTGAGACACTATATAAAAATAAAGATTTCTGAATTAAGATGGAGAACTGAAATGGCAGCATTTTTCCTTCAACTGATAACTAACTTTTGAGTTAAAAACAAAAATAGTAAAAAGCAAGCCCAAAAAAAAAAGTCACCCACAGCAAGCAAACAAGGAAAGAGACACAATCTGATATAATAACTTCCAAACCAGAGGCAAGGAAAGGAATGCAGGAGGTACCACACGTGGCTGGTCTCCTAGCCCTGGCCCGGCCCCAGGAGGATTCTCACTAAACCGCCCCAGATCTGAAGAGAGGCAGACTGCTGCCAAGTCTTCCTCCCCTTCCACTGGGGAGTAGTGGGAAAAGGTGCTGGGAAACAAAGAAACAGGTGGCAGGGGAACAAGAACAACGGGCTGACTCCCTCTGAGGGAAATAAGGGCTGCAAGGCTGCAGGCTGAATGAACTGGGGAAGCTGTCCAATTCCAGTGGGTCCTCCTCCCCCTCCAACAGCACCTCCCCAGTCCAGGGCCGCCACCAGGGCCACCACCAAAGTCTCAGAACACAGGCCCAATCCATGCCCTCCACCCCCAACTCAGGCTACAGAGAACACGCCATAAATACCCAGCACTCGGCACTGCTGTCACTGGGGTTGGGGACAAACCAGCCTCAAAGTGGTGGGAAGAAAGTCACTGCCTTATTTTAGAGCCAAAAGAGCCAAAAAGCACTAGCATGAATATGACGAGGAGAAGCTGCAGGCCAACCACGCAGAGACAAAGATGTCGATGGAAAGGAAAACATCACTCCAGAGACAGCAATCCCTCAAAACTGCCCACTCTGTGGAATAACTCAATTAGAACATGCACACAATAAAACCAGGGCTCAGAGGTGGGGCTGTAAGACAAAAGGAGATGCAGGCTTACCAAAAAAAGACCAACAAAACATCACTGAAGAACTAATATACAGATTCTAATGAACGGAGAACAGAATTCTGCCAGAAATTTCAAATAGAGATACTGACAAAAGAAGGTTTGAGATAAGCACAGTGAATGCGGACGGAAAAGACAAATTAAAGCACATAGTGACGACACGACACCAATGCCAGGATAACTGGTGTTCCTGAAGTAGAGAACCTGAGACCGGAATAAAAAATATGCTCAAAGATAAAAAAACACATGATTTCCCTGAAATGAAAGGAAAAACAGAATCTGATGATTGCAATAATACACTGTACTCCACAAAAATTTCACGCAGAAGGCTCAACACTGGGATGCTGCCTAGTGAAGTTACCAAACTTAAAAAGAAGGCTTTTCCAGGAATCCAGAAGTAACTCCCCCGTCCCATAATATTTTCTTCCAAAAACTGTGAAATGTACTAAAACTTCTTTTAAGTGGCAGAAAATTCAGACTGCCGTCATCTTCTCCATAGCAACATTTAGCATCAGAAGAAATGCAACAGTGTTTACATAATTCTGAGAGAAGGAAAATAGGAACCAATGAATATTATTCCCAGCTGTGATGTCGTACAAATTGGTAAAGACAAGAGGCAGAAATTCTCAAGCATGAAATAAGTCAGAGACTTCAGTCCCCTTTCTAGGGGGGAAGAAAATGACATGATAATGAAATGCAGCTAATTAGTAGAAAAATAAAATGAAGGCTCAGGAATGCAAAAACCATGGGTAAGCATTAAAACCCTTCAAATAAGAAATAATTAAAAACTATGGGGATTACGGTTATAGGACAGAATCTAAACGTTATAATCATGGACAATTTAATAATATAATCAAGAGATGGAAAGAAAGGAGATGAGAAAAAAATGTGAAAATGCTAATGTCCTGGGATTTCCCTGGTGGTGCAGTGGTTAAGAATCCACCTGCTAATGCAGGAGACACAGGTTCGAGCCCTGGTCCGGGAAGATCCCACATGCCGCAGAGCACTAAGCCCGCGTGCCACAACTATTGAGCCCGCGTGCTGCAACTACTGAAGCCTGCGCACCTAGAACCCATGCTCCGCAGCAAGAGAAGCCACCGCAATGAGAAGCCCGCACACCACAACGAAGACCCAACGCACCCAAATAAAGAAAAAAAAGCTAATGTCCTCATTTTTCATAGCAGAGTCAATAAATACCATCTAAAATGGAAACAAGTAATTATAGATATGACTCACAAGCTTTTTTTGTTTAGTCTTTTTGGGGTCTTTTAGGAAATCATCTCTCTTGTGAAAGACACATTTCTTCATAGTTTAATAATTCCTTTAATTTTACTATAGTTTTTCTTTGGTTACATTCAGGGAAGTTTTCATACTTTTTTATAGGAGTATTTTCTTTAATTTTTATTGAAGTATAGTTGATTTACAATGTTGTATTAGTTTCAGGTGTACAGCAAAGTGAATCAGTTATATACGTATATATATATATGTATATGTATATATATTCTTTTTCAGATTCTTTTCCCATATACGTTATTACAGAATATTGAGTAGAGTTCCCTGTGCTATACAGTAGGTCTTTATTAGTTATCTATTTTATATATAGTAGTATGTATATGTTTATCCCAATCTCCTAATTTGTCACGTGCTCCCACGTTTTGGAGTATTTATATCTATTTCTCTATATGCATTTTATCTGTGAGCATGTCTGGAAGGTTGTCTGGAATAATGTTCACCTAATATTAGTGATGACTATTTCTGAGTGGTGGGATTTGGAGTGTTTTGTTTTGTTTTGTTTTTAACCTTTTTAAATGCATCATTGATGTGTCCCAGTGGGTTGTGTAGGTACAACAATATAAGAAAACATGGGTGATTTTTTTTATAATCAGGGAGTTAGGGAGAACTTTCTAAGTATGGGACAAAACCTAGAAGCTGTAAAATTAATAATGTGACTACACAGACTGCCAAGTGTTCTATAAATAATTAGTGTGCTCCCAGCACGCATGGTCAAACTAACAAAGGTACAGTTCTCTGTGTAAGTCCCCATAGACACCGTGAGAAAACCAATAGTCTCGTGGCATGTACTGAAGTACATACCCTCCCTACAGGCTCTCTGGAGTCCAAAAAGCTTTGAGAAAAAATACTGAGCCTGTGGTCCTCCCTGCCCACCAAATGAACATTGTCCAAGAGGCCACTCTCCTCTCGGACAAGACGAAACTCCCTCCCAAGTACAGTGCAAATATCACGGCCTGAAAGCAAGTCCTCAGCCTTGCCCAACAGGCCCAGGGCTCAACAGGCCATTTCTTCTCCTGCTTCGCTAGGCCCTCCCTCCTAACTGCTCTCCCACATACCCTACAAGGATGTGCTCTCTCCTCTTCCAGCTCGCACTCCCAGAACCTTAGCCTCAGGCTTTGGCTCAGCCAAAGGCCACCCAGGGTGGGAGATATCCACTGACAGCGTAGGGGAGCCGGCAGGGAGGAGGGCAGTGGGGGTACCTGGAACTGGTGACCCACTTACTATACTGTCCCCATGGAACCTCACATCGCTGGGACAGGCAGGATGGGAAAACTTTAAAAAAAAAAAAAAAGAGTGGTGACCCAGAAGCAGAGAACAAAATTAGAACCACTAGCCTGCCGTTCATGGACCAATATTTACTGAGCCCCCATTGTGCGAGTCACTGCCCGTGGGAGGGAGGTTGGGAAGGGCAGAGGCCAGCGGCGTCAGGGCCCTGGGCAGCCAGCACAGGCGGCTGGGACGGCTGATTTAGCCACATGCTGAGCCCTGAGGGCTGGACCAGCAGGGGAGAGTTGTGCATCTGCCAGGCTCTACCGTCCCAGCGGAGCCTGGGCTTGCCAGAGCAAGGAAACCTTCCAAAACCAACTAACTGAGTCAGGAAGCTCGGTAAGCAGGAGCCTGCAGGACTCCCCCTATCAGAGGCCAGGGCAAGAGTCACCTCTATTCTCATTCATCCATCAACATTTCCCAGACACTCCATTGCAAAATTCTGACCTATTGTCCCTCTAAGTCCACTCCTGTTTGTCAGACCACAGGGCCTGGCATGTGGCTTAGGAAACAAGGTACTCACATCCACCACTTACATCACCCATTTGAAGCAAAACTTCCCAACTTGTTATTCAGGGTCAAATAAATAAGTAAAATGTATGATCTAGTGGCTAAATCAGACAGCATGATGAGTTGGGCAGGCTTGGGTTCAAACTTGGGACCTGCCACTAACCTACCATGTGCCCCCAGCACAATTAGGCTATGAAATGTCCAGGCTCTCAGGGGCATTCTGATAAACGAGAGAGAGAGCTTAAAGGTCATAGCACAGCGGGTACTTAGGTCTGTTCCTTCTGTTCCTTGTTCTCCAAGCTCTCAGGCCAATCCCCTCACCTAGACCTGAACCTGCCTATTCTTGGATTACCTCCTCTTCCAGGAAGCCTTCTGGGACCACCCTTTGAGCACTCATCTCCAGCTACTTTGGACTCCTAATGACCTGGTCTCCCAGGGAGCCTTCCAGACAGATTTTTGTTCCTTGAAGGCAAGGGGGTCCTCCCCTTATGCTTCCCCATAGCATAGTGTCTGGACCAGTGCTGGGCACACGAGTGGGGAGAAGCAGAGAATTTCTGCTGGAAGATGCCAAATCCAACCTCCCATCTAACTGATGTCTGCTGGCATCGCCCCTACAGCTTGATGAGGAACAGGTAGCTCAGTGCCTCCTTCCACAGACATTCTAACCCACCCACTACCACAGCTCCCCACCCCGCCCCCGGGGCCTTCAGACATTCCCCAAAGTCAGATATCCAGACCACTTATTACCCTAGACTAAACAATCCCCATTCCTTCAATTTTGTTTATATTCATTGAACAAAAGGCTAGCTACACCTGCCGGACTTTAAAAAACTCAGTCCAAGAGTTCATTCATTCAACACATATTCATTGCCTACTGGTTTCATACCGGGAATAATGCTAGGGAATGCCTAGGACCTGCCCTCACAGAGCAGGGAAAACAAACAATTCAACAAGCAACTTACTAGAACAATGATGACAAGGGTTATGTATTGATCCAGGTTCAGTTAGGCAATTTAAGCAGAGATTTTGTGTAACATATTAAATGGCCCAGAGAATCATGGGAAGAGCTGAAAAAACAGACTCTAGTCTGAGTGTCCAGGAGCTACTCCCAAAATCACAGTGCAGAGCCAGTCGGCCAAGGAGCTGCTGCCCGCCGCCACCATCAGGAAGCTATGGCACAAGGAAGCTGCCTGCTCCAGGATTATGCCGCAACTGCCATGATCCACACCAGCAAATGGACATCCCAGGGTCCATCCTGAGGAAGAGGATATCTACATATTTAAGACTAGATGGAGTGTAGCTAATTGGCAGAATGCATGTCACATTGGGAATTCCAGTGAAAGGACGTCTGGAAAGTGTCGTTTTTTGATTCTCTACTTTTAGTAGCTTGGACCATAATTTATTATCCAAAGTAACGCACTTGCCAGTGAAAGGAGGCGCTATTACTAAACACACCAGGACAACAAGAGTAAACCACAGGGTTGCCTCAGCGTGGATGCCTGAGGAACAAGCCAAACAAACCGTCCGCCATAGGTCACAACGAGGAGCACAGGAAGCTTAGAGAACACAGCAGGGCGGTCAAGTCTAGTGTCAGGGGTCAGGGGAGGCCTCCGGAAAGAGACGTTATTTTAGCTGAGACCTCCAGGGCGTGTAGAAGTGGGCCAGGTGAAGGTGACAGGGTGGGGATGGGGCAGAATGTTCCAGAAAGATGCAGCTTCGTTTGGAATGCCTCGGCCAAGATGCCGCATCTAAGAACTTAAGAGCCCAGGTGTACAGAAGAGGATGTGGCAGGGGCCAGGGCAGGCACAGGCCTACAGGCCACGCGAAGGTGGCTAGACCCCATCTGGAGGGCAGTGGGGATCATTTTCAGCAGAGGTACCACCAGATCTGTGTTTTTAGTATACTGGTCTGGCTGCAGTGTGGAGAACAGACTGGAGGTGGGCAAGAACAGAAGCCAGGAGGCCAGGTAGGAGGTTCCCTGGGTTCCAGGTGGAAGAACACAGCACCCAGCCTGGTCTAAAGAGCAAGGCTTCTTTTTCCCAGGTTCGATCCAGCCTGGGGTGCTTCCCTGCCCCTTGGGGCTGCTGGCCCCACAGTTTTCCATTAAAGACCTGCAGAGGCTCTTCTTTAGTGGTTACCAGGAGAGAAACAAGCCACATCACTGTCCTGCTAACCACAAGTATCAGAGTGAGTTGGAAAAGACCACCCTCCACCCCATCATCATTTCCTCAATCAGGCTGAGACCTCAACTCTCTTGCTGTAGCAGGAGGGTCACTCATAAATGCCAACTCCAACTCCCGGCAGCAACACTGTGTGGGCAGACTGTGCCACCGAGGGCCTCTCGCAAGAAGTCCCCAGATGGCTAAGAAGAGTCCTCTGAAAAGGGAGGTGGGCTCTTTCCAGACAGTGACCCCTTACAAGACCCTAGGCTACAGCAGGCAGAGGCACACTGGGTTTTCCTGGTGCAGGGAACCTCTCTCTACTAGAAGCCAGGCCGGAGGACAGCACCACTGCTCTGCCTGCAGCAAAGACTCTCCCTGCCCTGACGCCAGCCCACCCATCCCCCTCCCTCCATGTCCTGCTGCACCACTATCTCCCCCTTTTAACCCTCCCATCCTTAAGCCAGCGCAAGCGCCCCCCCTCCCCACTCCTCCTCAAAGATTCTGACTGTGCCATCTCTTCAGCTGAGATGCTGAATTGGGAGTGATAATTTCTCCAGGAAAGTAGTTCTCAGAGTGTGGTCCCCACCAGCAGCATCACCATCACCTGGGAACGCCTTGGAAACACAAATTCTCAGCCCCACCCGAATCTGCTGACTCAGAGACTCCAGATGGGGTCCAGCAATCTGTGTTTCAGGAAGCTCTCCAGGTGATCACGATGCACACGGAGGTCTGAGGACCGCTATTCTCAGAGGAAGGTGGTTAGATTACCAGATTTCTTCACCAGAGAGGGCAAGGAGCACTGCTATGCAGTGGCGGCCCCTTCCCCGAGTTACCGCTCATGAGCACGTGGCCAGGGCCCGGGTAGGAGGGCACAGGCTGCGACTTGGGCCTTATATTTACCAGCATGAGTCATAAACGAGCCCTACTCTCAGGAGAAAGAGGGTTATTGGGAAAAAGAGGAAAAAGGCCCATATTTCCAAACCAGAGACAGGAAGGTGGCAAGAAACAGAGGGAGATTGAGTAATTACATGCCTGAATCATAATTCCTCCATTTTCCCTCCCATTTCCCAAACCTCCCACATGGTTCATTCCCTGGCCCAAGGTCACTGGCAGTCATCATGGGATTACTGAGGTGAAAGGCCTTCCCTCAACCTCTGCTTCCTCAGCATGGGCCTCACCAAGTGACAGGAGCGCCCCTCTTCTTGGGATTCAGGAGGAGAAAGTACTGCAGCACACCACCCGCACTAGTCACTCACACCAGCTCCATTCCACCCTGTCCCCTCCGAGGATCATGCTAAAATACCTACCTTCCATCACTTCCCCTACCCAACAGAAAAGTTTAGTCCCTCTGCCTGGCAGGCAAGGGTCCCTCCAACTAGGCTCCCATCATCTTTCACCCTCAGCTGCCACTACTCTCTTGCCGGGACACTGGACTCCAACTGAGACGCCTGACCCTCCTCCCTTTCACCCCTGCACCCTCCTGTCTCCACATGGCCCACAGGACCAGGACTGGAAAGGCTGATTAACATATGGTAGAGACATCAGTCAGAAAGTTGAATGTAGTCTGAATGTGTTCCAAGCACTCTCTCCACAAGTGTGAAGGGCCTGGATGTGCTGGGGTTTTTTTAAAAAAAAGCATGAATTGCAGGAAAAAGCACCATCTCTGGTCCACCCCAAATCCTCCCCAGCACAAGTCCTACCCCACCCTCCTCTCAATCCTACCACTCTGTCTCAATGGTGTACTGTCTCACAGTGAGACTCCTAACACTTTCAGTTAACTTTCTTGGTTGTTTCATAACAATCCTAGGAAGTTGGCAGGATCTAAATAAATACTTGCGGCTCGAATATGTAAATACAAATGCATATATAAACAGACATACCTTCACTTCTCCAGAGAGTGCAGAATGGCTGGGATACACTGCACTGGAGATGCAGTATTTAGGGCCAAGGGCTCAAGGGCAGGAATGCACAGTGTCTTCTCAAAGCTCCCTCTTGCCAAAGGTGCTAAGGACAGCATAAGGACCCCGATACTCTGCCCTTCTGCTTCTCCGTCTCTGCCCGGCCAGAGCTCTAGAGAGGGGCTGTCAAGAGCACACTCAGATGGATTCCAGAGCAAAGGCAACCACGTTTCTGGCTATCATCCTCAGATACAGATCAGGGACAGCAAAAGACCCACATGGACAAGCTCCCCTTTCTCAGGTTAAAATACCCCTCAAGGCAGCAGTCTCTAGACAACATGGTGCCATAGGTGACTTCCCTTAACAACACGATGTATTTCCACTTGCCCTCCCCCCCTCCCTCCCCAAAAAACTGCTTGCCTATTAAAAAGGGATCAACATTCTAACCAGACTTAAAGGCTTACCCTCTCCTGCCAACAGCAACCCCAAGGGGCAATCAGAATGCCACCTGGAAAGGGTATTTGATTTTAGCTTGCAACTCAGACATTCTCTAGTTGGGGTGACTTTCAGCCCCAAACGGAGGAAAAAAAAAAAAAAGACAGATACAAGAATTCTTGCGCAGCACTATTCACAATAACAAAAACTTTGGAAGCAACCCAAAAGCCCGTCAGCAGGAGAGTGGATAAACTAACCACTTTCACACCGGAATAGTATAAAACAAAGTGAATGAACTACAGCAACATTAGCACTTCGTGTATATTACAAGTTTTCAATAACTGCCTTTCGGGTGCTACTCACAAGACCAATTCATGCCTCAAGACCTCTCCTCCAGAAGACTGGAAGGATTGTCTGAATCTGAAGACAGGAAATCTGAGTGAAGGAAATGTTGAAATGCTGGTTGAAATAAAAATACTAAAATAAAATAAAATCTCTTAACCAGGCTTCCAGCTTCCACTGAGCACTCACCCCCAAACTGTCTGAGTCCCTTCTCTCTCTTTTTAAGTGTAACATATATACATGTGAAGTGTCCAAGTCTTAAGTGTACAGCTCAATGAGAGAGTCATCCTTTTAAAGTACAAATCTGATCACAGCACTTCCTTTGCTTTGAACCCACGATGGCTTCTCAGTACACGTGGAATCAAATCTGGGACTTCCCTGGCAGTCCATGGTTAAGACTCTGAGCTTCCACTACAGGGGGCACGGGTTCGATCCCTGGTTGGGGAACTAAGATCTTGTGTGCCGCAGCCAAACAAGCAAAACAACAAATGAATCAAATCTAAACCACTTTTCCTGGCCTATATGTCACCGTGAGGTCTGGCCCTTGCTAACCCCACTGACCTCACCAGGATCCAGCCACCCTGGCCTTCTTTCTGTTCCTTTAGCACACCAAGCGCATTCTGACCTCAGGGCCTTTGCACCTGCTGTTCCCTCTGCTGAGAATGCCCTTCCCCCTAGATCTTCATATCAAGTCTCAGCTCACAGGTCACCTTCTCAAAGCGGAGGGCCGCCTGGTTTCCAAAAAAAAAAAACCTACTCACAAGTCATTCAGAATCCCAACACCCTGTTTTATTTTCTTCTTACCATATATCACTATTTTACAGAGTCTTCTTTCTTTTGTTTTGTTTTTTTTTTACATATTTATTATCTATCTCCTCCTACTGACTGTAAACTCCACAATGGTGGAGACTCACGCCTATCTTCTTCCCTGAGCCTGGAGGAGTGAGTGCCTGGCACCAGGAGAGCCCCCGAAGGATATCTGCTGAATGATGTATTAATTTCCCACGACCCCCTTGTCCAGGGCCCCCAAGTTTAGAACCTTACTGTTCTTTGATCTTAACCCCCAGTCAAACTATTAGCAGTTATAGGGGGAGGGACACCCTCTCCTGCAGCTTCAAGAGAGCTGAAGACCCCCAGAGAGCCAGAGAATTCTGTCTGGAGTTGGAATACAAAACATAAGGTAAAAAAAAAAAAAAATAAGGTAAAAAATAAAATAAAATAAAGTAGAACATAAGGTGGGGTGGGAGACCCAAAAGTAAGGTGGTGGGAGAGGCACAGACAGGCAGCCTTCCTTCCCCATTGTGGAAGCAAATGTGCCGAGGACAGGCAACCATCTGATCGCCCTGCCGAAAATTCCACGTTAACTTTTCCCTGTGGCAGGGAGAGAAAAGGAAAGGAAACCCCGCAAGTACAGGCTGTTTCTAGAATTTCTCAGCTGGTCATGGAAACTCTGAGTCCCGGTCCCGTTGCTCACAATCTCTCTCAATGCGCCAACTGCACATATCCTGAAGTGCGGGGGTGGGGTGGGGGAGGGGCTCGTGGCCGCTGCCAAAAAGAGGGACTGGTGTGAGTAGCCAAGGTCACAGGCAGAATCTGGCCAGCAGAGCGGTGCACGCCACGGTTTACCCATGGTCAAGGCCTCTGCCGTGGGAAGCACCTCCACGGCATCTGGTGGATGGCAGGGGGCGGCCGAGGCGGGAGGAACAGGAACGGGGACAGAATCTGTTCCTAGGGCTGGTCAGGCTGCCCCAGAGGGCACTTTGGCTGGTGGCCCGAGTCTGGGGGTGCAGGCGACTTTGTACTTTTTGCGCTTTTCTGGGAAAGGTGATGAGAACAGTTGTGGCTTGCTATCCCGGTTAACTCCCCAGACACCTGGTATCCGGAGAACTTGCCCAGCCTCTCAGAGGGGAAATGGTCAGCACTGAAATATACATATGCCAATCAATGTCACTGGCCGGCCTTCAGGAAGCAGGGGGAGAGGAGGAGAGGCGGGGAGGGAGTCCAGGGCCTTCTGCCGCTGGCTCGTCCCTGGTAGAGAAAGCCAGGCCAGCTTCCCTGCAGGCCAGCACGGCTCCACCTCGCCCCATGCCTCATGTACTCTGTGCTCTGAGAAAAGCGAGTCCTGGGGGCTGGTCGGGAGCCCTCTCGCTTCCAGGAAAGGAGGAGGGTAGCCTGCAGTACAGCCTGCTCCCTGGGATTTGCAGGGCTCTCCTGATTAGCAGGACACGCGTGCCCCACCTCACTTTCTCCCATACAAACCAAACTTTCAGGCTTCCAGTAAAAGTGAGACAAACAGTGGGTTTGGGTTTGGGTCTGGGTTCGGGTCTGCCCTCCCCCGCCTTTGGGAGAACAACCCAGAAATCCTGGGAGCCAGGGGGTAGAATGCAAGGCCTTCAGGTGAGCTGGCTGCCTCCCAGCACCCACCCAGCCCAACCTGACAGCAGGGCATTGGGAAAGACGGCAAGGGGAGAAGGAGACCTGCCTAGAAGGAAAGGAATCAGTGAGATCCAGGAGCAAGTTGGCCCAGGGCCAGTCCCTGCCCCCAGGGCTGCAGTCAACAAATATTTATTAAGAACTTACTACATTGGGATTGACATATATACAGCAATATGTATAAAATGGATAACTAATAAGAACCTGCTGTATAAAAAAATAAATAAAATAAAATTCAAAAAATTTTTAAAATAAATATAAATAATAAAAATTTTTTAAAAAAGAACTTACTACACAATTTGTTAAACTACGCTTCTTAGAAATTTACTACTACTACTATCTGTGGATAAGGATGCCAGCTTCGTAAGATTCTCACCAACGCTGAGTATTAAAATAGGATTCCAGGGCTTCCCTGGTGGCGCAGTGGTTGAGAGTCCGCCTGCCGATGCAGGGGACACGGGTTCGTGTCCCGGTCCGGGAAGATCCCACATGAAATAGGATTCCCTCTTTGCCAAACAGGTTAAAAACCATTTTCATCATTCTTTTAATTTGCATTCCTTTGACTACCAGTGTGGCTAATTGCCTGTCACTCTCCTTTGCCCATTTTTGCTGACCCCCATTTATCTTTTTTTTTTAATTGGTGTACTTAAGAGTTCATCATATGGTAAAAATATTAACCTTTTGTCACATGTTACAAATACTCTTCCTAATTAGTCATCTGCCCTTTAATTTTATTAACTGGTCTTACAAAATTTTTAAGCAAAGTCAAATATATCCCACTTTTCCTACAAGGTTTCTGCTTTTAATATCATGCCTGGAAAACCCTTTCTCACCCTGAAATTACAGAAATATATACCTATTTTTTCTTGCATTAAAAAAATTTAAATCTCTAAGTCATCTACAATTTAATTTGACATAGCGTGACACAGAGAATCTAACTTAAAAAAAAAAGCCAATTATCCCAATGTTTTTTAATCAACAGTCTATTGTCCTTGTAAACTTCAACTGTGGAGTCTATAAAAGGTAAGAACCAGAGGTGAAGTCAACTACACCCTTTGCGCTAAGAAAGGCCACAGGTGGCTGTTCTGTTGGTGAAATCTAAGTGCAGGGCTGTGGTGCCATCTCGTTCTCTTCCTCCCTCCTGCTCAGAGGTACAGGCTCGACTACCATGAGAAGGAAGTCCTATGTGCTTAGGATGGCAGAGCAGAAAGATCCATTGAAGACAGCCTGGGTTCCTGCAGGCACCACTGAGCAGGAACCCAGCCTCCCACGGTTAATTGCCAGATGCTTTACATGCTATTTGCCCAAAGCAGCCTTGACTGGACTCTGGTATTTGCATCTGAACACTCCTGTAACTCACCCACAATCCCTTCTTCCCTAATTTTATAATAATAAGAATTGCTAGGATTTATTGGTGTCTGCCAGGTACTGTGCTAAGCAATTTGTTTTCATTATCTCATTTACTCTTCTCAACAACCTTATTTTAGATTCCACAGTACTTCCCTAATTATAAGTATCAATGACAGCTTTTCAGAGCAGAAGAAGATACTGCATTAAATGTACACATCACTGAGACACCTCCCTATTTCAGAAACATGAAAATAAAACAAAAAAGCATTTTAAAATTGAGGAAATATGGTATCAATCCCATTTTACAGATGTGGATACTGAGGCTAAGAAGACTTGCTCAAAATCATACCACAACTGGTAATAAATAATACCACTGTTGTTTGCTAAATTCCTACATGTACTGAGGTCTGTTTTTGGACGTTTCTGGTCTGTTCTATTTATCTATCCTGTGTCAATGTCACATTTAATTTTTTATTTTTTCTGGTGAAGCAAGTTCAACTTCACTATTTTCTTTTAAAAATTGTTCTTGGCTATTTTTACACATTCATTCTTTCAGAAAAAACTTTTAAAAGTCATCTTATATGAAAAGACAACCCTCAGAATGGGAGAAAATATTTGCAAACGAAGCAACTGACAAAGGATTAATCTCCAAAATATACAAGCAGCTCATGCAGCTCAGTATCAAAAAAACAAACAACCCAATCCAAAAATGGGCAGAAGACCTCAATAGACATTTCTCCAAAGAAGATATACAGATTGCCAACAAACACATGAAAGGATGCTCAACATCACTAATCATTAGAGAAATGCAAATCAAAACTACAATGAATGGGCTTCCCTGGTGGCGCAGTGGTTGAGAGTCCGCCTGCCGATGCAGGGGACACGGGTTCGTGCTCCGGTCCAGGAAGATCCCACATGCCGCAGAACGGCTGGGCCTGCAAGCCATGGCCGCTGAGCCTGTGCGTCCGGAGCCTGTGCTCCGCAACGGGAGAGGCCACAACAGTGAGAGGCCCGTGTATCGCAAAACAAACAAACAAACAAACAAAAAAAACTACAATGAAGTATCACCTCACACCAGTCAGAATGGCCAACATCAAAAAATCTACAAACAATAAATGCTGGAGAGGGTGTGGAGAAAAGGGAGCCCTCTTGCACTGCTGGTGGGAATGTAAATTGGTTCAGCCACTATGGAGAACAGTGTGGAGGTTCCTCAAAAAACTAAAAATAGAACTGCCATATGACCCAGCAATCCCACTACTGGGCATATACCCTGAGAAACCATAATTCAAAGAGTCATGTACCACACTGTTCACTAAAGCAGGACATGGAAGCAACCTAAGTGTCCATCGACAGATGAATGGATACAGAAGACGTGGCACATATATACAATGGAATATTACTCAGCCATAAAAAGAAACGAAATTGAGTTATTTGTAGCGAGGTGGATGGACCTAGAGACTGTCATACAGAGTGAAGGCAGTCAGAAAGAGAAAAACAAATACCGTATGCTAACACATATATATGGAATCTAAAAAAAAAAAAGGTTCTGAAGAACCTAGGGGCAGGACAGGAATAAAGATGCCGACATAGAGAATGGACTTGAGGACATGGGGAGGGGGAAGGGTAAGCTGGGACGAATTGAGAGAGTGGCATGGACATATATACACTACTAAATGTAAAACAGATACCTAGTGGGAAGCAGCCGCACAGCACAGGGAGATCAGCTCGGTGCTTTGTGCCCACCTAGAGGGGTGGGATAGGGAGGGTGGGAGGGAGATGCAAGAGGGAGGAGACATGGGGATGTATGTATATGCATAGCTGACTCACTTTGTTATACAGCAGAAACTAACACAACACTGTAAAGCAATTATACTCCAATAAAGATGTTAAAAAAATAAATAAATAAAGTCATCTTATAAAGTCCCAATACTGTGGAAATTCATCCCATGGAAATTATCCTGAATGGGGGTATTCAGCTTTAAGGAATTTGATAGAAGTGCATGTTCAACAACAAATATCTATCAAGTACAAACTTTTGTGGGCACAGGGGAATAGAACAATGACCAAAAAGACAAAAATCCTTACCCTCCTGGAGCTTGCATTCCTTCAGGGCTCATAATAGTGAAAAACTGCAAGCAATCTAAACATACAATAGAAGGGGATTGCTAAAGTAAGGTAATCCATACAATAAAATATATGAAGTTCAAGTCAGAGATTAAGAGCTTAGGGTCTGAATGCGACAGACCTCAGTGCGGATCCTGAATCTGTATTTACTAGGCTTTGAGTCAAGTCACTACTTCAAGACTTATTTTCCTCCTACAAGAAAACAAAGCTACTAACGGTCTCTCCCTCAGAGCAACTGAGAAAATTAAATGAGATACTGAGTATAAATACAGTGCCTGATACACAGTAATTGCTCAATAAATGTTAGTATTTGGTGAAACAACAAAGGATTAATCTCCAAAATATACAAACAGCTCAGGGAGCTCAATATCAAAAAAACCCAAACAATCCAGTTAAAAAATGGGCCGAAGACCTAATTAGACATTTCACCAAGGAAGACATACAGATGGCCAAGGGGCACATGAAAAGATGCTCAACATCACTAATTATTAGAGAAATACAAAATCAAAATTACAATGAAGTATCACCTCACGCCGGTCAGAATGGCCATTATCCAAAAAGCTAGAAGCAATAAATGCTGGAAAAGGTGTGGTGAAAAGGGAACCCTCCTACACTGTTGGTGAGAATGTAGATTGATGCAACCACTATGGAAAACAGTATGGAGGTTCCTTAAAAAACTAAAAATAGAACTACCATATGACCCAGCAATCCCACTACTGGGCATATACCCTGAGAAAACCATAATTCAAAAAGAGCCATGTACCACAATGTTCATTGCAGCTCTATTTACAATAGCCAGGACATGGAAGCAACCTAAATGTCCATCGACAGATGAATGGATAAAGAAGATGTGGCACATATATACAATGGAATATTACTCAGCCATAGAAAGGAATGGAATTGAGTTATTTGTAGTGAGGTGGATGGACCCAGAGTCTGTCATACAGAGTGAAGTAAGTCAGAAAGAGAAAACAAATACCGTACGCTAACGCATATATATGGAATCTAAAAACAAAAAATGGTACCAATGAACCTAGTTGCAGGGCAGGAATAAAGAGGCAGACACAGAAAATGGACTTGAGGACATGGGGTGGGAGCAGAAGTGAGGGTAGCATCAACATATATATACTACCGAATGTAAAACACTTGGCTGGTGGGAAGCAGCAGCATAGCACAGGGAGATCCGCTTGGTGCTTTGCGATGACCAAGAGGGGTGGGATAGGGAGGGTGGGAGGGAGGCCCAAGAGGGAGGGGATATGGGGACAGGTGTATGCATATGGCTGATGCGCTTTGTTGTGGAACAGAAACTAACACGGTACTGTGAAGCAATTATACTCCAATAAAGAGCTATTAAAAAAAAAAAGTATTTGGGGGAATGACATGGAAAGATGTTCACATGTTAAGTGAAAAAAAAAGTCTACAAAACTATGTACAGCAGACCAGTTTTCCTTAAAATGTATGCATTCATAGAAAAAATTAAAAATATATAACAAACTGTTATTTCTTGGTGGTGAGTTTAATGGTAACTTCTGTTATCTTTTTATTAGTCTGCAGTTTCTACAATGAACTCGCATTACTTTAAGAAGAAGGTTAAGGGAGTTTCCTGGTGCTCTAGTGGTTAGGATTTGGCATGCTTTCACTGCTGTGGCTATAGGGTTCAATACCTGGTTGGGGGAACTGCAAGATCCTGCAAGTTGGGCAGGGCAGCCAAAAAAAAAGAAAGAAGAAAGTTCATTTTAGAGTTCAATTAGGAAATGGGGAAGGCTTTTTTTTTTTAATTTATTTTTGGCTGCATTGGGTCTTCATTGCTGCACACGTGCTTTCTCTAGTTGCAGAGAGCGGGGGCCACTCTTCGTTGCAGTGCGCGGGCTTCTCATTGTGGTGGCTTCTCTTGTTGCGGAGCACGGGCTGTAGAGCGCAGGCTCAGTAGCTGTGGCGCATGGGCTTAGTTGCTCTGCGGCATGTGGGATCTTCCCGGACCAGAGCTCGAACCCGTGTCCCCTCCATTGGCAGGTGGATTCTTAACCACTGTGCCGCCAGGAAGCCCAGGAAAGGCTTAATGATGACCAAGTGGAAGCCTTTTCTCTCCCCTTTTTAAAGATCTTCACTTAAAGTCTGGAGGTGGATTCCAGTCCTAATTTGCCATGGGCTGGACTTCATGTGTTCCTGGTGCCCCAACCTGGCTGCCCCAGCGAGCAGGGCCTCACCTCAGTTCTCCTGAATCAGAGCTTCCTGGGTGAGATCCAGCTTTCTGTATGCGCAGTTCTGACAGATCAACCTGGCTCTTGTCTGGTGCACTGGTCTGACATTTCAGTCTAGTCAGGACTGCTGGACTAGACACAGACTAGCTCCAACACTGTGATTTACAGAAACTCTTTGAAGTCAGTTCCCCCTCTCTGCCAAATGGGTACTACAATCTCTGCCCTGCCCTTCCTACAGGGAGATTAACACTCAGTGAAAACTCCTTGCACAGAGATGAACTGTTGGCATTGCAAAGTGTCTAGCATGTAGGGACTCTGAAGCCAGAGTCCTCAATCATTTATACTCACCTGGCTCTCAGATCTGTGTCAACATGAGGGGAGAAGGCAGCCTGAGGCTGGGCCCTTGCCTCCTGAACAGCCAGGCCTGCTCTCTGACTCTGGTCGAAAAACAAATCTCCCTTCTCTTTTGCAGCTTTGTGAACCACAGTTTACAAAGCACAGTTCCCCCCATCCTGAGCGTAGTGGGTTGAATAATACCCCCACAAAACCAGGTCTACCCAAAACCTCAGAATGGAACCTTATTGAAAATTATGGTCTTTGCAGATATAATGATTTAAGGATCTCAGAGATGAAGTCATCTTGGATTTAGGATAGTTCCTAAATCCAATGATGACTATGTGTATAAGATAAAGGAGAGGGAGATTTGGACACAGACACACACAAAGGAGAAGACCATGTGAACACACAGGCAGAGATGGGAGTGATGCTGCCACAAGCCAAGGAACACTTGGAGCCACCAGAAGCTGGAAGAGGCAAGGAAGGATTCCCCCAGAGCCTTCAGAGTGAACGTGGCCTTGCTGACCCCTTGATTTCGACCTTCTGACCTCCAGATCTAATAAATTTCTGTTGTTTTAAGCCACAGAGTGGGGTCATTTGTTAGGGTGGCCTTAGGAAACTAATACTTTGATGATGGAATTAAGGCTCGATAACTCTGATCTGAGACTCGCTTGCTGTGGTTGGCAAAATTCCAAGATGGCCCCCAATGACCCTTGCCTTTGTGTATGGGCAGGACTTGAAAATGAGATCTCATTCCTGTTATTAGGTTACATTATCTTCCAAAAGGGATTTTGCTGGTATCAGCTGACCAAATTAGTTGACCTTAAGATAGAGAAATGATCCTGTATGGGTCAGAACTAATCAGGTAATAGGCTCCTCCTGGCGAAAGGGATTTGAACCAGAGAAGGATTCAACATGAGAGTAACTTTTCCAGTGTGGAAGTCCAGCAGACCCCGATTTAACCAAGTGATCCAGGAAAACATCACTAGTAATGAGACATCAACATCATGAATGCCTTGATACGATGCTCTTAAAAGGATGCAACATCATTTTTGTGATATTCTTGCTAAAAATGCATGACCTTATTCTAAGGAAGAAAGAGGAATGGTTACAGATTGAAGGTGACTAAAGAGAAATAACAACTAAATTCAACATGGGATGGCAGACTGGATCCTGGGACAGAAGAAAGATATCAGCGAAAATATTGGTAAAATTTAAGTAAGGCCTGTACTTTAAAGTTTTGTACCAATGTTGATTTCCTGTTCTTGATAATTATACTATGGAGTGAGGGATATAAAGGAACCCTGCTATATTCTTTGCAACTTTTAAGTCTAAAATTAGTTTTTAAAAAAAGGTTTAAAATGAAAGGAAATGATTGAGCAGATTAACAGAGGTTGCCTCAGGGCCACAGGATTAGACTTCTCCCATACTTCTTTATACTTGTCAGTAAGTATGCATTACTCTCGATATCAGTGGCAGGAGGTTGGATGGAGTAAGTGGACTGGTGCAAAGGATGTAGATTTGGGGCCACTGGAGTTGCTCTGGATAAGAGCAGGCTAGACCCCAAGACACCACTGCTGAAACGAGCAGCAAGTCTTTGATAGAGAAACAGCTAACACTTAGAGAATATTGGTACCTTAGACCCCAGAGCCCTTCAAAATAACTGGATCCAACCTAAATTTCTAGCCACGTCACTTGCTCTTTCCTCTATCAGCCACCCTGACCTAGGGTGACCACCCCTGCCCCAGGAATATACATCTCAGTGCCATTATCCACACAACTCTCCCGGCCAGGAGCCCTCCCTCTCCTCTTAGCTTTCAAAACTTAGCTCAATTCCACCTCTAGGAAGCCTTCCCAGACCCCTCCTGTCCCCCATCGCCTTGCCTTCTACCTGCCTCTTTAAGTATCTCTTGTCTGTTCCACTCAATGGAGCTTAACGAATGCCACAGATAGCATGTTAAGTTTCCATATGTACTCAGCTCATCCCCACACATATTTTACAAGCCTCTTTGGAACAGAGACAGTGTTTGCCTGTCTTCATGGAGCGGGAGCTCTCTTAGCTGAGCTCTGCTGGCTGGGCCCATCCCTGCAGCAAAGAGGCCCCCTCTGCTGTCACCAGTCCAGGATTCATTGACCAAGAGTCTGTTGTGTCTCTTCCCAAACTCCTTCTTTTTTCTTTTTTAAAATAAATTTTATTTATTTTTGGTTGTGTTGAGCCTTCGTTGCTGCACGCGGTCTTTCTCTAGTTGCGGCGGGTGCTACTCTTCGTTGCAGTGGGCAGGCTTCTCATTGTGGTGGCTTCTCTTGTTGCAGAGCTCGGGCTCTAGGCACACAGGCTTCAGTAGTTATGGCTTGTGGGCTCTAGGGCGCAGGCTCAGTAGTTGTGGTGCACGGGGGCTTAGCTGCTTCGCGGCATGTGGGATCTTCCCAGACCAGGGATCAAACCCGTGTCCCCTGCATTGGCAGGCAGATTCTTAACCACTGCACCACCAGGGAAGTCCATTCCCAAACTTCTTTATGCCAGTTGTTTGTTTTTATGATTCTAATTAAATAGTAACTGAAATATAAATGGAGAAAAAGTTTTGATTTCTACAAAAATGAAACTAAGTGATCTAGAAGAGCAATTCTGAAACTGTGGTCTTAGTTGACACCTAGGGTCACTGAGACTATTTCAGGTCTGCAAGGTAAAAACTAGTTTTATTACAAAATTAAGATGTTAAAAGCTTTTTCACGCTCATTTTTGAGGCTACATGAAGTGTGATGAATGTGTGCCTATGCAGTCTTAAGTTTTCTGAAAATTTCTAAGGTAGAAGTTTAGGGTATGAATGTGTGTGTTCTCAGAGATTAACTCAGTTTGTTTTCAGAGATTAACTCGGTTTGTCCACCGAGTATTTACCAGCAAATGTATGCTATACCTATTTTAACCTGTTATCTCATTATTATCTAATAAATCATTATTTTGAAATCCTGAAGATGCACAAAAATGTAAAAATAATGCCACTTTTTCCTCGACTTTTATTTTGGAAAGTTATTTTTCATAAAATATGAGTTTTATGTTAACATGTAATGACCTTTATTTTATTCATTTAAAATAGTGAATGAATAAACAACTTTTTATATGTTTTAATTTTTAACATGGTAAATAATAGATATAGCTAATAAATGAAAGACAATATTAAGGAATCCTAGGATCAGAAAGTTTGAGAACTGCTTATCTAGAAAGATGTGTTACAAATGGAAAAAAAAAAGATTAAATTAGGTGTGTGCATTAAAAAAGTAGGATTCTGCACATGGACTGGTTTGCAAATGTCTTAAATTCTTGCTCTATTATTATTATTATGTTTGTTTGTTTTTTGCAGTACGGGCCTCTCACTGTTGTGGCCTCTCCCGTTGCTGAGTGCTCCGGACACGCAGGCTCAGTGGCCATGGCTCACGGGCCCAGCCGCTCCGCGGCATGTGGGATCTTCCCGGACCGGGGCAGGAACCCGTGTCCCCTGCATCGGCAGGCGGACTCACAACCACTGCGCCACCAGGGAAGCCGTATTATTATTTTTTAATGGAGACTAATTAACAGATGTATATATGCTGTCACCCAGCAGTCTCACTTCTGAGAATTTCTTCTGTAGTCATACACATAGGAAATGCCATTTGTAACGTTATTCACTGTAGCACTGTACGTAATGACAAAACACTGGAAACAACCCAAGTTGGGGGAAAGAGGGAGGCAACATATGTTGGTTTAAAAATTACTTTTGCTTTCCTATTCTGGAATAATATGCAGCTGTAGTAAAAGAATAATAAAAGTATTTCTGTGCCGATGGGGAAAGATCTAGAATAGTTGCTAGGTGAAAAAAGCAAGGTGCTAAACAATGCCTAAAATGTTAACTTATAGCATTTGTAAAAATGGGGTGGGATGTGCAGAGGTGAGACTCTTCACTGTATAGGGTGAGGGGGGGTGTGTAGTTGCTTTTTCAAGTTTTTTATCCTCCTGATCTTTGAACTATGTGAATATATAGCCTAGTGAAAAAATTTTTTCCATTAAAAATTTTTTTCTTCCAGTTTTATTGAGATATAATTGACATACGGTGAAAAAAATTTAATAAAAGAAAAGAAACAAAAAAATCACAGGTGTGATTTTTATATACAAACAATTTGCAAGTTTAATTAGGGGACCTAGAGACCCAAAGAAAAAGGCTTAGCCCTAAATCAAGCTTTGGCAAATAAAGATATATGCACATTGGGGATGGGGGAACTGGATGAAGGCAGCCAAAAGGTACAAACTTCCAGTTATAAGAAAAATAAGTACTAGGGAAGTAATGTACAACACGGTAAATATAATTAACACTGCTGTAGGTTATATATGAAAGTTGAGAGTTAAATCTTACGAGTTCTCATCACAAGGAAATAAATTTCTTTTCTATTTCTTTAATCTTTTATCTCTATGAGATGATGTATGTTCATTTATTGTGGTACTCATTTCATAACTGTATATAAATCAAACCATTATGCTGTACACCTTAAACTTACACAGTGCTGTATGTCAGTTATATCTCAATAAAACTGAAAGAAAAAACTGGAAGAAAAAAATGCATGCACGTTTTTAAGGAAAAAGGAATTGTTTAAAACATGGATTTAAAAAAAAAATTCCCAACGTTTAGCTTTTTTTTTTTTTTCCGGCACGCGGGCCTCTCACTGTTGTGGCCTCTCCTGTTGCGGAGCACAGGCTCCAGACGCGCAGGCTCAGCAGCCATGGCTCTCGGCCCAGCCGTCCCGCAGCATGTGGGATCCTCCCGGACCGGGGCACGAACCTGTGTCCCCTGCATCGGCAGGCGGACTCCCAACCACTGCGCCACCAGGGAAGCCCCTGACATATTTTATTAACTACTAATTCTGAGTGCACTGAGTAAGAGCCTCTAGGGACCCAATGGTAATAAATTCAGGACAGTCACATTCTCATTCCACCAAACCCCAGGGCTCTCCTGGGCCTGAGGCTGGAGGAAGGTTAGGAGGTCCGATGATGCAGTCAGATCTGAGGCAGGGAATCTGGTTTCCCACATAGGGGCATGCCAAGCGCTCTCTCCAGGCTGATTCTGTGGCCACCTTCCCTCCCACAGGGGGCTCTGCCTCTGGATCTCACCTGGGGCCCAAGAAGGGTCCCCCCTGGGAGCCTCGATGGCCAAAATAAGGGTGAGAACAAGGCAGCTGGGCCTCGGAGACCTTGTGGTGAGGTTACCCTTCTTTCCCCCAGGAGGGCAAGAGGCCCCTGGCTGGCGGTAGACTCTGGACTCCTTATCTGCAGGCATTCTGCCAGCCCGCCAGCCTCGAGGTCAGCAAAGTCCCATTGTAGACATCGAGAGTCCTGCCTGGGGCCCCATCACCATGACCCTTCTTCAGCCTCTCCCCACCCTCCTAGGTCTCCAGGGAGTCAGGAAGAGAGGGGAGAAGACTCCTCCAGAAGAAATTTCTATCCACACAAGCAGAGAACTTCCCAAATAAGCACAGGGACAACTGGCTCCTTTTTCTTCATGTTTTCAAGGAAAAGTCTAGAGGGGCTTCCCTGGTGGCGCAATGGTTGAGAGTCCGCCTGCCAATGCAGGGGACACGGGTTCGTGCCCTGGTCCGGGAAGATCCCACATCCCACATGCCGCAGAGCGGCTGGGCCCGTGAGCCATGGCCGCTGAGCCTGCGCATCCGGAGCCTGTGCTCCGCAACAGGAGAGACCACAACAGTGAGAGGCCCGCGTACCGCAAAAAAAAGAAAGAAAGAAAGAAAAAAAAACTCTAGGATTATCAGCAATTTTATCATCACACTTAGGAATAAAAACTGCACCTTTCTTTCGTCCTCTCAATCAAGCCTCTTGGCCACTAGCAAACAATGTGACTTGCAAACACCAGTTAACCTCTCTAGATCCAGTTTCTTTAGTTGTAAAACAAAGGGCCTAGACTCGAAGATTCCCGAAGTCCCTCCAGTTCAATATCCTATCATGGGTGGTTCTGCAAAACGCTTAAGCGTTATTTTCTGCAGGCATCAAGTACGAAAAGGCTGAATTATTCTGGAGGAGATCCCGATTTCCAGACATATGGCACTGCCACTTAGATCGCAAGATCCTGTAAATATTGGACATGGATTGATGGTCCTCCTGGAATTGAGTGAGGTGTGAACAGGTAAGGAAGAGAAGAAGATGGTGTAAGGGGTTTGAAAACCGAACCAGTCCAATGACTGATAATTTACTGTGCGTGCGCATGCGCGCAGATACACACGCAGTGTTAAGTCCTACCCGCCTATTATCAGCCCGGAAACTGAGTATCTCCGTTACCTGAAAGAATCAAAGTAGCTCCCAAAACCAAAGGTTGAAAAAAAGTCTTTGTGGGACAGTGAATATGTGGAACAATCCCTAGCAGGCCACTGAAAAGAAGTCTATCCGGAAAGGCATGGAAATTGCGTCCATGTTCCCAAGGAGGTGATGAATCAACCCTACGTCTGGGCTCATACCATTCCTACAACCCAACCTACCTATCAGCTCCTGGGACCCCTAAATAATCCACTCCATCCCAGAGAAGATGATGATAATGATGATGTAGATGATCACAAACCTCTACTATGCTCCAGGCACAACCACAACATGATGCACAGCAGTGAGGACAGGTCTACAGAAGTTAAGAAATGTCTCCTGGGGGCTTCCCTGGTGGCGCAGTGGTTGACAGTCTGCCTGCCGACGCAGGGGACACGGGTTCGTGCCCCGGTCCGGGAAGATCCCACATGCCGCGGAGCGGCTGGGCCCATGAGCCATGGCCGCTGAGCCTGTGCGTCCGGAGCCTGTGCTCCGCAACGGGAGGCCACAGCAGTGAAAGGCCCGCGTACCGCCAAAAAAAAAAAAAAGAAATGTCTCCTGCTGGAGAGTGATGGGGCCAGGATGTGAACAGATTTACCTGGCTCAAAAGCCTGGAATTCTCCTGTCGCCTTATACCATCTCTAGTAGAGTGCTGTCTTCTCTGAACTTGACCAAACACAACAGTGTGACCTCTCTTGTGCTGCTACCTTATTCTTCATGTATGGATGTTCTTTCTCCCCCCCAACAAGTGTCTCCAGGAGCCAGGCCCCATCCCCTCTTTGCACTCTCCAGTGGCCAAGTGCAGAGCCAAGCACAGACCAGGCACTGTATATTTACATACTGAAGTGATGAAATACTGAGAGCCACGGGGCCCTGGTACCTCAACATAGTCTTCTTGCCTAAATGACAAGGCCAATCATTCTGTTGGGTGCTCTCTAGTCATACCTGCAACCCAGGAGGACCACCACTAGTCTATATAGTGGCTATCACACAATTTATGAAAAACTCATCTCTGAGCCTCCAACAGGAAATGGAATATGCAGTTTTCAATTTCAGGTGCTAAAAGTTATGATTCTCGACATTCTTTCTCTTGCTTCATTAAGTTTCTCTCAGTTTTTATGGCTCTTGTTTTAAGAGTTAAGGATTAATCGTAGATGCTATGGGTAAGAGACCACAGATCTAATCTGACTCCTTCTTCCAGACACAGGGCAAGTTAGGAGCAGAGTTGGGACAGAGGCCAGGAAGCCAGGCCAGTACCCACCACATTACCACCACCACTTCCCAGCAGCCGACCTAACTGGCCTGGGGTTCTTAGGAAAGAGTGACTCCAGACAAAAGCAAGCCCAGGGAAGCTCCAGGAGGAAGGGTCAGGTCAAAGCTGCTCCTCCCCCCACACTTTCTTAGGCCCCCAGGAGAGCCCTCAGCCACTCTCCAAATCATGCTCACATACTCATGGACACCCAGGCCCTAGCAGACTCTAGATCCTCAAAACTGAAGCCACAAGCCAGAGTTGCGGAAAATTTCTTGACTCAATTGGACCCCAGGATCACACTGTAAATTGCTTGGATGGTATTTTTTCCCATTGCCCCAACCCACCAAAAGAGGGCAGCCTGAGCCAGACCACCTAACCCGGTCGGTGGGGACCAAAAATAGCTAAAAAGCCATGCCCACGGGATAAGCCAGGTCGGAGTTTAGTTAGTCCCTCCTTTGCCATCCTCCAGCTCCTGCTCCGGGCCGGCCGGAAGATACGGGTCATTTATCTCCAGCTGGGAGGCGGTCTGGCCAGGGTGGGGTGAGGGACTCAGTTCCTGAAAAGCAAAGTCCAGACACCACTGCACCATCAGAGCCGCCCCGTGCGCTGCCCACCAGATTTGCCCATCTACTCTGATTTTTCTGAGCCCGAGTTTATGGGCTCCAGGAAACCTCTCAGTCTTTTAGTGCGGCTATCGACATCCTGCTCCGGCTCCCACATCCCGCGCTCTTCAGCCAAAGGGACCGTGGCTGCGCCTTCTCTTGCCTCGCCACCAAGTAACCCTCGTCGTGGCACCGCGGCCAGGTAGCCAGGTGTCGCCTCCATCCAGCGTCCCGGTCCGCATGCGGGTGCGCCGGAGCGACTCCCGAAACCGCTGCCGGCCTCGGGGTCCTCTGCGCAGCCGTGCCCCCACCCCCACCCGGTGACCCCGAGCCCCGGAGGCGCACTGCTCCCGCACGCGATGCCCTATCCCCAAGGCACGGAGCCGCCCCTCCCGCACGCCCTCCCCACCTCACCTGAAGCTGGGCGGACGCCACCTGGCCCGGCGCACCCTCACAAACCAGGCCCTCGGGCGGCCCGAAGCAGCAGCAGCAGCAGCACCAGCGCAGCTAGGTCGGCGCGCCCGCGCAGGGAGCCCGCCTGCCCTCTCCCCCAGGCCTGCGTCCTTCCCCCGCGCGGCGCGCATGCCCCGCTATATACCCTGCGCGTCACGGCCGGGCCCGCCCCCGCTCTCGCCCCGCCCCCGCCCCACCCCACCCTCCCCAGGGCCTGCCACGTGGGGCCCTGGCTGGCTGTAGGGCTACGTGTGTGAGCTGACTGCCAGCCGCCCGCTAGACCCGACCAGCGCTTGGCTTGCCCAGGCTTGCGGGGCGAGCCAGCGCACTTCTGCGCCTAGCCCGCCGAGAGCCTAGCTTCATCTCGTAACCCTGCCGCGAATTCCATCCCACAGGCTCCTCCTTCCGCTGGAAACCGCCCATTAAGACCTTTCCCTCCTTACGTGGGAAGTTCTCACAACCCGGCCTCCATCTCCTCGGAGTAACACTGCTACCCATCTAGTGTGTGTGTGTGTGTGTGTGTGTGTGTGTGTGTGTGTGTGTGTGTGTGTGTGTGTGTGTGTGTGTGTGTGTGTGTGTGTGTGTGTGTGTGTGTGTGTGTGTGTGTGTGTGTGTGTGTGTGTGTGTGTGTGTGTGTGTGTGTGTGTGTGTGTGTGTGTGTGTGTGTGTGTGTGTGTGTGTGTGTACACATCTGAACACTTCTGATTAATGTAAAAAGCTCGATTCTGAAATACTCCCTGGGAGGGGACGTACCCATAGATAATGTTTTTTCTGCATTTTCCCACCACACGAAAGAACAAAAAATTCCTGTTCAAGTTCTAAATAAGCCATATTATACTCACTTTCGAATTGGATGTCGCACCACATATTGCTTAACCGAAAGCTGGGAGAAATGTTAATTTTTGTGTGAGGAGTGTCCTAGGAGTCTTTTCTGATGTGGAGTAGTTCTATTGAGATGGATATCAAGCCTCGGAAATGCAAATTTCTTGAGAAAATAAGCCACCCATTAAATTCCCATTGTTCTGTTCTGCTGGACGTCATGATTGTTTCCTCTGCAGCTAAGCCAGCTGCCACCTCGGTCTATGGGACCCAAAGGAAGGGCTTTCTAAGCAGAATTGTAGCCTGTTAGTACCCAAGTCCCTGTTCCAGCTCAATGACTGGTGCTCAGCCGACACTAAGTGTCTCTGTATTTGCACAGGGAAGGGGGACCACATCCCACTCTGCAAGTCCTGGGGAAAGGAAGGCCCATGATGGCAGTGCTTGTGATGAAAGGAAAGCAGACAATCCCTGGAGTGAGTGGCAGGAAGAATCCAGGCCTCGGTGGCAGCCTGTTCCTCCTTAGGAGGAAGGTGGAGAGGGAAAAAGAGAGAAAGCACTGAAGCAAAGCCAGAGCAGGCCAGACTGTTTATGCCACTCTTGAAGAGACTAGCTGGGCCGTGGGTTTTACTAAAATTTAATTATCCTCACCCTGCAATTACAGTGCTCCAACTGAGTAAGAGGTGGGGTGATATTCCTCTCATTTTCCAAGAGATTTCAAAGTAATTGTATCTCTTGCAGAATCTCCCTCAGAGCCCCTTCATCTTTGTAATAACCCTTTATATTTGTCTTTCTTGGTTAAACTCGAGTATTTTTCAGACATTATGTCATTCATTTGGGACTCTCAACCCCAAATCCAATGCGCTGTCAGAAATGGACCAGTCTATACCATGCATTCCTTTTCTTGAAGTTCTGGAAAAGGAATGAGAAACTCACCCAGGGATTAAGTAAAACAAGCATGCTTCTAACACACGGAGCTCTGAAAAGTTTGAAGCCCATAAATACATATTACAAAGAGGTGTTAAACTCTTCTTAAAAAACTGAGGTCTAAAAGCAATCCCAAAGGCTCTTCCAGGCAATGTGTCAATACTACAAACAGGGGGGAAGGTACCTTCAGAGAAACGGGAGGGGAGGCAGGACAAGACACCCCACCACAGGCCCTATCACAGCATTCTCACTTGTTTGCAACCAGAAAGGGGTAGAGCTGCCAAAGTCCACCAGAGCTGATAAGCTATCAGTAATCCATTAGGGAATTCAATTAATTATTAACACAGCTAAAAATCAAAAGGTCTTAACTCTCCATAACCACCCCCACACAAAATTCTTTAGGGATACTCAAAGTCCTGCCTTGTCCCGCAGTCTTTCCTGCCTAGTGCCAGGTTTGGAGCCCCAATTCTATCTTTCTCTCTACCTAATATAGCCCTTTTTCCTCTTATTTCCCCATTTCCACTTGTTAAAATTCTAACTCTTCAAAGCCACCTCCCTTCAGAAAGATTCTTGATTGTACTGAAGCATATTCGACCTACCTTTTCAAACTCTTTTTACTGTAACCAACAGTAAAAAATATTTTACACTGCATCTCCAGTACAAATAACAACATAGCGAACAAAAATCTTACAAAACTTCCTAAGTATAGTCAACGTTCTGATATTTTATATTGTTTCAATTTTTAAAAAGTGATAGCAAACCCACTAAATTGATTTCACTGGATCATGATTCACAGAATTAAAACATTTTATATGGTTTATGTACTTGCTTTTCCCCTTAAAAATTATTTCATTTCCATCTCTAACCTCTTTATTGGACCTTAATCTGTCTTGCTTACCAAAGATTTCTGTATATACCTGCATCCCCTAACATAACATCTTGCACATAACAGATGCTCAATAAAATATTAGCTGGATGACTGAACAGGTCAGCTCACTAAAAGTTTGATGTTGGGCAATATTTAAGGAAGTAAACATAAAAATCTGACATTTTCATGACTGCTATTTCTCTTCTGACAAGATGCCACAGCCGCCTGCCTTTTCAAAAGATATGCAGACAGATTTCTTGTAACCGAAGTTAGTGGAACAGCCTTGAGAAAGAAGCCAGGGAAATGAGACCCTGGCCCAGACAGTGTACAAAGTGGGACTGGGGACTTGAAATCAAACCCCGCTCTGTGGTGTGTTGACAAGGTAGACAATTTGATCAGCAGGGTGGGGCAAAGATCCCCCTTCCACCCCCCAGCTATCAGGCGAGCTCTAGAGAGACTGAAGAGAGAAACCAATGGCGAGGTTTCTAAGACACTTTAAGGGGAAAAATGAGTTTTCTCTGTTTTGGCATGTCTTAACGAATTCAAGAGGATCAGAAGGAATGTGAAGGTTCTAGTTCACCCAAAATCATGTCAGAGGACTAGGACCCCACACTCTGTCAGACAAAAGAAAACATCTTTAGATGCCACATTCGTCATTTCTGTTATCATCCGAGGGTTTCAGTGGGCAAAAAAAAGATAACTGGGAAAAATAACACTTGGTTCAGTAGCAAGTTATCTACAGGAATTTGTTCATTTCATCTAAGACACCTAATTTGTTGGCATTTAATTGTTCATAGTATTCCTTTATAATCCTTTTAATTTCTGTAAGGTTAGTAGTCCTCTCTTTTTTTTTTCCCCTGGCCAGTCCAGCTAAAGGCTTGCCAATTCTGTTAATATAAGGAACCATCTTTTGGTTTTGTTGATTTTATGTATTATTTTTCTATTCTCTATCTCATTAATTTCTGCTCTGATCTTTATTAGAAAATATTGTTATTTTGGTCATCTTTTTATTTATTTATTTATTTATGGCCGCATTGGGTCTTCATTGCTGCCCCGTGGGCTTTCTCTAGTTGAGGCAAGCGGGGGGCTACTCTTTGTTGTGGTGCGCGGGCTTCTCACTGCAGTGGCTTCTCTTATTGCGGAGCACGGGCTCTAGGAGCACAGGCTTTAGTAGTTGTGGCAGGCGGGCTTCAGTAGTCGTGGCACATGGGCTCAGTAGTTGCGGTGCACGGGCTTTGTTGCTCCACAGCATGTGGGATCTTCCCAGACCAGGGCTCGAACCCATGTCCCCTGCATCGGCAGGCGGATTCTTAACCACTGTGCCACCAGGGAAGCCCCAGTCCTCATCTTTGAATGAATGTTTAGATGGGAACAGAATTCCAAGTTGACTTTGCATTTTTAAGTTATTATTCCTTTTGTCTTGAGCATCTGTTGTGGTTGGTAACAAGTCTGCTGCCAGTCTAACTTCTTTTATAAGCAATCTCTCTGGTTGTTTTTAAGATTCTGTCTTTGGTGTTCTGTAGTTTCACTACAGTACATCTAGGAGTGGTTGTTCTTTTCTTTATCCTCAATGAGTTTCTTCAGGTATTGATATTTGTCTCTCATTCTGGAAAACTCTATCTTTATATTGTCCATAATCGTGTGGCTTATTCTATTTTAACCTGCAGGAACTCCTATTAGACCTTCTCATTCTCTCCTATATCTTCTTTTTCATAGTTCCCATTTATACCTGTGTGTGCTGCAATCCAGTTGATTATTTGTTTCTCCAGGGCTCTGGGCTCTCACCAGTCTGGGCCAATCTTCATGGTAATTTGTCAGCATGTGGTCATTCCACATGCTAATATGAATTCAGGCTGCACACACCTGTCTGTGGCCCAAGCTTGGGGATTTCTCATAAATGCCTTTCGTCTAACTTTCTTGCTGCTGCCCCAGGATGGATGGTTGGCACGGACCTTCTACTCTACTCCCCTTCCAGGCTCCAGCTCTCTTCATCTAGGAGAATTCACCCCAGCAATCCTGCACCTCATAAGGTCTAAGGCTGCATCTTCTATCCTTATCTGAAATGAAAAAGCTCAGTGCTCCTGTCCCTGCATTTTGTCCATAACCCTGGGATGCCGTGTTGGCATCAACTATAACCACTCTGGCTTCCCTTTCTTTCTTGTGCCTCAATATTTTCCCTCCTTTCCCCACATCTTCCTCTCTTCCCTCGTTCCATTTCCTGAAAATCCAGCTACTTAACATAAAAAAAATTTTTTTTTCCTATTTCGGCCAACCTTCGTCAGTATGGTCAGCTCAAGTCTGCCGTGTTGCCAGAAGTCTCCCGTACTCATTCTTCTTCTTTTTTTGTGTGCCGTGCAGCTTGGGGGATTCTCATTTCCCTAACCAGGGATCCAGGGATTGAACCCCAGCCAGGGCAGTGAAAGTGCCGAATCCTAACCTCTAGACCGGCAAGGAACACCCACACTTACTCATTCTTAAAAATATGTATGTATCTTTTAGAATAGCTTTAGGTTCACAGCACAGTTTGCAGAGGGTAAAGATTTCCCATATACGTACAGCCTCCCCCATTATCAACATTCCCCACAAGAATGGTACATGTGTTACAATTAGTGAACCTACATCAACTTCTCATAATCACCTAAAGTCCCAGTTTATATCAGGGTTCATGCTTAGTGTTTCACAGTCTATGGGTTTACACAAATATATAATAACATGTATCCACCAATACAATATCATACAGAATAGTTTCCTTGCCCTAAAAATCCTCTGTGCTCTGCCCATTCATCCCTCCTCTCCCCTAACCCCTGACCCTTTCACTGTCTCTATAGTTTTTGCCTTTTCCAGAATGTTATATAGTTGGAATCATCCAGTATGTAACCTTTTCAGATTGGCTTCTTTCACTCAGTAATATGCATTTAAGTTTCCTGCAGGTCTTTCCAATAGCTTGACAGCTCATTGCTTTTTAGCACTGAATAATATTTCATTGTCTTGTCGTACCATAGTTTATTCACCTACTAATGGACATCTTGGTTGCTTACAAGTTTGGCAATTATGAATAAAGCTGCTTTAAACGTTCATGTGCAGGTTTCTGTGTGGACAAAAGTTGTAAACTCATTTGGGCAAATACCAAGCAGTGTGACTGCTTGATCATATGATAAAAATATGTTTAGTTTTGTAAGAAACTACCAAAGTTTCTTCCAAAGCGGCTATACTATTTCGCATTCCCTCAGGCAATGATGAGTTCATGTTGTTCCACATCCTCACCAGCATTTGGTGTTGTCAGTGTTTTGGATTTTGGCCATTCTAATAGGTGTGCAGTGGTATCTCATTTTAATGTGTAATTCTCTAATGACATATGATGTTGAGCATCAACATATGATGTTCGAGCCCTGGTCTGGGAAGATCCCACATGCCACAGAGCAACTAAGTCCGTGCGCCACAACTACTGAGCCTGTGCTCTAGAGCCCGCAAGCCACAACCACCGAAGCCCACACACCTAGAGTCTGTGCTCCACAACAAGAGAAGCCACCGCAACGAGAAGCCCACGCACCACAACGAAGAGTAGCCCCCGCTCGCCGCCAACTAGAGAAAGCCTGTGCAGCAACAAAGACCCAATGCAGCCAATAAATAAATAATTTTTTTTAAAAAAGAAATTTATTTCTTTTAATTTTAAAAAATTAATAAAAAAGAAATTGGATTCTTTCTAGAATGAGTTCAAGAAGCACTGCATCATTTAAGATGGAGTTTCTAAATAAATAGAAAAGGACGTAGTGGTGAGGCAAGCAGCCAGGGTGCTTTGGGAAGGTATTTTTAAAGGTTACAGACACACCATGAAGTACATGCAAAGAAGGGAAAGCATTAGGAAAAGGTGAGAAGGGAGGGTCACCCTTAGGAGCTGGCTCTCACTTAGGCTAACAGAAATTGTCTGATGGGAAAAGAGATTTTTGAAAACAAGACAACACACACACACACACACACACACACACACACACAGTTGCCTCATTTGTCCCAGAAGTAAGACTGTTAGTCTTTTCCAAGAAATCTTACTGCCAGATCTCAGTGAAATTACCTGGGTACTAATACTGGAGCTGCATCCAGCATGCCTAGTAACAAATTAGTAATTCTAACAAGTGTTACAGCTCTACAAAGGAAAAGAACTATATCAATATCATATGTCAATGACATTATTTCAAACACAACTACACATTTATACAAATTTGTTTTTATTTATTTCCCACCCCATGACCCAGTCATTTCACATTAAGACTGAAAAAACAAGACAAGAAAACCAGGAATAAAAAGTGAAATTTTTGTATTATATTCAAGTATTTGTCTTTTCTGATTATATAAGAGAAAACGAGTATTAGGAAATCTAACTTCAAAAGACAAATTCAAAATGCTTCCAAAGAGAATCAGAGACTGTTAAGCCAAAAACCAGTGATCCAACGTGTCTGATTCCATGGTGTTTAAATCCCAGGTCTCAGCCTTCTGCTGGCCCTCACTCCAAACGGAACTGAAGTGCACTTGAGACCACTGACACCCAGAGCCGCTCCCCCTCTGCCAATGCAACGCCTGCTCAGTTTTCTTCTTCTAAAGATTTCTAAGCTGAAGTTTCTCTTCTCACACACTGTCATATAAAATAGGGATTTCTGCTTCATCTCCTCCCTGCCATCATACCAAAAAATAAATAAATGCAAATTTGAAAAGATTAAATGTAACTGTCTTTTAAAACCCAGGTAAAGCAAGGTATGACTGAATTAGCCCTGAAGGGACTGGAAATTTTTAAACGCGGAAAAATAAACACACAAAAACAGTGTTTCCCCAAAACACTGAAACCCACAGACACAGTGACAACTTTCTAAACTGAAACGTCTGGACTTTGGAAGGAGTGTCATGTTTCCCAAAACCAACTTCTAGAAATCGTAACATGGATTCAGAAAAACTCCTAACAAAATGAGCCAACAGCCGGGAAGAGGGTATTGAGCAAGGGAAATGAGTGATTCAATTTGCAAACGTATCAACAGAAAAGAAGGTGACACACTGGGGAGAAAGGGTCAAGAAAAGCTCATGCCCCGTCATGAACCTTCCAAGCTGCTGAATTTCACAGGTTCTGATGCTTAATTAAAAAAAAACGGAAACTTACTAAAGGTCAGTAACAAGAAGCAAAGCTGTTTTCGTGCCTGTGTGTGTGTATATGTGGCCGGGAGGGAGGGAGGGAGGAAGAAATCAACATGGCATGCTATAAAGCAACTGAAATATACAGAAAAAACTGCATTTGGCCTCTCTTAGGAGGCCAAGGAATAGCTAAACACCTCTTTCAAAGCCAGCTCAAGTCACGTGTCATTAACTCAATCCCTAGAGAAGATTAGGTCAGCAAGGGCCTGACTATCCCACCAGCTGGTTTTACTACATGCCTTTCACATTTTCCAGCAATAGGCATATCTTGAAAAACCTTGCCTTCTTACCTTTCCCAGTTGCCTAAATAAAGTAGCTCTCTACTTTAAGAAACTTGCAAAGACTTCATTCATTATCACCTCTGGCACCAGAAATGGGAACTGCTTATTAGTAAACAGAGTTTGTAAGTGCAATCGCTGCTTCTGCGGGTTTCTACAGCTCAAGTTGGCTTTGGAGGCTCCTAAAGGGTCCCCTGTCTTCACCCACCCCATCTACGCAGTAGCAGACTACCCCCATGTGCTCTACAAAGGCAACGAGACAATTTCTAGCTGATCCTTAGGGTGGAAACTGCTTCTTGGTGATATCAGGTTTAAAAGAGAAAAGAAAAAAAAGATATCTTATTCTACTGGGTTGGTGAAAGGGAAAACACCAACACAAAACCCCTTTTAGTCACTGTTAATCCTGCACAGCTGAGTGCACAGCTGAGTTCAGAAGCCTGATTGCTCTGACCAGCCCATGTCCTGATTGTTCAGTCACAGGAAGAACAGGTTCTCACACAGCTGGATGGCTGGTTCATGATGCAAGATTTGTCCTGACAGGAAAGCTAGCCTGTGGGCATACTTGCAAGGAGCTGGAACTCTAATGGTACCAGGCCAATTCCAGTACATGTGGCACAGTTTGAAAGTCAACCTGTAGGCCAAGAAGAAAACATGATCCTTTTCACTTTTCATCTTCAATTTGGAGCACATTATGTACTTCTGGGTGTGTGACACAGCATACTTACCAGCAAACTGGGGGACTGAGGAATAGATGATGCAACTTTTGGGAATCATTATTTTTAAGTGGAATTGTATCTATTTCCACTATTTGTAAGTCAAGAGGGCATGGGGAAATTCCCACTTTAGGTGCTCCTCTTTTTATATCAAAACAAGGAAAACAGTAAGGAGAACACGTTTTTGTTTTTGTTTTTGTTTTCTGCCTCAAGAAAAAGCTGCAGAAAGGTAAGTACCCCAGCAAAGTATTTATATAATCTGAGCGCAAGAGCAATGCATCTCAAACCTGGCTGTGTGTCATAATCATTAGAATCAGTTTTTAAAAATGCGAATGCCTCAGAATGCTTGGAGTTCGTGAAGCCTGCGTGTATTTTTTGAAAGGTCTCCAAGTAATTTTAGTGTACAACAAGGATTATCAGTCGCACCTCAAAAAGATACCATTATCATGAAAGGCAAGAAGAAACTCAAGGGGTAAATATTCCTGGCAGTGGGCAGTATTTGTCTTTTCTGATTATATAAGAGAAAATGAGTATTAGGAAATCCAACTTCAAAAGATAAATTCAAAATGCTTCCAAAGAGAATCAGAAAATTATTAAGCCAAAAACCAGTGATCCAGTTTGTCTAATTCAGTGGTTTTAAAATTCCAGGTCTTAGCCTTAGCTCCCTGGCCTGAATTATTTACAAGTGAGGAGTAGGTTACTGGTCAGCTCACCTCTGCATATGATCAGGGCTCAGGTGTGCAGTGTTGAGAACACAAACATAATGGGTAGGAATGCCACAACCCTGTCGTACATGATGGGCAAGAAGGTAGAAGTCCACCCTAGAAAGGAAAAAGTACAAAGTAATGGTATAGTTGGATTTGGCCAGAGCTGGAAAAGATCTTGGAGATCATTCTAGCTCCTTCACCTAAGGCTCAGAGAGGTCAAATGACTGGATCAAGGACATACAAGGACCAAACTAGGCTGAGAATTCAGGTCTCCTGACTCAACAGGCTATTTAAGAATGGTGGTAGAAATGACATCTGTGTGCAGAAGGTTAAGCATGCATAGTCTTAGGAAAAGACTGTATGTTCAATATTATATACTTAAGAGGGAAAAGCTTCATTGTTGGTTTGTGTGTTTTTAAATAGTTTTTAAAATTTTACTTTTTAACAGTAAAATCTCTGATTCCATTCCACATCTCTCTAGGCAACCTCCCCATTCCAATACCCAGGGAACAGACAACTTCTCCAACCTATTCTTGTTGAAATACTGTGTCTCGCCCACTTACCACTCACAGCTTGTTATTGTATGATCTACCACAGTCCCGGGGGAGGGAGTCACAAAGTGCTCGGTAGCAGACAGGTACACACTGGTGCTGATTTTCTTCTGAACTACAAATACCACCATCTTGGGATGATAATTCTCAAAAGCTTCAAAACACTTCTGTAGCTGAGGAATCTCATAGCTGGCAACTGTCTTTAGTTGGCCATCAGACACTCCATCACGGTACACCACAATCTTCTCTGGGAGACAGTGGTTCACCTGAAACAACACTCTGCTGAGGTGAACTGTGTGGCCCTGGGGCTAATGACCACAGGCAGAGAAAGGCTCACTCAGTGAACAACCTGGAGACACGGCAGTAGGTCCCTTTCACAGCTGGACCCAAAGCCATCATGTTGGAAGGGCAGGGAGAAGCAGCTTCTAGTCATTTCTAGACTTCCTCAGGGTAGTAAAACCGGTCTGGTACACCAAAGGTGTTATAAAATATGAAACCAAATAAGCAGGCTCTGAGTCACATATATACGGCTTATACTGAAACGGTGTGAAAAGAAGTTAAAAGGAAGGAAAATTATGGGCTGAATCAATCTTCCTACTACTTGGATTTAACACTAATTACCTGTCTAGGCAAAAAACAAGGTGAACTGCTGCAGAAATTCTAACATACAACTGCACATCCCACAGATCCACCATCCTCACGTTTCTGTGTATCAGCAACATCCAAAGTTGCTGACAAATGAAAGGGGATCCTTTACTAAATATTATCCTACCATCAGGTATAGTGTGAAACATTCTTTTTTTTTTTTTTTTTTAAATATTCTTAATATAACTAAGTAAACTCCAGTCCTGGTAAATTGTCCATGGATCCAAATCAAATTAAATGCTGGCTTGAATCAGTTTTGAAAAATAATTTTTCCCCATTTAGAGAATATAATTATGTTCTAGTTGTATGTGACTTCAATAATTTTAAAAAATAAGCTGTTTCATTTTAAACTATAAGTTTTCTTTAAAGTGCTTTGGTTTAGGGACTTCCCTGGCGGTCCAGTGGTTAGGACTCCATGCTTCCACTGCAGGGGGCATGAGTTCGATCCCTGGTTGGTGAACTAAGATCCCACATGCCATGTGGCATGGCCAAAGAAATACATAAATAAATAAAGTGCTTTGGTTTAATTCAGTTAGTGACAGTTTGATTCTGATTTTGGTTCATCCTAGGTTTTTGTTCACAATTCCCCTCAAAACCCTAATTTATCATTGAATTAGGTAGGCTTATACTACATATTCTTTATACGTTACTCTACATGAAAATTTAAGTTTCATTTCAAAGAACCCTTTTTAATAATAAATAATCACCTAGCATCTTTTTGGAGTTTAAGTTTAAAATTCAAATATTTTATAAATGTCTCTTTTTTCTGAGACCCCGCAAGTACTGTATTTACAAACATGTGATTCATCTTCACATTCCAAGATTGGAATTATTGCCCCAGTCGTACTTTTTTGTTTTTATGTTGTTTTTGGCTGTCTAGCATCTATTCCACCTCTTTTTGGTAAGAGCATTTTAAGTGTCCTCCTGCCTCCAACAGGGTACATTGGAATTCGTGCGATTATTAATCAAGGTACCTTCCCCTAATCCAGGGCTTCTCAACCTCAACGCTACTGACATGTAGGGCCAGTGAATTCCTTTTATTGGGGGCTGACACTAGAGGATGTTTAGCAGCATTCCTGGCCTCTACCCACTAGATGCCAGTAGCAATCTCTCTCAAGTTATAACCAAAAATGTCTCTAGGCTGCCCACTGGGGGAACAAAACTGCCCCAGAAGAACACTCCTCCCTCACTCTGACTCTTTGACAGAGAATAAGAAACACTTGGAGTTTTTCCCTTTGTGGTGGTGCTTCTTCAGGTCCCTGCTTCTGGAACCCTATCCATTTCCCAGCTTGACGCTCAACCTTCTCACGAATCCTCTGAGACTCTCCATGATCTTACCAATTAATCCCCATTTTGCTAAAGTTAGCACGTTTCTGTGACTTCCCAAAGACCCCTAACTGATACGTTGTGTAAAAGGATGGGTAACACAGGCACTTAGATCTGGAAGAAAACCTGATTTCACAGATGAGGAAACAGAGAAGAATTACACTGGGTCTGGGGTCAGGGGACCTGGGACTGAGTCTGAATGTGCTGCTCCTCAGCTATGCACCTGAAGACTCAGCTTCCTCACTTGAAAAATGGATGTAAATGAGCACCTTACTTTTCTTCTTCTCAGGGTTAAGAGGGATAAAGTGTGTGTATATACGTATATAATTTTTTTAAGCTACAAACAAAAGTTGAGAACAAACTAGATCAAGGACATACAGATATTCTGAAGCACAGGGAAGGAATCTAACAAGATGAATGGAGTGAAAAATAGAATCAAATTCGTCTGAAGTATTCACTGATATTACCTCTTTCTTTAAAATCTGCTAACCAACTACTGAGTGTGAGACATTATACTTGGCCCTACGTAAGATTCCAGTAGAAGTGAAAGGCATGATTCCTGTTATTAAGGAGCTTTCAAATCTAATAATAACAGTCAACAATGGTAACTTCTCTAGGTCTAGTCCATTCTCATTTCATAAATGATAAGACTATGATCTAGGGGGGTCAAAATATGAGACAAATCACAATACTTAAACATTAAATATACATTATTAAATCACTTCAGTACTAGGGTAAATACATGAAACAATAAATTAATGAAAGCAGGACTGTGCTTGTTGGCTTACTATCCCTAGCACTGAATACAACGGTGAGGATCAAGTAGAAAATAAGTATCTGCTGGAAGTCTGAGATGTTCTTTTATGTGTGATTCCATTCATTCACTGAACAAACACTTAATGACCACTAGATATGAGCCACTGTGCTAGCCTCAGAAAATTTAAAAATTATCTTGATACCTTCCAAATATTAGTGGAACTCAAATTAACACTGGGGAGACAGACACAAAGTAAATACTCTCAATACATTACAAATAACATAACAAAGAATATAAATAAAATGCTATGGGAACAGAGAAGTATAAGACATTTGTTCTCTAGAGGAAAAAGTGAATATTATGCCTCAGTGAAAGAACTAGCAGACAATTCAGTCAGCAAGACGGGTAAAGGATTCCAGGTAGCACTGCAATGTTTTGAATACTACAACATGGGTCAACTCTGAAGACATTATGCTAAGTGAAATAAACCAGTCACAAAAAGACAAATACAGTATGATTCCACGTGTATGAGATACTCAGGGTAGTCAAAATCAGAGACAGGAAGTAGAAGGGTGGTGGCAACGGGCTAGGGGGAGGGCAGCATGGGGAATTAGTTTTATGGGGACAGAGTTTCAGTTTTACAAGATAAAAAAAGAGTTATGGAGATGGATGATGATGATGACTGCCCAACATTCTGAATGTATTTAATACCACTGAAATGTTATACTTAAAAATGGTTAAGATGGTAAATTTTATGTTATGTGTATTTTACTCAATTAAAAAAAATGGGGGAAAAAAAAGGAAGAAGAGGCCAGGCAAGCTACTAGAAGTGGCAGGTGTAGAAAGGGCAGGCTGAGGTCTGGAAGAGTCCCCAAATAATCACTTGCTCAAGATAACTCTCCACCCTAAGATCCTCCCGATTGTGCTAAGAAAAGGGAAGTGAAGGTGGAACTGAGAAGCAGAAAGAACCTATACTCTCACACATTGGAAACTGGCTGCCTGAAGCTTTTGATTCCAAAGGCAATACTGTGGCCCACTCCCTTCTGTCTCCAGGGTTGAACACTAGTCAGACCAGTCCAGCAATATGAAGTCAGAGCCAGAGCCAGAGCCACAGCCACAGGAAAAGCAAAAGGGGCTGAATTAGCTACAGCTGAGTTTAATCTTCTCAACGCTCAGGCCAAATAACAGATGAACTCAACATTAAGTGATTACTAATCATGAGAGCTAAAGCTAAGGCAAGTGTCAAAAATGTAGCTTGGTTTTGATTTTCACACATGAGTGGAAGGCAACACTGTCACTCAGACTCACATGTGCTCTAGGAGCTCAGATGAAGGGTATGGGCCAGAGAGTGATTCTCAATGGGTGCTCTGGGCTCTAATTCTTCCCCTTAGATGTTTTAGGGAGTGCACAGAGTCAAAACTAATTTCACAATACTACTACTACATTACTTGCCATTTTCACTCTAATTCGCTCATAAATATCCAGTAGAATTTTCCAGAAAGTAAATGATGTGTGACACTGCAATAAATTAAATGTAGGATATTCACTTGCCTTTTACTAACCCAAACATTAAAGCCATTTGCCAAAATGTAAAACATAACCGAACATTTTGAAAGTAATCTTTAATTTAAAATGTTATTTATGGGACTTCCCTGGTGGCACAGTGGTTAAGAACCCGCCTGCCAATGCAGAGAACATGGGTTCGAGCCCTGGTCCGGGAAGATCCCACATGCCACGGAGCAACTAAGCCAGTGCACCACTACTGAGCCTGCGCTCTAGAGCCCGTGAGCCACAACTACTGAGCTCACGTGCCACAACAACTGAAGCCTGTGTGCCTAGAGCCCATGTTTTGCAACGAGAAGCCACTGCAACAAGAAGCCCGCACACTGCAACGAGAAGCCCACACACTGCAATGAGAAGCCTGCACACCGCAATGAGAAGCCCGCACACCGCAATGAGAAGCCCACGCACCACAACGAAGAGTAGCCCCCACTTGGCGCAAGTAGAGAAAGCCCGCGCGCAGCATCGAAGACCCAATGCAGCCAAAAATAAATTAACTAATTAAAATAAAAAATAAAATGTTATTTATGTTATTAACTATATTGAGCTTATTATTTTTAAAGTAAATTAAAAAACATTAAAAAGTTCTCAGTTTTAACTTCTAATATGGTAATTATTGATATATACCTATACAAACAAAAAACTCAATAATATTTAAGAAGGTAAAGATTTCCTGAGACCAGAAAATTTGAGAACTGCTGGACCAGAAATATAAATCTAAATACAGATATTAAATAAAACCACAGGGCTTCCCTGGTGGCGCAGTGGTTGAGAGTCCGCCTGCCAATGCAGGGGACACGGGTTCGTGCCCTGGTACGGGAAGATCCCACATGCCGCGGAGCAGCTGGGCCCATGGGCCATGGCCGCTGAGCCTGCGCATCTGGAGCCTGTGCTCCGCAACGGGAGAGGCCACAACAGTGAGAGGCCCGCATACCACCAAAAAAAAAAAAAAAAAAAAAAGATTCCTCCATATCTTCCCATGCCTTGATAGCTCATTTCTGTTTACTGCTGAGTATTTAATTGTCTGGATGTACCATAGATTATTTGTCCATTCATCTACTGAAGAACATCTTCGTTGCTTCCAGTTTGGGCAATTATAAATAAAGCTGCTATAAAAATCTTTGTGCAGGTTTTTGTGTGGACATATGTTTTCACCTCATTTGGGTAAATACTAAGGAGTGTGACTGCTGAATCGTATAGTATGTTTAGTTTTGTAAGAAACTACCAAACTGCATTCCAAAGTGGCTGTACCATTTCACATTCCCTCAGACAATGATGAGAGTTCCCATTGCTCCCCATCCTCACTAGCATTTGGTGTTGTCAGTGTTTTAGGTTTTGGCCATTCTAATAGATGTGTAGTGGTATCTCGTTGTTTTAATTTGCCATTCCCTAATGTTATACTGAGTATCTTTTCATATGCTTATTTGCCATCTGTATATCCTCACTGGTGAGAAGTCTGTTCAAGTCTCTTGCCCATCTTTTAATTAGGTTGTTTTCTTATTGAGATTTTAAGAGTTCTCTGTATATTTCAGATAACAGTATTTTATCAGATATGTGTTTTGCAAATATTTTCTCCCAGTCTGTAGCTTCTTTTCATTCTCTTAATGCCTCTCACAGAAGTTTCACAGAAGTTTTTTTTTTATTTTAATTAAGTCCGGTTTATCAGTTCTTTATTTCATGGATAGTGCTTTGGTATCAAAAAGTCATCACCAAACCCAAGGTCACCAAGATTTTCTATGTTATCTTCTATACTTTTTAAACTTTTGAATTTTAAAGATAAGTTTGTGATAATTTTGAGTTATCGTCTGGGTATAGTTTTTGTTTGTTTGTTTGCATGTGGATGGGCAGCTGTTCCAGCACCATTTGTTGAAAAGATTCTCCTTTTCCATTGAAGTGGCCCATGATCTTTTATCAAAGATCACTGCAATCTATTTGTATAGGTCTACTTCTGGGCTCTCAATTCTGTTACCTTGACATGTCTATCTTTCTTTTTGTTAATACCACACCATCTATATTACTGTAGCTTCATAGTAACTCTTTGAGTAACAGAAGTCCTCTGATTTGGTTCTTCTTAGGTACTGTGTTGGTTACCCTGTGTCTTTTACCTATTTAAACTTTACAATCTGTTTGTAAATATCTGCAGAGTAACTTGCTGGGATTTTGACTAGGGCTACAGTGAATCGATAGATAAATTGGGAAGAACTGACATCTTAACAATATTGAGTCCTCCTATCAATGAACATGGGATATCTCTCCATTTATTTAGATATTTGATATTTTTCATGAGAGTTTTAGAGTTTTCTTCATGTAAATCTTATATAAGCTTTGTTAGACTTACATCTAATGTTTCATTTTTTGGTGCGAATACAAATGGTATTGTTTTTAATTTCAAATGCAATTGTTCATTGCTGATATATAGAAAAGGAATTGATTTTGTGGGTTTTTTCAGCAATTTAATTTTGTATATTTATGTTGTATTCTGCAACCTTGTAATTCCAGCAGTTTTGTTGTTGTTGATTTCTTGAGCTGTATACATAGACACCATGCTACCTGCAAAGTTTTTTTTCCTCCTTTTTGACTGTATAACTTTTACTTCCTTTTGTCTTTTTGGATTAGCTAGGACTTGCAGTATGATGCTGAATAGGAATGGTGAGAGAAGAAATAACTGTCTTGTTCTTGATCCTAGGGGAAAAGTATCTAGTTTCTCACAATTAAGTACAAGGTTAGCTGCAGGATTTTTGTAGATGTTCTGTATTAAGTTTATGAAGTTCCCCCTATACTCCTAGTCTGCTGGGAGGTTTGTTGTTGTTTTTTGTTTGCTTGTTTTTCTTTTTTGTTTTTTTAATCACGAATGGGAGTTGACTTTTGTCAAATACTTTTTCTGCATCTGTTGACATGATAGGATTTTTCTTCTTTAGCCTGTTGATGTGACAGACCACACTGATTGATTTTCAAATGCTGAACCAGCCCTGCATAACTGGAATACAAACCACTTGGTTGTTGTATCCTTTTTAAGGGTTGCTGTAACAACCACAAACTGGGTTGCTTAGAACAGCAGAAATGTATTCTCTCACAGTTCTGGAGGGCAGAAGTCCAGAACTGTGGTATCAGCAGGTCCACATGCTTCCTCCAAAGGCCCTAGGAAAGAATACTTCCTTCCCTATTCTAGCTTCTGGTGGCTTCTGGCAATCCTTAGTGTTTCTTGGCTTGTAGATACATCACTCCGATCTCTGCTTCCACCTTTCCAGTGCCTTCTCCTGTGTGTCTGTGTCTCTGCTCCTTCACATGACCTTCTAAGACTCTGACCAAACTTCCCTCTTCTTAAGAATACATCATTGGCTTAGGGCCCACCCTAATCCAGCCTAACCTCATCTTAACCTGATTGAATCTGCAAAAACCCTATTTCCAGATGACATCACATTCACAGGATCGAGGTGGACATGAATTTGGAGAGGCAGTATTCAACTCAGAACAGTTATGGTGTATAATTCTTTTTATGCATTGTTAGATTTGCTTTACTAATATTCTGTTGAAGATTTTTGCATCTATAATCATGAGAAATATTGATCTGTAGCTTCCTTTATTGTAATGCCTTTATCTGGTTTTCATGTGAAGTGGTACCTCATTGTGATTTTGATTTCCGCTTCCCTAATGACTAATGATATTACGCTCTCTTCATGTGCTTCTCGTCTATTTGTATATGCTCTTTGGAGAAATGTCTATTCAAATGTTTGCATATTTTTATGCTGGGTTATTTGTCTCTTTGTTTTTCAGCTGTATATTCTGGAAACTATACCTGTACTAGATATACCAGATGAATGATTCTGTCCCATTCCATGGGTTGTCTTTGCACTTTCTTGTACTTTGAAGCACAAAATATTTTAAATTTGATGAAGTCTGATTTATGTTTTTCTTGACTTGCTTTTTGCTTTCAGTATCATATCTAATAAACTGTTATCTGTTAAATGGTCACAAAGATATAAACCTATGCCATCATCTAGAGTTTTATAGTTTTAGTTCCTATATTTAGGTCTTTGATCCATTTGGAGTTATTTTTTATATATTGTGTGAGGCAAGGATCCAACTTCATTCTTTTGCATGTGGATATCCAGTACTCCCTGCACCATTTCCTGAAAAGAGTATGCTTTCTCGCCACTGAATGTCACCCTTGCAGAAATCAGTTTACCATAAGCACACAGGTTTACTTCTGGACTCTCAACTGATCTCTACGTCTCTTTCCATTTCAGTACCAGACTGTCTTGTTTATTCTAGCTTTGTAGTAAGTTTTGAATTCAGAAAGTATGAGTCCTTCAATTTTCTTCTTTTTCAAAATTGTTTTGCCTATTCTGGAATTTTTCACATTTCCATATGAATTTGAAAATCAATTTGTCTATTCCTGCAAAAAAAAATGTTAGACTTTTGATATGTATTTCCTTGAATCTGTAGATTAATGTAAGGAGTACTACCATTTTAACAATATTAAGTCTTGAATATGGGTTGTCTTTCCTTTTGCTTAGGTCTTCTTCAATTATTTCAACAATGTTCTGCAGTGTTCAGTATATTTTTTGCACTTCTTTTGTTAAACATTTTCCTACATAGTTCTCTTTTATGCTGTTATAAATGGAATTATTTTAATTTCATTTCTGGATTGATCATTGCTAGTGTAAAGAAATAGTTGGCTATTGTACAGCAGTCTTGTATCCTCAACCTTGCTGAACTCTTTTATTAGCTACAATAGAGTGTGTTTATTCTTTAGGGTTTTCTATATGTAAGATAATGTCAAATAGAAACAGACATAGTTTAACTTCTTCCTTTCCAGTCTGGATGTCTTCTGCAGTTTTCTTGTGATATTTTTGTTTAGCTTTAGTATCAAGGTAATATTGGCCTTATGGTACGAACTGGGAAGTGTTCCCTCCTTTCCTATTTTTTGGAAGAGTTTGTGAAAGAGTATTAATTCTTAAAATGTTTGGTACAACTAAAAAGTTTTGATAGTTTGTGCCCTTCTTGGAGTTTGTCCATTTCACTTAGGTTACCTAATTTCTTGGCATACAGCCATTCATACATAGTATTTTCTTAAAATCCTTTTTTTATTTCTGTAAGGTCAGTAGTGTAGTCTTTTTCATTCCAGATTTTAGTATCTGATCTTCTCTTTTTCATGGGTGGTCTAGCTAAAGGCTTATCAATTCTGTTGATCTTTTCAAATAATCAATTTGTTATTGATTTTCTCTGTTGTTTTTCAATTTTGCATTTCATTTCTCTATGCTATAATCTCTATCAATTCCTTCTTTCTTGCTTTGAGTTTAGTTTGCTCTTCTTTTTCTAATTTCTTAAGGTGGAACTTGGGCTATTTGGAGATTTTTCTTCTTTTTTATTATAGGTGTTTACAGCTATAAATTTTCCTTCTAAGCACTTTTTTACATACATCCACAAGTTTTGGTATGTTTTGTCTTTATTTTCATTTATCTCAAAGTGTTTTCTAATCTCCCTTTTGATTTCTTCTTTGACCTCCTGGTTACTTGGGAATATTGTTTAATTTCCATATAGTTGTGACTTTCCCAAATGTCCCACATATTATATTCTAATTTCATTCTATTGTGGTTTCAGAACATATTTTGCATGATTTTAATCCTTTAAGATGTACTGAGTCTTGTTTTATAACCTGACATATGTTCTATCATGGAGAATGTGTCACGCACATTTGAGAAGAATGTGTGTTCTGTTGGTGTGTGTTCTGTAGATGTCTGTTAGGTTGAGTTGGATCGCAGAGTTGTTCAAGTATTTTATTTCCTTGTTGATCTTATTTCTAACTGTTCTATCCATTATCAAAAATGAAGTTTTGAAATCTCCATCTATTACTGTAGAATTGTCTTTCTCCTTTCACTTACGTTAGTTTTTGTTCCATGTATTTTTGGATGTATGTTGTTAGTTTCATATATGTTTATATTTTATGACTTCCTCATGGATTGACCCTTTTGCCATTATGAAATGTCCTTTCTTGTCTTTAGTAAGAATTGTTATCTTAAAGTCTGTTTTGCCTGTTATTAGTATAGCTACTCCAGCTCTCTTTTGGTTTATCTTGTTCCATTCTTTTACTTTCAACCTCCTGTGTCTTTGAAACTAAAGTATGTCTCTTGGAGAAAGCACATCTTCATATTTTCACTTAATCCAAGTTGCTAATCTCTACCTTTGGTGTTTAGTCCATTTATGTTTAATGTAATTACTGATACGGTAAGATTTACATCTGCCATTTTACTATTTTTTTCCACATGCCTTATATCTTTTTTGTCCCTCTATTCTTCGTCAACTGCCTTAATTTGTATTAAATAGACATTTTCTAGTTACCATATTAATTCCCTTGTCGTTCCTTTTCTTTTATTTTTCAGAGTTATTTTCTTAGTGTTTCACCTGGCGATTACAGTTAACATATTAACTTATAACAATCTCATTTGGTCAGTTAATACAAAATTTTTTTTAAAGATTTAAAAGATTTAAAGATTCTTTTAAATATTTAAACCACTGGTGGCGCAGTGGTTAAGAATCCGCCTGCCAATGCAGGGGACACGGGTTTGAGCAATGGTCCAGGAAGATCCCAAACGCCTCATAGCAACTAAGCCTGTGAGCCACAACTACTGAGCCTGTGCTCTAGAGTCCATGAGCCACAACTATTGAGCCTGTGTGCCACAGCTACTGAAGCCCGCGCACCTAGAGCCCGTGCTCTGCAACAAGAGAAGCCACCACAGTGAGAAGCCCATGCACCACAATGAAGAGTAGACCCCGCTCGCCGCAACTAGAGAAAGCCCCCCACGTGCAGCAGTGAAGACCCAATGCAGCTAAAAATAAGTAAATAAATAAATTTATTTTTTAAAAAGATGATTTATTTATTATTTATTTATTTTATTTACTTTTGGCTGTGTTGGGTCTTAGACGTGGGATCTGTCGTTGCACCGGTGCGCGGGCTCTTCATTGTGGTACACGGACTTCTACTTGTGGTGTGCAGGTTTTCTCTTCTCTAGTTGTGGCACACAGGCTCCAGGGCATGTGGGCTCTGCAGTTGTGGCACGCGGGTTCCAGAGCACATGGGGTCTGTAATTTGCGGCATATGGGCTCTAGTTGAGGTGCGTGCGAGCTCAGTAGTTGTGGCACGTGGGCTTAGCTGCCCTGTGGCATGTAGGATCTTAGTTCCCTGACCAGGGATAGAACCTGCGTCCCCTGCATTGTAAGGCAGATTCTTTACCACTGGACCACCACGGAAGTCCCAATACAAAATTAATTTTGGTATTATTCCAAAACTTTGCTCCTCTTATGGCTCCATTCCCTCCCCTCTACTTTGTGCCTTTATTGTCATACAAATTATATCTTTATACACTGTATGCATATCCACTTAGATTTATATTTACCACTTTATGCACTTGTCTCTTAAGACACAGACTACAAGAAAAATTACAAACAAAAATGTATTTTTGCTCTCCTTATGTTTACCTATATAGTTACCTTTCCTGGTGGTACTTACTTCTTCATGTGGATACAAATTACTGTCTAGTGTCATTTCATTTCTACCTGAAGGACTCCCTTAAGTATTTCTCGTAGGACAGGTCTGCTAGTGACAAATCCCCCTAGTTTTTGTTTATCTGAGAGTCTTACTTTCTCCAATAAAAAAAAAAATGACATGTAAATCACATAAAATTCACCATTTCAAAGAGTATAATTCAGTGGTTTTAGTATACTCACAAAGTTATATACCTATCAACACTACCTAATTCCATAATATTTTCAACACCCCCAAAAGAACCCTATACCCCTTAGCAGTTACTGCCAGCATCCTATTCCTGCCAGCATCCTCAATGCCTGGAAACCAGTAATCTCTTTTCTGTCTCTACAAATTTTCCTATTCTGGATATTTCATAGAAATGGAATAATATAAATATGTGGCTTTTTATGTCTAGCTTCTTTCACTGAGCATAATACTATTGTCAAGGTTTCTCCTTTATTTCTCAACAGCAGCTTTTCTGGATATACAATTCTTATTCAACCTTCTTTTTCTTCCAGCATTTGGAATATGTCATCCCATTGCCTTCTGGCCTCCATGATTTCTGATGAGAAGTCAGCTCTTAATCTTATTGAAGATGCCTTGAACATAATGAGCAATTCTCTTGGTGCTTTCAAGATGCCCTCTTTGTCTTTTAGCAGTCTTACTTGGTTGTGTCTAGGTATGGGTATCTTTGAGTTTTTCCTACTTAGTGTTCATTAGGCTTCTTGGATGAACTGATTACCTTCTTTATTAATTTTGGAAATTTTTGGCTATTATTCCTTCCAATGTCCTTTGTTCCCAATTCTCTCTCACTACTCCCCTTCTGGGAATCACATTATGTTTACATTGCTATGGCTGACGGTGTCCCACAGATCTCTGAGCCTCTGTTAATTTTCCTTATTTTTTTTCTTTCTTTTCTTCACACTCAATAATCTCAACTGACCTATCTTCAAATTTGCTAGTTATTTCTTCTGCTTAATCCAATCTGATGTTAGGCCCCTCTACTGAAATTTTCATTTATTACATTTTAGAAGTCCAGAATTTCTATATGATTCTTTAAATTTTTTTAAAAAATTTATTTATTCAGACATAATCCACACACCATATAATTCATCAATTTAAAGTGTAAAATTCAATGTTTTTTAGTATATCCACAGATATGTAAAACCATCACCACAATTGATTTTATAACATTTTCATCACCTCAACAAGAAGCCCCACACTCTTAAACTACCACCATTCTACCCACCTCCTATTCTCTCCCCAACTTAGCCCTAAGCAACCACTGACCTACTTTCTGATTCTGTAAAATTCCCTGTTCTGAACATTTCTTATGAATGGAATCATATAAAATGTGGTCTTTTATGACTGGCTTCTTTCACTTAGCATAACATTTTCAAGGTCCAAGTACTGCTTGCTATTTGTTCTATATTCTTTTCCTTTCTTCCTTAAAAAAATTTTTGTTATTTTCTCTTCTCTCATTTTGATTGTTACATAACTCTTTTTTCATTCTTTTAGTGGCTACCCTAGAAATTACAACATAGCTCTTAGTGTATCAAACTGTAATATAAATTAGTACTTTCACCTTTTCCTCAACAATTCAAGAAACTAAAGGCACTGGAACTTCATTTACTTCTTCCAGATATACGCGCTATTACTGTCATCAATTTGAAATTTATACACACAAATGAATATATATCCACTCAAAAACATTATTATTTTAGATGGTAGGTATTCATTTAAATTTATCCCCATACTTGGCACTTTTATTGCTGTATTTATTCCTTTAACCATTTCTAAGTGTTTTCTGGGATAATTTTCCTTGTAGGTGAAAAATGCTCTTTTGTATTTTCCTTCAGTGCAAATCTGCCGGTGACAAGCATTCTCAATTTTTTATTTGCCACAAAGTGTCTTTTTTCACCTTATTAGAAGTTACTTTTAGTGGATATTGGATTTTATATTGGTAGTTATTTTCTTTCAGCATTTTGTAGCTATTATTTTATTATCTTGTGGCTTAAACTGTTTCTTTTGACTAGTTCACTATTAGTCAATTTGTTGCTCCTTGACGGTAACCTCTTTTATTTTCCTTTGACTTGCCTTAATATGTATATATATATTTGTCTTTACTTTCAACAGTTTTACTCTAATGTGCCTAAGTGTACTTTTCTTTTTATATCTTGCTTGGGATTTGTTGGATTTCTTGTATCTGTGACTTAATGTCTTCTAACACTTTTGGAATATTCTTTACCATTGTTTTTCTGCCCTCTGCTCTCTCTAACCTCCTTCTGGACCACTTACGTGTATAATATATTTTAACTCCATAACTCCCATGTCTGTTGCCTTGTTATATTTTCTAACCCTCCGTATCTCAGTGCAGTTTGATTATTTTCTTCTTACCTATCTTTCAATTGTCTCTTAATTTCCTCAATTAAGTCTAAACTACTGTTGCCCACTGTTATGCACAGAGCTGTGTTTCTCCAAAATTTGTGTTGAAGTCCTAATCTGCCACACCCAAAATGTGACTGTATTTGGAAACAGATATTTAGAGAGGTTATTCAGTTTAAAAAAGGTCACTGGGGTGGGCCCTAATCAAATATGACTGGTGTCTTTCTAAGAAGAGGAGACTGGGACAGAGACACACATACAGTAGAGACCATACGACACAGAGAGAAGACAGCCATCTATAAGACAAGGAGAGAGGCCTCAGGAGAATCCAACCCTGCCAGCACAGCATCTTGATCTTGGACTTCCCATCCCACAGATCTGTGAGGAAATAAATTTTTATTGTTTAAGCCGTTGTTCTGGCAGCCCTAGCAACCTAATACACCCATTCACTAAGTGTTTAATTCTGGTTATTATAATTTTTAGTTCTAGAAATTTCCATTTTTCCCCAGTTTCTGTTTGCTAAAATTCTTTTTTTTTTTTTTTTTTTGGCTGTATGCGGGCCTCTCACTGTTGTGGCCTTTCCCGCCGCGGAGCACAGGCTCCGGACGTGCAGGCTCAGCAGCCATGGCTCACGGGCCCAGCCGCTCCACGGCACGTGGGATCCTCCTGGACCGGGGCACGAACCCGTGTCCCCTGCATTGGCAGGTGGACTCTCAACCGCTGCACCACCAGGGAAGCCCTGCTAAAATTCTTAATGTTGTCTTCCATTTCTCTGAACTTAAGTGTAGCTATTTTAAAATGTTTCTGACTACTCATCTATCTGAATCCTCTGTGCATCTTGATCAATTATCTGTTGGTTTTCTTAGTTTTTCAGTCCCTTCATTTTCTCTCTTGTATTCTTGGTTATTATTTATTGATTGCTAGATATTGCAGAAAAATCTGATGCCCAGGACAATGTTATCTTCCTTCAGAGGGTTTTTATTTGCTTTTGGCAAGTGGGCAGTAAAACTAGCAGTCAGAGTTCATCTGAATCCATATTCAAGGACTAGTATCATTCAGAGTTGATCTACCTATAGCTCTTTACTCCTAGTTTGCAGCTCTTCAGATTCACAGCCCAAATAGTGGGGAGAAGACTCACGACTACCACTGGCTTGGCGGCCCTGGCCTCCAGCTTTTGATCCCTAAGACTTCAAAAGTGCTCCACAGCTTTTCAATGTTTCAGCTGCCTCTTCCAGAATTAGCATATTTCCCTAAAGAAAAAGAACCCAAATGCAGCTCTCATCATCTCTCTGGGTTTCTGTCGTTTTGTATCTTCACCTACTTATTCTTCTTTGCTTCATTAACTTCTCAATTAAATTCAAGTAGATACACACATATATATATGTATATGTATTCATATAATAAATACATGACATATGTATGTGTATATACACACACGTGTGTATATATGTAATATATATATTCAAAAAATATATACACATATGTGCCTACATGTGTGTATAATATAAATATATTCCTTTTTAAAAATTGCCAAACATAGCACAGACGTACCTCATTTTATTGTACTTCACTTTATTGCACTTTGCAGATACTGCATTTTTTTTTTTTTTTACAAATTAAAGGTTTGTGTCACCCTGTGTTGAGCAAGTCTATCAGTGCCATTTTTCCAACACATTATTTTTTAATTAAGACATGCACATTTGTTCATTGCACACTTAACAGACTATAGCATGGCATAAACCTAACATTTATATGCACTGGGAAACTAAAAAATTTGTGACTCACTTTAGTGCAGTACTAGCTTTACTGTGGTAGTCTGGAACTGAACCCCCAATATCTCTGAGGTATGCCTGTATTTACAGCATTGTTAATAGAAATAACATGGCGCCTGGAATGATACTGTTCATACGGAGAAGATTCAAGTTTGTTTCTTCCAGGTGTCTAGAGTATTAGCACTATGAGAAACTCAGAAACACTAGCACACTGGATCATCATATCTGATTCAAAAATTTAAAATAATTCAAAGATGAGCTATAGTTTGCTTTCAGTCACCCTTATTCCTAGAATGTAGCCCTTTGGGGCCCTAAAACAAAATGATGGAGGTTTTCTAGTGCAATCTACCCTTAGTGGGTTCTAAACTCTAATCACTGTCCACCTAGAAAAGCACTTGCACTTGACAAAAGCAGATTGTCAAAAGCACTCTTCAAGAAATATTTCTTGAATGAGAAAGTAAGGACCTCCAAAAATCTGTTCAACCATAAAAGCAACAAGCACACTGCACAAATGGTCAAAATCAACTTTTTTTTAGAACTGTGGAAACTAACCAGAGGCTTAAAACAATCTGAACAGCATTTATTCAATGAAATTGGCTGAATCTTGACCTTTGTGGTGTTTTAACTTGCTCTATTCATATTCCCCTTTCTCTGCGGTAGCTGTGACACCTGCAGCCTCACTACCATGGTAACTGAGAAAATAATCTAGCAATCACTGGAGGGTGCAGAACATTCAAGGCATTTGAAGACATCTTTGTCCTACCATTAGCTGATCACTAAGCTAAACTAAGGGGAGATTTCAGTGGCTACACACAGTTTAGATTACGAAGATTACAGAATCGGGCCAGGGAAAGCATCAAAGAGCAACAACAACAATCCCTGGGGGTGGAGATTTGATTTGCAGAGTTGCCAACATTATATCAAAAATGTCTAGGGACTTCCCTGGTGGTCCAGTGGTTAAGAATTCTCCTTCCAATGCAGGGGACACAGGTTGGATTCCTGGTCGGGGAACTAAGATCCCACATGCCACAGGGCAACTGAGCCCACGTGCTCTGGAGCCCATGAGCCACAAATAGAGAGAAGGCTGCGTGTCGCAATGAAAGATAATGCATGCTGCAACGAAGATTCTGCATGCCACAACTGAGATCCGAGGCAGCCAAATAAATAAATAAATATTTTTAAAAAGAAAGATGGCTTCCCTAGTGGTGCAGTGGTTGAGGGTCCGCCTGCCGATGCAGGGGATGCGGGTCTGTGCCCCGGTCCGGGAAGATCCCACATGCCGCGGAGCGGCTGGGCCTGTGAGCCATGGCTGCTGAGCCTGCACATCCGGAGCCTGTGCTCCGCAACGGGAGAGGCCACAACAGTGAGAGGCCCGCATATCGCAAAAAATAAATAAATAAAAAAGAAAGAAATGTAGCTTTAAATAAATTGTTTTTTAATTAAAAATAAATATGTCGGGCTTCCCTGGTGGCGCAGTGGTTGAGAGTCCGCCTGCCAATGCAGGGGACACGGGTTCGTGCCCCGGTCCGGGAAGATCCCACATGCAGCGAAGCGGCTGGGCCCGTGAGCCATGGCCACTAAGCCTGCACGTCCGGAGCCTGTGCTCCGCAACGGGAGAGGCCACAACAGTGAGAGGCCCGCGTACCGCAAAAAAATAAATAAAAATAAATAAATATGTCTAGCTTTCAATAAAAAATTATGAAACATGCCAAAAAATAGTATACTACAGCCCATTCACATGAAAAAAAGTAGTTAATAGAAACTGTATGGGGAGAAGCCCGGACTTTGGTTATATTAGACAAGGACTTGAAATCAACCATTTTTATTTTATTTTATTTATTTTTAAAATTATTTACTTATTTATATTTATTTTTGGCTGCTCTGGGTCTTAGTTGCTGCGCGCAGGCTTTTCTCTAGTTGCTGCGAGCGGGGGCTACTCTTCATTGTGGTGCGCGGGCTTCTCAATGCGGTGGCTTCTCTTGCGGAGCATGGGCTCTAGGTGCACAGGCTTCAGTAGCTGTGGTACGCGGGCTCAGTAGTTGTGGCGCACAGGCTTAGCTGCTCCACGGCATGTGGGATCTTCCCAGACCAGGGCTCGAACCTGTGTCTCCTGCATTGGCAGGTGGCTTCTTAACCACTGCGCCACCAGAGAAGCCCCCAACCATTTTTAAATAATGTTCAAAGATCTAAAGAAAACTATATCTAAAGACCTTAAGGAAAATCTCACAAAGTAAAGACTACCAATAAAGATAGAAACTGTGGGCTTCCCTGGTGGCGCAGTGGTTGAGAGTCTGCCTGCCGGTGCAGGGGACACGGGTTCATGCCCTGGTCCGGGAGGATCCCACATGCTGCGGAGCGGCTGGGCCCGTGAGCCATGGCCGCCAAGCCTGTGTTTCCGGAGCCTGTGGTCTGCAACGGGAGAGGCCACAGCAGTGAGAGGCCCGCGTACCTCAAAAAAAAAAAAAAAAAAAAAAAAAGAAACTGTAAGAAAGAACCAAACAAAAATTTTGGAATCAGAAAGTATAAGTGAAATGAAAAATTCACCAGAGGGGCTTAAGAGCAGATGTGATCAGGCAGAAGGAATAATCAGTGAACTAAAAGATAAATCAATCAAGATTATCCAGTGTGAGAAAAAAAGGAAGAAAAATGAATGCAGCCTCTGAGACCTGTGAGACACCATCAAGCATAACAACATAAGAATAATTGGAATCTCAGTAGCAGAGGAGAGAGAGAAAGGGGCAAAAGAGTGTTTGAAGAAATAGTGGACCAAAAATTCCCAAATATGATTCAAAAGTTAACTGACACATTCAAGAAGACTATAACTTACCAAATAGGATAAACTCAAACTTGATCTACAACATCAGCCCTTCCCTGGGTCTCCAACCTGTTGGCCTACCCTGCAGATTTTGGACTTGCCAGCCTCCATAAATCACATGAGCCAATTCCTCAAAATACACACACACACACACACACACACACACACACACACACACACACACACACGCACCCCGTATTGATCTGTCTCTCTGGAAACCCTAATATAAAATTAGCACAGGACTTCCCTGGTGGCACAGTGGTTAAGAATCCACCTGCCAATGCAGGAGACACGGGTTCAAGCCCTGGTCCGGGAAGATACCACGTGCCGCGGAGCAACTAAGCCCGTGCGCCACAACTGCTGAAGCCCACGTGCCTAGAGCCTGTGCTCCGCAACAAGAGAAGTCACCGCAATGAGAAGCCCACCACTGCAACAAAGAGTAGCCCCCGCTCACTGCAACTAGAAAAAGCCCATGCACAGCAACAAAGACCCAACGCAGCCAAAAATTAATGAATTAATTAAAATAAAATAAAATAAAATTAGCACAGAGAAGGAGGGACACCATAGTACCAGAAAGGAACAAATTTTTTGTGTACTACTGAAATCAATTTGGTATTAATATGAATGAGACTGTTATAAACTAATATGCAGAAAAAGCATTTGATAAAAATCCAACACACTTTCACTATAAAAACACTCAGCCAATTAGGAACAGAAAGAAACTTCCTTAACATGATAAAGTGAGTCTATGAAACACCCACAGCTAACATCATACTCAATGGTGAAAGACTTAAAACTATCCCCCTCAGATCAGGAAAAAGACAAGGATGCCTGTTTTTACCACTGTTATTAAATATTGTACTGGAAGTTCCAGTCAGAGCAACTAAGCAGGATAAATAGATAAAAGGCATCGAAATTGGGAAAAAAGAAGTATGACTATTTCTATTTGCAGGTAACATGATTCTATATAGAAAAATCCCAAAGAATTGGGGGAAAAAATCTACTAAAGCTAGTTAAGTTCAGAAAAGTTGCAGGGTTAAAGATTAACACACAAAACAATTATGTTTCTATACACCAGCAATGAACAATCCAAAAATGAAATCAGAACTATTCCATACTCAGTAGCATTCAAAAGAATAAAATACCCAGAATAAATTTAACTGAGGAGGTGAAACACTTGAACCTGGAAACTACAAAACATTGCTGAAAGAAATTAAATACAACCTAAATAAATGGAAAGACATCCTGTGTCCACATATTGCAAGAGTGAATATTATTAAGATGACAACACTTGCAAAGTGATCTATAAATTCAATGCAATTCCTATCGCAATTCCAATGGCCCTTTTTACAGAAATGGGAGTGCCTATTCTCAAATTCATATGGAATTCCAAAGGGCTCTGAATAGCCAAAACAATATTGAAAAAAACCCTGGAAGACTCAGACTTCCTAATTTCAAAACTAACCAAAAAGAAGCAATAATCAAAACAGTGTTGTACTGACATAAGGATGACATAGAGACCAATGGAACAGAACTGAGAGTTCAGAAATAAACCCAAACATCCAGGGCTAATTGATCTTTAATAAGGGTGCCAATACCATTCTATAAAGAATACAGTCTCCCCAACAAGTGGTGCTGGGACACGTGGATAACCACATGCAAAAGAGTAGAGTTGGACCTCTACCTCACTCCACATACAAAATGTAACTCAAAATGGATCAATGACCTAAAGGTAACAGCTAAAGCTCTAAAACTGTTAGAAGAAAACAGAGGCATAAATCTTCATGACCTCAAATTTGGCAACAGAGTCTTAGATTTGACAGCACAAGGAACAAAAGAAAAAATAGATAATGGGACTCCAACAAAATTTAAAACTTTTGTGCATCAAATAACATTATCAAGAAAGTGAAGACACTCTACAGAATGGGAGAAAATATTTGCAAACCGTACATCAGACAAGAGTTCTGTATCCAGAATATGTAAAAATAAAAACAAAAACTCTTACATCTCAAAAAGAAAAAGACAAATAGATCAACTGAAAAACAGGGAAAGGACTCAAAAGGACTTCTCCAAAGAAGTTATACAAATGGACAATAAGCACATGAAAAGATGTACAACATCATTAGTCATTAAGAAAATGCAAGTTAAAGCCATAATGAGATACCACTTCACCAGAGTTACAATTAAAAAAAGGAAAATAAGATGTGTTGGCAAGGATGTGGAGTAGCTGGAACCCTTCTATATTGCTGATAGGAACGTGAAATGGTGCATCCACTGTGGAAAACAGTTTGAGGGTTCCTCAAAAAGTTAAAGAATTACCATATGACCCAGCAATGTCACTCCTAGGTTTATACCCAAAAGAACTGAAAATAGGTACTCAAACTAATACATATACAGGCATGTTCACAGCCTGTATTATTCATATTATTCACAATAGTCAAAAGGTGGGAACAGTACAAATGTCCATCAGTGATGAATGGATAAACATACAATAGAACATGATTCATCCATAAAAAAGAACAAAGTAATAATATAGTCTACAATTTAGATGAACCTTATAAACACGATCAATAAAAGAAGGCAAACACAAAAGATCATGTATTTTATTATTATCTCTATATAATATACACAAATCCACAGAGACAGAAAGCAGATTAGATGTTACCAGGAAGTAGGGGGAAGGGTGAATGGGGAGTAACTATCTCCTTCCAGGATCAGAAAGTAGTTACCAGCAAGCTGATATCTTGGTATGTCTGCTCGAGCGGTACCTGGGTCCATGAAATGAGTGGACACTGAGGGCTGAAGCAATGAAGAAATGGGCTAAATCTAGACATATTTTTCTCATACCCTCTGAAGTGCAAAATTCCAATAAACTGTTCTGTCTGCCAAGAGGACAGAGAATGCAGATGGCTCTGGGGTCAGATTCCCTGAGGGGAAGGCCCCACACACAGTGGCAAATTGGACTGACTCTGCAGCTCCAGGAGATTACAAATTGTTCCTGACAGAAACGGACACCTATTCTGGACTGGGTTTTGCATATCTGCTGGTAGATACAAATTCTCAAAATACTATAAAAGAACTAAAACAGAAGACACTATACCAATCTGGACTGCCAAGTCACATTTCCTCAGACCAAGGAACACACTTTCATCCTCAGAGTAACAGTTTGACAGAAAATTAGAATGAGCAACTGAAACATTTATTGTTTAAAATGAAGGGAATAAAGGTGTGAAGGGCTAGCTTACATGATTTTATGAGTGTGTACTCATATTCAACATGACAGGGGCCAAGGGAATGTCCCCACTAGATAAACTCCTCTCCTTTTCTGGGGGATCTAAAGAACAAGGGGTGGGGAAGGATGCTGCTATGACAATACTTTTTGTTTTCCTCCACATGACGTTAACCCTCTTTTTTACTACCTGATGCAGTGGTTCTCGGACCAGGACTGCAACTTGGGGTGCTAGAAGCTGCGATGAACCATGCATTCATTTGCTAGAGCTGCCATAACAAAGTACCACTAACTGAAGTGTACTGTTCCACCGTGCTGGAGTCTAAAGTTTGAAATCAAAGTGTTGGCAAGGTTGTTTCCTTCTGAGGGCTGTGACAGAGAATCTATCCTTCTGTGACTCCTGGTGGCCTCATGTGTTCCTTGGCTTGTAGATGGTGCACTCCCTGTGTCTTCACATTGCCTTTCCTCTATGTGTGTCTGTCTCTGGGTCCAAATGTCCTCTTTTCATAGGAACACAGGCGTAATGGATTAGGGCCCACTCTAATGACCTCATCTTTACTTGATTATCGGCCAAGACACTCTTTCCAAAAAAGGTTACATTCACTGGTACTGGGGTTAGGACTTCAATATCTTTTTAAGGGGGCACAATTCAACCCATAACAGTCCCTAAGCAAGAAACTATAATTAGAGTTCCTAAGGGCCTAACGGGGTGGACTGTGCCTTCACCCCCTCGGGCAAAATTGAGGTTCACAGGACACGCATCTATATTGCCTAGGAGGTGAGACAGCTCACTCGTTCTGACCTATGTAATCCTACCCTATGTGAATGGCAGTGGACTGAGGGGAAGGCAATTGCTAGACTAGTATTGCTGGCAGCATCCTAGACCAGCACAGTGGCTAAACCTAATGTTCCATTTAAAGGTGGAGAAGTTTGGGTATAAATACAGAGAAGGAAGAATGGTAGTTGAAGATAAAGGAATGAATAAATGGTTGTGCAATGAGGAAAATACAATATTACATTGGTGCCTTAAAAGACACTCAGAGCAAGAGGTGACATTGTCTGTTAGCTCAAGTATACCAATGTCTGAAATGGCGAATGAACTGCTGCTTTCAGAACCTGACAATGTTGAATGGAAGCCTGCAAACTTAAGTGTCATGGCTCTGGGAGATATTTTGGTCCTACAATATAATGATGAATTGAACTAATTATTCATGCCTGCGTGGGTCTCTAGTAATGTGCCACTGCTGACTCTTATATTTCAGGTTATGTCTACTACCACCCTGCATCATGATGTAGGGTGACCTTGTTGGTAAGATTCAACTATACCATGTATATAAGTCTTATGATATATAAGTCTTATGATAATACCAATATTGATAAGCAAATATATTGGGAAATTGGGTTAAAGCCTCCTCAGGATGTAATATAAATGGAAAAACTACTGGCCTGAGGATGAACAGGACTAGCTAACCACCAGCTAACTTCTATGCTGAAGAGTTCTGCACAAGTTTATTGTAAGGTACAAACAATGCCTTATAATAGATGAAGGGGGGAAAGAGTAATTAGTACAGAAATATCAGAATATATGTAATGGCCTTATAGAGCATATCAATTGTTTCTTTAAGTCCACCTCTACCCCACACTGGCTCCTCCAAAACTCAGGCATATTCACAATGATACTACTACTTGGCTTACAGAATGCAGTGGAAGTGACGCTACATGGCTTTCAAGACTAAGGTATACAAGGAAACACATTTTCTACCTGGCTCTCTCAATCTCTTGGAATGCTCAAGCTCTGAACCCAGCCACCATGCTGTGAGGAAGCCCAAACTAGCTCATGTGAAAAGACCACAAGAAGGGGCCCAAATGGAGCAGAACTGGAGCCCACTGTCCCCTGTCCAACTTCCTGACAGCGAACATCATAAATGCTCACTGCATGTCACTAAGTTTTAGGGTAATTTACTACAGAACCATCCATAACCAAACAGTGCTCAAGTAATTTACAACCCAGAGGGAGCGATAAATAAGGATACAAACAACTAATAAAAGGCAGGATGTGATAATCACTACACAGAATGTTAACAGAGGGCCTTGGGAGAGGATCATAAAGAAATAAGTCTAGCTAAGGGATGGAGCAGAGGAGGGGAAATGAGAAAGGTTTCACAGAACTAATCTTTGAGCTAGGGCTGAAAAGACATACACAACTTTGCAGGCAAACAATAGCGACAACAAAAAGGAAGGTGTGAGTGGGACTTCATAACAAAGTAGCATATCACATGGACCTCTACAGGGACAAAATTTAACTTCTGGTTTACATAATCTCTAATACTGAAACAGTACCAAACCATTGGAAGGACACTATAGGAAACATTATTCTAAAATGAAACAAGGTGGAGTTCTAGAGATTGACTTTAATCATGCGAAATCATTAAATTTCTTGCTGTTTAATCTCTATGCAAAGGGCTAACACTGAACCCTAAGAAATGAAAGTCACTTATCAGTGCTTCCTTTGATGTACTGGCCAAGGCAAAACCCAGTACCTTGCTTGCTCACTGTTCCAGACCCAATATCAGCTTAATGACAGCAATTCTCCATGGTTAGCATTCTTTGGAGTTCTAGGGGTGATTTTCAGGGAGGCACTGGTCTTGAACTTAAATGAAAAGAACCAGTGCCTAATGACAGCCATAGAAAGCTGAGAAAATTAATAAGCTGCTCTAATTACTAAAATTTACCCTGACTTTCCTGATAAGGGCCTGAAGATTATGCACACAGGCATCAGACTGACAACCAGGGAAATAATCATTACTTACCAAATCAAATCAAAGCACTGAGCTCTTTAAGCTGCTCTGTACAAGTAGAAGCCTGAAAACAGTGCTTCTGAGCTGCCTGTCAGTCTGTTTAGGAAACTCACCTTTGAGTTGGGATCCCTCTCACTAAATCAGACTTCCTCTTAAAGTGATCAGGAAGGCAGGCCTTAAAAACCCTGATACTTTAGAACTGCTGTTCTCCTCACCTCATAGAACTTTTTCAAGGAGCCCACCAGGCACAGCTTCAGGCTATCCACCATCTCCTGATGAGGCATCTGGAATACCACTCGTGAATACCATTTTGTGAGGGTGCTGGGGCAGAGGCAAGGAGAGAGAGAGAGAGAGAGAGATGAACACACACTCACAAAGGAAGGCCCACAGCTGAATGTCAGCATACACAGGCTTCTCCATGCACCAATCACACAAGTACCCAGCAAACGCATTTATGTTACATGGAAAAACACACACTGATGATGTAGGGAAAAGATACATGCAAGCCAGCTACAGAATATAAAAATACAGGCATGGGCTTCCCTGGTGGCGCAGTGGTTGAGAGTCCGCCTGCCGATGCAGGGGACACCGGTTCGTGCCCTGGTCCGGGAGGGTCCCGCATGCGGCGGAGCGGCTGGGCCCGTGGGCCATGGCCGCTAAGCCTGCGCGTCCGGGGCCTGTGCTCCGCAACGGGAGAGGCCACAACAGTGAGAGGCCCGCGTACCGCAAAAAATAAATAAATAAATACAGGCATAATTGTGGATATCTGCTACAAAACTGCTTCCAATTGAAAAAATTTAACAACCTAGATATCCACCAACAGAGGACTAGTTAAATAGTGCTATAGCATATAATAAATTCCATGCAGCAGTTAAAAAGAATTGATGGAGATTTATTTGCGTCAATACAGGAAAATGACCAAAATATACAGTTTAAGTACATAAAAGATGATGAGGAACAGTATACATAGTAATGTGCCACTTGTATGTGTATACCAGCTACCTATATGTTAATATATGCATAAAAGAGTACCTAGAAGTATATACATACTCCAAATCTTTGGTGGTGGTTAATGAAAGCTAGACCATGAGGAATTTTCACTTTCTAAATTTCTGGAGATTTTTGCATGAGCATGTTTTATTTTTACAATCAGAAAAAACAAACAAAACCCCTCATTTCTAGGGGAAAAAACCCACCACCAGCAAGACACAGACCCCATTCTGAAAGAGGTTACACTGTAGTCAGGGAACAAACTTATACATGTGATAAGAGATTGTACAAATTAATATCATAGGAAGATAGAGAAGGAAGAATTTGAGTATACTTTTACTATAATATTAAATATTCAAAAATTTTTTCTGGCTTTACAGTAAGATTAGGCATTAAAATAAGGTAACCAAACACAATAGAGCCAGGAGTGGTACTTACAGACTGATGCTTGCGACAAAGCCAACCACGGAGCGCATGCTTCTGCTGGGGTTGTGGTAAACATCCACCCCGATCACCATTAATTGTCTCTGGGTTAGAAGACAAAAACAAACCAAAAATCCAAGCAACACATCACCCCATCTTTAATTGTTATCTGAACCCCAAAGCAACATACGAAAATAAGTTCTGGGAAAGGAAGAGAAAGAGTGCAATCAACTTGATATTTTTTAAACACTATGAACAAAGTCAGAGATCGTCAAGACCAGGGACTGGCAAACTTTCTGTGAAGGACTAAAAAGTAAATACCTTAGGCTTTGTGAGCCACACCGTCTCTGGAGGAACTATTCAATTCTGCCATTACGGCACACAAGCAGCCACAGGTAGTACGTAAAGGAGTATGGCTACGTTCCAATAAAAACGCATTTAAGGACACTGAAAACTGAATTTCATATAATTTTCATGTGTCTGGAGATATTAGTCTTATTTTTTTCAACCACTTAAAAACGTGAAAACCATTCTAAAGCTTGTGGGCTATACAAAAACAAGCAATGAACCACTCAGACTATAAGCACTGAGAATGAGGAAAATTCTAGGCGGAAAATTAGGAAAATAGCTAGGTAGGACTCTCTGGGATGCTGAATTGAATGAAGACATATCTCAGCATCACTCACCAGAGGAATATCCACTCCCCAGAGCTCACCACCCAATTTACAGTTAATCTGAAGTAAAATTTTCTGGGCCACACTCTGAAGCCTGGTGGGCTGGCCAATGGTTCGGACATTGATGACCTGTAATAGAGGGGAAAGCGGACACTATCAACCTTTCAAACAATGTAAACAATTCTAGAGCAAGTACTACATTTGTTTAAGAAACTCCGGCTGGCAGATAATACACTGGGTACTAACAGTTCTAATTCTAGAGTTTCTGGTCAGGCATGTTGTGTGTGTGTGCACACACACGACACAAATCAAAACCAAAAAACAACCAGCCAACAAAAACTTTCAAAAAGATCTCATGCAGATTAAAAAAAAAATTAACCTCCATAGGAAAACCAGCTTTCTCCTTTCAAAGGAAAGCCTATACTCTCAGAACCCAGTCATGTGAAACCACCTGGCGACTCACCCATGAACAAGCAAAAGTGCTCATTTGGGAACATGAAAGCAGCATTTACAAAGAACATCTGCTATTAGCCAGGTTACTGTAACAGGAAAGTTTCACCAGATGGGTCTACATATGCTGGCTTCTAATAGTTACTTTAGTCCCTCTTTTCCAAGCCTCAAGGGAGGCTAGAGTTTCCCTCTGTGCCTCCTGCCCAGTTTCCACTCACTTGCGAGGGCACGGGAGTCTGCACACAGCACAGCTTTTTAATGGCCCTGTAGAGATCGTCACGTGTGCCCATGATGATGCAAACAACCATCTGTATCTTCCCCTTGAGGAGATAAAGTATATATAAGTCAGGCTTTGGAACTCTGAGCGGACCTTGATAGGGCTCCAGTCAGGGGCAGTTCAAGAGTCTGCAAAGCCACAGGACCTTTAGGGTAAAGAGAGGACTGAACCAAAGACGGTGGACATTCCAACACAGAAAAAGGTCCTTGAACCTGAGTGAGTATTTGCTGGGTTCCAGGCTTCTTCGCTTAGCTACATAACATGTTAGCGTAAGTTACCTAGAGCTGGTCCTGACTACCTGATTAATTTATTAGGACACTTAAGATCCCTGGAAAAGAACCAGGCTTAAAAATATGCAAGGGTTTCTTATTAGTTGATGCTTTCAATGCACTATAATGTTTTTTGCCGCTCTCTTTAGTAAACTAAGCACCTTATTACATTCATGCCACAGAACTTTAACTAGGAAACATGGGATACAATACCAGAAGAAAGGATTCAGAGCCAAATGCAGAGGAAATGAAGCTACTGTCAAATCCATAAGTAGATCTTCCTAACTTTTCGATTAGGAGAGAGAATGATATTGCCAGAAGAATATCTTATAACAGCATCTTCTACCTCTCACTGCTTAAGAGATCTGACATTAAGAACAGAGGATCCTTCAAAATCTGAATAAAGTAAAGTAGCACACAAGTGAAATGAAGTTGCCAACGCTTTATGACAGAAACAGAAATCAACAGTATACTATTCCAAATCAAGATTAATTTTAAATGAAGACTTCTCAGAGGACACATGTTCCAGCAATCAGATCAAAGAACTTCCGAAGTCACGCAGAACATGGGCTGCATGCTGGGAGCCTGTGGGCTGGATCTAGGAAACAGATGTGGTTTTTCAGTCCCTATAATGATTCACAAGTCTTTTTAAAATTACCATTTAAACATAGGTAGGTGTACACATATGCAAATCTAGACTTTTGGCTTCTATTGAAAAATAAACAAACTAAAAATCAATTTGACAATGCTGGGCTGTTATCTGCAGTCATGGGGTTTACTCTCTTTAGTTCCCTAGAGTCCCCTCCTGGCCCACTTCACTCCCATAGACACCTGAGTTTATGACCCTGAAACAAAGAGAATAATAAAACAGAATGCCCTAGAGATGGCAGAGAGACAGCAAGACCAATAGGAGTCAACATTATGAATGACACTCATATCCATGCTACATGAAGACTGTTGGCAGTACACTCTCACACATAAAAGAGGCCAAGTTGTGAGATGGGGGAGCTGAGGTGCTCAGCTGGGTTTTTCTTTTGAAAGCAGGGCAGAATTTATCAATGATCAGGCCCGGGGAAGGCCATGGCAGAGTAAGAAGGCATGGGAAGTCAGGAAGAAAATACAAAGAAAGAGAGAACATGAGTGTGCTGCTACAGATGACACACCCAGAGCGGTGGATGAACAGAGAAAAAAGTCATGACTGACTAGTATTCTAGTCAATACTAGAATATCAATTCTAGTATTGATCTCACAAGAACTGACTCTTCAATTCAAGGACTAGTTATTTCCAAAAACTTTTGGTCTGCTTTTTTTCCCTCCTTAATCTTCTTCCTCTGTTTTATGTATGAACAGATAAGAACTGCTGGCCTGAACTACTGAGTTGTGAACACTATGACCTGCTCAGCTCCAGTAGTCCCGTTCGGCTATCTGGACCAAGCTGATGGGCCCACTGCCAAGTTCATCACTGGAGCAATGTGAATCTTGAGTCAAACCAGACTGTGACAGCTCCGTACTGAATCGTGCAAGATGGCACCTGGCCCAGGAAATTGCTTTCTGAGCACAACATGTTCTATATAGATAAAAAATTGAAGTTAAGTCAGCTATTATCTCAGCCAATTACGTGAGGAACAGAACGCTGGAGTGAGTGAGAGTGCCAACAAAGGAGGAGAGAAGCGAAACCAACCAAAGGGCATAACGACTACTTTGTTAATTCAGTATTTCACGTGCACATGAGTAAGATACAGATTCCTGGATATCATCAACAGCAGATCAATAACCAAGATAATTTAAAATCAAGTATTCAAGGGCTTCCCCGGTGGCGCAGTGGTTGACAGTCCGCCTGCCGATGCAGAAGACATGAGTTCATGCCCCGGTCTGGGAGGGTCCCACGTGCCGCGGAGCGGCTGGGCCCATGAGCCATGGCCGCTGAGCCTGCGCGTCCGGAGCCTGTGCTCCGCAACAGGAGAGGCCACAATGGTGAGAGGCCCACGTACGGCAAAAAAAAAAAAAAAAAAATCAAGTATTCAACTATTTCAGAATGGACATCCTAAAAATTTACTCAATTTATTACCTCAGCTCCCAGAATGGATTGAATGGTTCTGACATAGGTCTCTATGCGATCATCCTTCAGTTCCACCCAGGCTGGCGGGCTCATGCGTATGCCAATGGGGCCAGCTACCTTCTCTAACATCTTCACCAGTTCTCGGGCTTGATCCATTGCTCTCTTTGGGTAAAACAGCGCCCAGAAATGCATGGGGACCTAGGAGCAACAACAAGCTATTTTTAGTACTTCCCACAACTTCCCCAACACCCCAACTTCATATCAGGAGATGTTATTCTAAAGAACAAATTGCTTTTCACTCTCTCTGCTTGAGTCCTGTCTTATCTAATGCTGATTACTAATGCAGATGTGTGTGATAAGTAAATTGTGGCACAGTCTCACAATGGAATATTACATAGCAATGAGAATAGAAGATCTGTAACTATACCTAACAGCATGGAGAAACTTACCAAACAAGGTTGAAGAAATGAAGCCAGACATTACAGAATATATACAGTATGGTTTCATGTATATATTAAGTACAAACACAGCTGAAAAAAATCAATGCTGTTAGAGGTCAGAATAGTGGTCATTCTTGGGTTGGGTAAGGGTGCCAGGTAGGTAGTAATTAGGAGCATGGGGGTGGGGCTTCTGAGGCACTGGTAAAGTTCTGTTTCTTAACCCTCAGTGTTGATTACACAGATTTAACTTGTGAAAATTCATCAAGTTATATACATAAGTGTACTTTTTCTTTAAATATATTTCAAAAAAAAAGTTTTAGAAACAAATGTGTGTACTTTATGCACGGCCATAGAGACCAGGTGAGCCAAAAACATTTAAAAATAATTATATACTGGGCTTCCCTGGTGGCGCAGTGGTTGAGAGTCCGCTTGCCGATGCAGGGGACACGGGTTCACGCCCCGGTCCGGGAGGATCCCACATGCCACAGAGCGGCTAGGCCCATGGGCCATGGCCGCTGACCCTGCGCGTCCGGAGCCTGTGCTCCACAACGGGAGAGGCCATGGCAGTGAGAGGCCCGCATACCTCAAAGAAAAAAAAAAAAATACCATTTTGTTCTTTGGTTGCCTTGGTGGGAACTGTTTTAATTTTATTTCTTTCATGGAAACCCTAGGGAAAAAGAGGAAGGAAAGAGAAAAGAAGAAGGAAGAACAAAGAGAGAGTGGGTAATAGGCTGGCACTGAATGAATTACCACGGCAGTTTATTTCCTTGTCCTAAGTCTGTGGTCAAGCAAAGGGGTTCCCTCTACCAACTCATCAACTCGCTCTTGTTCAAAGGACCTCTGTTTTGTAAATAATTCAGGATGGGAATTCAGTTGGTACTTCCTCTCAAAAAGAGGACACTAAATAATTCCTGCTTCCTAATTTCCACACTTCTAGGAATACTGGAACTCTCTTTACCACCTCACAAGTCACTTACAGTTAAGATGGAAAGGTCTCTGGTTACTTCCTTAATCCAGTTTAGTTCCTGAGATGTGATAAATGATGTATTCCTTAAGTTAATTCTTTCCATTGGCAGAACACGTCCTTCAATCTAAACAGAAAATAAAGTGCCTATGACATGAACCATCTGTAAACACTATTTAGGAAAACGCTGATACTGTTCTGGGGCCTGGTCAACTCTACCATATAGACCTGTCCCTGTCATAACTTCTGAAAATGGTAGAAAAATGCAACTGTTAGCAGTTAAGAGTCCATGTCAATACAACTCTGGACACACATACAGGTGAATTTTGATAGGCGCTGCTCTTTAATTATTGAAGCTTCCAACATGGTCCACAAGAAAGGAATCAGAAAACACTGTCTCTTCAGAACCAGGGAATTCATGTAAAATGCCTATAAATACAAGGTGAACAGGAAAATAATCTTTAAGAATATTTTAAGGGAAAAATTTAAGTAGAAAATTAGAGATATTTCTTAATAAGGCTGAACATAAACTACTATTATACTTTATACAAAAGAAAAGCAGGAAAAAAAGCATAAATATAATGAAAGACCAAATTAAAGTTAATAATAATGAATCAATTAGATCTAAATATCCAAAAGTAAGAAGATAACTAAGTTGATGACATATCAATATGATGGATATTTGCAATTATTAAAATAACTTTCTAAGTGCATTTAATATAATCCTGTTTCTGCAAAAAATAAATAGTAATGTATGCATTATAAAAACTGAATGAGTCCACATTTAGTAATGACTATCTCTGGGGGAATATGTAATTATGTAGGATTTTTACTTTTTATGAGCTCTACTCCTTGCTTTCTTAAAAATGTAACAAAATACTTATTTTACCTATAATCAAAAAAAATTTTAATGATTTTCTTAATATTATAAAAGTTTAACACAAAGAATAACAATACCTGTATTAGCAAGAATGTTCACCTTTGCTTATGAAAGTAAAAAACTGAACCTTTCTACAAGGCAGTTGGTAATATGTAATAAAAAGTACTAAAAACATAAATGTCCTCTGACCTAACAATTACACTTCCATAAATCTATGAAAATAAACATCATGTGCAAAGATTTAGTTATAAGGATGTTCACAGATTCACCATTTATAACAGGAAAATACTAAATTCAATTTGAATGTAAAAGAATAGGAAATTATTAATAAAATGAATATCTGTTAGCCATTAAAATATTTAGAAAAATATTAAATGACATGGAAAAAAGTTCTAAATAAACTGAGTAAAAAAAAAAAAAAAGAAAAGGAAACCATCTGAAAACATGCTGCATGTGATTGTGTGCATACACATACACACAGACAAAAAACACTGAAGGATATATACCAAAATGTTAACAGTGTTTATTCTGATACAGCATGATTATGGATAAACTTTTCTCTTCTCTGGCTTAAGTTTTCTGCCTCCTCAAATAATATTTAATAACATGAACACATGTTCAAGATATAATAATAAATGAAAAAGAAGATGCAAAACCATATACAGTTATAAGCACAATTTTTTAAGAAAAGATTCATCCTCACAGAAAAAAAGTTTAGGGAAACAAAATATATTGAAAATAATATCTTTTATGTGTCTAAAATAAATCACTAAGATATTATCTTTGGGTGATGAAACTGATGTTTTTATTTCCTTCTTTACATTTTCTACACAGTACCCACATATTCTTTATTGACTTTCCATTACTTTTATTTAAAAAAAAAAAAGAAAAAAGAAACAGTTTTTAACAAGGAGTCAATTCAGAGTGCAAGAGAACTAGAGAAAAGATAAAATTAATTATTTTGGTATAACCTAGAAAGAAAATTAAAAGTAATAAAAGCTAATATTTACTGAGCACTTGCTAGTGTCAGATAGTATGATGAAGATTTTACCATTTAGTTCCTTTAACTCAATCATTACCTTTATTTCACAGATAAAGAAAATAAGAGATACTAAGCAATTTGTTCCAAGTAACTAAGATGGCAAGTGGTAGAACTGAGATTCAAAGCCAAGGACTTCACCACCACCTCATGCTGCCTCTGCACTATGGCTCACGCTGCACAAAATACAACAGAATGGACTCAGGCAAACTGCAGGCAGAAAGGGCCATGCGAAAATTAAAATGTTCAAGTCTGAGACTTTATGCCTACGGAAAGAATGAGAGTAGTATATTCAAAGAAACACAAGTTAATTACTGGGAAAGATAAAGAAAAACGTAGGGGGAAAAATGGAAAAAGACATAGAGAACTTTAAGAATAATTTGGTTTGCAAAACTAAAAATGAGGTAAATTTTAAGTCAATATTCCTTTTGCTTGACTGGAAATTAACAGCTCAGATCCTGGGAAATACAAAAGAAAATCTGTAAGAGATACTAGCAAATTAAGTCAAGGAAATTCAAGTATTATGACTAGGACCAAAAAAAAAAAGTGTAATTATAAAGCAAAAACTGCAAAATAAAGACAAGATAGGAAGTTATCACCTAGTCTCACAAAGCTCTAAAATCTTTGGTTAATGCTGTTTCCTACCATCGTATTTTCTGGTTTACCTTATGTACATCCTTCTGCAGACAGAGTCCCCAACGTGTCAGTTCACTGTTGGCTGTCTCATTTTTTGAAATTCTCTGTAGCAAGCATTTCAAAGCATTATGGTGCTGTTTGGGGCTCAGGTTGATCTGCTGGGTCAAATCCTAAATAGAATCAAAATGGAGATACTAAGTTATTACCTTCTCCAGTATGTGGTTAAATAAACCCTAATGTATAACAAATTTCCATAGAAAACCTCCTTCCCATTGAAATCTATAGAAATTTAAAAATATCTCCAAGGACTTTAATAAATATCTCATGAATGTGAATGAAGTATAAGGTTAAAATGTTAACCACTGGGGTTTTTTTATTGAAATACAGTTGATTTATAATGTGTTCATTTCTGCTGTACGGCAAAGTGATTCAGTTATACATATACATACATACTTAAAAGTAAGTATTTAAAATTGTCACTGTTTTTTTCTTATGACATCTAAATCTTATTCTTTTTCTCAAAGCCATGTAAGGGGGCTTGATTACATCTATTTAATATCTGGGGGCAGGGGAGAATGCCCTATGCCAGGCATGCAGGCCAACATAATGGAATGGAAAAACACATCCAGTCTTATACTTTATGTCACATGATACTAGCCACTTAATGTCACCATAAGACACTTGTTAGATCCAGTGTGCGGCCCATAATAGGTGTTTTCTAAATATTTATTCTTGAATGAATATCTAATAGGTGTGCATGAAGATTCTGAATCACGTAAGTGAGTTCTTTCTTCATTCTTCTGGGACTAATGAACTGTGCAGCTGTTGCTCCCTGTGTGGCAGTCATTAGGGCATTGAGTCTATGGGGCTATACAGGTAGCCCCATAGATCATAAAATCATTACGTTACTGAGAGCTGTAAGGAAGGAGCCTTGACCTACATACTAAAAGCAGAAGTATCACAAGGTAAACATGAAAGACGTCTCTTACAGAAATTCATTTTCGCTCTTTATGATGTTACTAAAAACAATACGTGGCATCTGAGACAGGGCCGGGGTTCCAAAACTAGGACAGACAAGGACTGAGAGAGAGGCAGCAGAGCAGTGTGAGGGTGGAAAGCCCCAAGCAGACAGTGTGGAGGTGAAGCCCTTGGGGTCTAGACCCACACTGCTGCAGACATCTCTGCCTCCCAGCTATTTCCTACAAGACTGTGCCCAACATGAGACTTCCAGGACACCCTGAGCCCCACAGTGTAAACTTCTATCCTTTAATTTCATCCTCTCACTTGTTGACTTTTTGCTACATTATCTCCTCCTCCCTTCAAATAAACTGAAGGCTTACAGAAATGTTAAAAAAAATTCAGTGCTCTCAAAGAACCTCATTTATGGTCATATGACCAGCTTACAGTCATCCATCTGATTGGCGAGGGTGATGCCAGAACTATTTGTTTCCTTTTACTTTATAACCCAGTCGTTCTGCTATTGTAACAACATTCCAAAGAAAGTTCTGATTGGCTTTTTCACAGTGTGTGGGAAGGGACATAGATTATGCTTTATATAGAGGAAAAATGAACCTGCCCAGGTGACGTGCAAACCTGGCCCAGCTCTAGCTATATCTGCTATCAAAAAGGTCTTCGGTTCAAAGCAGGCACTTCTCACCTTCATGGCTCTAAAGTCCTTCTTCATCTTCTCAGGGATTCCAGTCATGAAGGAAAGCTCAGGCAGCAGCAGGATTTCGCCTTTTAGCAGCTTTGAGGAGAGAACAGAGGGAAAGCAAGGCAGTAAAAGAGAATCTTCTTCCCCTGACCAGTACAAGAGCTCCCAGGCCCAGAGCTGGTCTTGCAGGTGTACCACTGGCACACTAAGGAACACAAAACCCCAGAGAAGAGGGCAGGAAACACTACAAGTGTTTTACCCTTTTCTCCCTCAAATCATGATAGCCTGTTGTATTAGGTAAAGAGAAAAATATTCAAATTGTCAAAAGGAGAGAAAAAACTAGAAAAACTAAAAGTTTTGTTCCACTTCGGCCTCCAGATAAGCTGAGACAATACCTCCTATCAAGCTGGTGCCTCTGTCTCATCTTAACCTATTGATCTTCATTCTCTACTCTGAAGACAGAGGAGTCAGGTACCAAGGCACTTTTCCCTGGCTCCCAGTTCTATTACAATGCCTGTAACTTCCCTAATGGACCCAGTGTTTTCATCTTCTTTAGCACTAAACTCTCCTTATTCCTTAACCTAACTCGCTCTATGGATGTTTAGTTCCTCACTAAGGAGACTGCAAAAGCAACTCTGGCTAGAGGAGACAGACAAAACCCTACACAGCTTTCCCCAACCACACTGTAATCATAGCTCCACTGTAATCATAGGTCCCATGGCTCCCAGGGCTGGTGGATGGAGAACTTAGATGGAAGCATAGGCCTGACACCCTGAACCCCACCTCCAACTCACCATCCCTTGGTTATTCTGTCGCTCACTGGGCCTGTGGATCAGCAGTGGCTGGTCCTTTTCCTTTATTGTGATCCCATAGTTTTTGCTAGAGCCGAACAGAGGCAGGGGAAAAAGTCAGAAGCAGCATCACCACTCTTATGGCATCACAGTCAAAGTGTTAACCAGGACTGAGGTACACAATCTGCATTATACCCTTGTCAAGGATCCATCAGAAACTCACCATAGCATACACATAACTGGAAAAAGCAGGCTCAAGTTAACATTGCAATTAAATAGAGGGGAAATAGGATAACAGTCCAGGAAAGAATTTGTTTAAAAACTGTATCAGGTTCAAGGACTCGGGTAACTAGAAAGGCAAAATGATAGTCAAATGATTAATGACTTGAATTTAATCTCTCCAAACAGACTTGTAACCAAAACAGCAAAGGAAACACAATTCGAAGCCCTGAGATTAACTTATGAAATAACTTCCAAAAAGTACTGAAAGAAGTAAAACTGTAGGGGTAGCAAATTCAGGTCAAATCCCACAAATGAGCTCATCAATCTTGGGTGCATTACCAATCCAATTACTGTCCTGCTGTGTGCCACTCCTCCTACAGAACAGGAGACTATGGCCCCAACCCGCAGGCCCAAGCCCAGTCTCTTCCCTCTACCTGTAGTATTCCAAGAATGTAATCTCCTTCCCATCAGACATCGTGAAGCTATCTTTTGGAGTCTTATTCCAATCCACATCATCAACACGATAGGTACGATTGTTGTATCGGGTTATGACAATACTGCCAACCAGAAGCTTAGTGCACTCGTCCTGGAAGTCTTCTTTGTGCTCTTGGTACATGGCATGCCTTTGGAAAGAGACAAAAGACCTTTGGATCATATGCAGTATACACAGAGCAGCATGAAAGGCACAGGGGATGCAAATAAGTACTTTAGAGTTACAATCGCAACTATATAGCACCAAAAGTTTCCAGCTGTCTCTTTTAAGAGATAGGACCCTCATCTCTTTCCTTTTTAACATTACCCAAAAAAGTGAAAGGATAGGGCTTCCCTGGTGGCGCAGTGATTGAGAGGCCGCCTGCTGATGCAGGGGAAATGGGTTCGTGCCCCGGTCCAGGAAGATCCCACATGCAGCGGAGCGGCTGGGCCCGTGAGCCATGGCCGCTGAGCCTGCGCGTCCAGCGCCTGTGCTCTGCAACGGGAGAGGCCACAACAGTGAGAGGCCCGCGTACCGCAAAAAAAAAAAAAAAAAAAAAAGTGAAAGGATAAAAATGAAATTAAAAACAGCAACTATAAATTGACAAAATTCACTGTATTCCTTAAAATAAGGTACACTAATCATCAAAATAATTTGTATCATTATTAGGAGATAGTCTACAGAAGAACAATAAAACATTCTTTAAACTATATTTGCCCTTTCTAGCTGAAGGAAGAAATTACAACTACCTATCAGAAGACACCACTGGTGAAGATGCTAAATATGAAGAGATGAAAAGACTCACCACAGACAAATGTACTCTCAAGCCAACCTCTATAACAGTGCCATGAACAAGGTAACAACAGAAACTCACAGAAAGCATGTCTGAGCATGCACAGGGAGTCAAGGAAAGTTTACAGAGGCAGGTGATACTTGAAGGAGCAACCTGCCAGGCAGAGACGCCACGGCAGCCGGTAAGTAACACCCTAGGCAGAAGCATAGGTATGCAGGGGACAATCAGGGATCTGGGACTGGGGCGAGCAAGGAGGTGAAAAAGGGTCAGAAGACGGTCAGTGTAGGCTGAAGACAGACAGGGACCAGATATGAATTCCTTTGTGGGTCAGAGCATGGACTCTTCTATGGGCCAGTGTCAACTACGGTACATTCCTCAGGAACACTGGTTCCTTGAGAGGTCCTGAGGCGGGTGAAAAAGGTTCTACGATCAAAAAAGTTGAGTCCATTCTGCATAATATAATCCCTTCTTAGAGGTTCACAACATACATTACCACATCAGGCTGATAAAAAAGAGAAACATATTTAGTTTCATTTACCTACAAATTTATTGAAGCACAGATTCTTCCTTCCCTTTTCCCTCACTGAACATCTATTACCATTGTAGGCAATTAGTATCCTGCAGAACTTGCTGCAGTAAGTGATGAAAAACCATCAGAAACTTGAAACAGTTCAACACTGACTACAGACCCTGGAGCCAAAGCCTGGGTTCAAATCTTGGCTCTGCCACTTAGCAGCACGTGAGACCCTGAGCAAGTTACTTAACCTCCTTGTGCCTCAGTTTCCTTGTGTGAAAGTGGAGTCAGAAAAAACCACCTAACTCACAGTGTTGCTGAGAGAACTCCATGACTTTATACATATAAAGCACTTAGAACATAAAGTTGTTTTGAAATAAGGTTAGAGATTTTATTTCAGATAGTTTCATGAACTATTGCTTCCTATTTGCACAGTTTTAGTCATCAATACATTTTATGCTTGTCTAACTCACTATTGTCTATTAAATGCATGCAACATTGTAGAAAAATTAATTAAAAGTATTTTAAATCAAAACCTTCAACTATGTTAATGGTTCCATAATACTATTTCACTAAGTGGAGGGTACATTAATTCACTGGTTTTCCTTTTTAAATAATAGTTCTATTGTTTCACTCTTAACAAATAATTCTGGATGAACATCTTTTATAAAGATTCTTCTATACTTAAAATTGCTTCTTTGAGACAGATTTCCCATAAGTGAAATCACTAGATTAAAAGGTTAGAACTGGACTTCCCTGGTGGTGCAGTGGTTAAGAATCCACACGGGTTCGAGCCCTGGTCTGGGAAGATCCCACATGACATGGAGCAACTAAGCCCATGCGTCACAACGACTGAGTCTGTACTCTAGAGCCCACAAGCCACAACTACTGAGCCTGCGTGCCACAACTACTGAAGCCCGAGCACCTAGAGCCCGTGCTCCGCAACAAGAGAAGCCACTGCAATGAGAAGCCTGCGCACCGCAACGAAGAGTAGCCCCCGCTCGCCGCAACCAGAGAAAGCCCAAACACAGCAACAAAGACCTAACGTAGCCAAAAATAAATAAATAAATATTTTAAAAAAATAAATATAAGATTAGAACTTTAAGATTCTTGTAATGAAAGCCTAATGGCATTAAAAATTATCTTTTTAAAAAAATTTCTTACTTTCAAATAATTATAAAATCAAAGGAAGTTGTAAAATTCGTACAGAGAACTTCATGTGTGGAATTGGCACTGGTTACAATATCATTAACTGAACTGCAGACCTTATTCCGTCTTCACCATTTCTTGCACACATTGACGTGTGTGTGTGTGTGTGTGTGTGTGTGAGTGTGTGTGTGTGTGTGTGTGGTTCTATGCAATTTTATCTCATTTATAGGTTTGTGTAGCTACCATCACAGTCACAGAACTGTTCCATATCACCATAAAGGGAACTATCTCATGCTATCCCATCACGGTCACACTCCTTCCCCTTCCCTGTGCCCCAGAAGCCACAGATCTGTTTTCTACTATAGTTCTGTCATTTTGAGAATGCCATATAAATGGAACTTTATTATGCAACCTTTTGAGACTGACATTTTCCACTAAGCGTAATGCCCGAGGATCCATCCAGGTTGTTGTATCAATAGCACATTTGTTTTTAATGCTGAGTAGTACTCCACTGCATGGAGGTACTAGAGTTTAACCATTAACCGGCTGAAGGCCATTTTGGTTGTTTCCACTTTTTTGCTGTTACAAATAAAAGCTGCTATGAACATCTATCTGTGTATCAGTTTTTGTGCGAACTTAAATTTTCATTTTTCTGGGAAAAATGCCCCAAGTGTGTGACTGTGGGGTCGTATGGTTAAGTGCATGCTTAGTTTTATAAGTATATGCTTAGCTTTATAAGAAACTGCCAAAAAACTCTCTGGCATAGCTGAACCATTTTACATTCCCACACACAAGTAAGCGAGGGACAGTTTCTCTACATCCTTACCAGTATTTGGTATTTTCACTAGTTTTTATTTTAGTTACTCTAATAGATGTATACTGGTATCTCACTGTAGTTATCATTTGCATTTCCCTAATGTCTAATGATGTTGAACACCTTTCCATGTACCTATTTACCTTACAAATCAGCTCTTTGGTAAAATGTCAGTGCGTATCTTTTGCCCAATTTTTAAGGGATCATTGTTTTTCTTTAATCTTTACTATGGTTTTGCTTTAAAAGTGTTACATGTTGCTTATAAAATAAAAGTGTTACTATAAAAAAACAGAAATTGAACATGGTTTGTAATCCATTCGTGAGAGACCCACTTTTCCTCAGCTTTTCTTAAATTTGTGAATACTAATAATTTCCCCCTGAAGTGTATAATCATATCAGATACAGTGTTTTGCAACTTGATTTTTAACTTAATATAGTTTAGATAGTCTTCCATGTAAATACAAATACATAAGGTTCTTAAAACAAAGGACTACTTTTAAACAAACTGTTTTAGATCTCAAAGAACTGACATTTGCCAGTTTTGGTTTTGATTTATGAAGAGAATCTGGTACAGGAAGAATCTATGGATAGACCAATATAATAATGATCATAAGAAATTTAAAATTTAGGTGTAATAATGACATTATGGTTATGTTTTAAAGAGAGAGTCAATTTAGGAGATAAATACTGAAATATCTGTGAAAGAAATAAGATGTCCAGGATTTGCTTCAAAATAATTAAGTTTAGTGGGAAAAAGTGGTAGAAGACCACATGAAACAGGTTGCTCATGAATTAATAATTATTGATTGTATAAAATAGGAATGAGGGGGTTTATTATCCTATTCTATTTTTGAAAATGTTTAAAATTTTTCATAACTAAAGTCTTTTTTTTTTTTTTTTGGCAGTACGCGGGCCTCTCACTGTTGTGGCCTCTCCCGTTGCGGAGCACTGGCTCCGGACGCGCAGGCTCAGTGGCCATGGCTCACGGGCCCAGCCGCTCCGCGGCATGTGGGATCTTCCCGGACCAGGGCACGAACCCGTGTCCCCTGCATCGGCAGGTGGACTCTCAACCACTGCACCACCAGTGAAGCCCTAAAGTCTTTTAAACATAAAAAATATGAAGCAAAAAGAAACAAAAAAATAAATTAAAAATAATAATTAAAACATAAATACAAACACTGGAAAGAGGGAAAAATAAACTCAACACTAAGTTTTCTAATTCTAGAAAAGAAAAAAGCATCTATAAAATAAAAAATATTTTAACAGTAATTCTTATTTTTAATGATATTCAAAAGACTACTGAATTTATGAAAGGACAATAATTTGAAAGCAGTAGAGATTGCTTAATGAAAAATAAAGCGCGGCTTCCCTGGTGGTGCAGTGGTTAAGAAACCACCTGCCAATGCAGGGGACCCGGGTTCGAGCCCTGGTCCAGGAAGATCCCACATGCCGTGTAGCAACTAAGCCCGTGCACCACAACTACTGAGTCTGCGCTCTACAGCCCACGAGCCACACTACTGAGCCTGTATGCCACAACTACTGAAGTCCGCATGCCTAGAGCTTGTGCTCCGCAACAAGAGAAGCCACCACAATGAGAAGCCTGTGCACTGCAACGAAGAGTAGCCCCTGCTCAACGCAACTAGAGAAAGCCCACGCACAGCAATGAAGACCCAACGCAGCCAAAATAAATAAATTTATAAAAAATAAATAAAGCAAGAGTGCCAACCATTAGAAATTTTAGCAAAGGTAACAGAGACAGCGAATCTTGGCCTAGAAAATCAAATTTATGAATTAAAAATTGGTCTTAAGAAGTTGTTTTAAGCAACCTAAATGTCCATCGACAGATAAATGGATAAAGAAGATGTGGTACATATATACAATGGAATATTATTCAGCCATTAAAAAGAATGAAATAATGCCATTTATAGCAACATGTATGGACCTGAAGATTATCATACTTAAGTGAAGTCCGACAGAAAGACAAATGTAAGATACCGCTTATATGCAGAATCTAAAAACAAATGATACAAATGAACTGATTTACAAAACAGAATCAGACTCACAGACTTAGAGAACAAATTTATGGCTATCAGGGTGGAGGGTTGTGAGGAAGGAATAGATTGGGAGTTTGGGATTGACATGTACACCCTGCTATATTTAAAATAAAATGCCTTTCCATGAAAAAAGAAAGAAATTGTTTTAGCACTCTGAGGAAATAAAGAGATGAGTATGATAAAATGAAGGATATCCAGACACAGAAGACAAGTCCAAGGGATAAAAGATAAATACAAAATAATTTACAGAAGGGAAACAAAGAAAAATTTTTAAAAGCTGAAGAAGGAGTTGGGTCCAGTTGAAAGAGCTCAAAAAATGGCTGGCAAATTAATGTAAAGGAACCTGAATCTGAAAGTTTTGAAAAAATTTACATTTCAAATATAAAAAGGGGTAATAAGTAAGGGGTATCTTTTGTGGGTTGTGATGAAAATGTTCTAGAATAAGATAGTAACCTTATTTAGCTTTCACCATTTTTTACATACAGTGATTTGTGTATATACTAAAAGCCAGTGAATTTTAAAAGTGGCTAATTTTATGGCATATTAATTATACCTCAATAACAAAAAATGAAATTAAAAAAAGGACCTCTCGGGCTTCCCTGGTGGCGCAGTTGTTGAGGGTCCGCCTGCCAATGCAGGGGACACAGGTTCGTGCCCCGGTCCGGGAGGATCCCACATGCCGCGGAGCGGCTGGGCCCGTGAGCCATGGCCGCTTAGCCTGCGCGTCCGGAGCCTGTGCTCCGCAGTGGGAGAGGCCACAACAGTGAGAGGCCCAAGTACCACCAAAAAAAAAAAATAAATAAAGGACCTCTCATTACAGCACTATGAAGATGTCAGCAATTCCTTTCTATAGAAATCAAGTATAAAACTAGACAAAATTGTTAAAAACAACCATTTTAACACACTGGAAATCAACCAAAGGCAGACAACAAATTGAGAAGCATTTTTTTATTTTAAACAACACCTAAAGTTTCTGGTAAGAACAGCAGGAATTTGTGACCTTTCCTGGGACGGTCCCCATCTTTTCTATTCCACCCTTTCAGTCACCGAGAAAGGGTAGTTTTACCTGCCAGAGTGGGAAAATACAACCTGAGGATGGAGTGGAAATGGATAGCAAGCCGGCTACCTATGGTAATGGGTAAAACCAAAGTTTTGCTAGTCCAAGGTTGTACCCCAAGTACAAGGAGCAGAGTAGCTAGAAATTTAACAAATAGATTCTGGAAATCAGAGGGCAATAGAAAGGTTTAAAATAAGCTCACCACACATCTTTGGCTGACTAGGAAACTTATATATGCTCAGGAGATAGCCAGGAGAGACTTGCTAAAAGTGAAAGCCAAGACACATGTGAGAACTACCCATAACTTTGATTGAGCTTTTCAACCCACACATAGATTCATCAGCAGAGAATGAAAGCCTTATGGGTTCAACCTATAAGGTACAACCTCTACTCAAATTATTGCCTGAGCCTCTAAACTATACAAAGGTGTGATCCCAAGGAAGCTAGGCTAAAATAGCAAAATAAGAATAGAAAAACTGAGCAGAAACATCAGCAGCAGCACTCCACAGAGAATACAGAGTCCACAGTTTAAGTAGGAACAAGTCATAATTTTTCAAAACTCAGAAAAATAAAACAGGATCCAGATTTGCTACAATATGTTATCTGAAATGTTTACTTTTCAATTACAAATTATTAAATGTGCAAAGAAACAGGAAAGCATGGCCAATAATCATGAAAAAAAGCAGTCAACAGAAACTTATTCAAGAGGGTTTACATGTTGGACATTGCACACAAAGAATTCAAAGCAGCTATTATAAGCATCTTCAAATAACTAAAGGAAAATATGATGGCAAATTGCCAAATAGGGCACATCTAGATAGAGAAATAGAAACTGAAAAAAAAAAAACAGGAGGAGGAGGAGGGGAAGGAGGGGGGAGAAAGGGGAGAAGGAGGAGGAGGGGGAGAGGGAGGGGGCAGGGAAGAAGAAACTGTAAAGCTGGAAAATACAATCAAAATGAAAAATTGGGGCTTCCCTGGTGGCACAGTGGTTGAGAGTCCGCCTGCCAATGCAGGGGACACGGGTTCATGCCCCGGTCCGGGAAGATCCCACATGCGGCGGAACGGCTGGGCCCGTGAGCCATGGCCGCTGAGCCTGCGCGTCCGGAGCCTGTGCTCTGCAACGGGAGAGGCCACAACAGTGAGAGGCCCACGTACCACAAAACTAAAACAAAAACAAACAAAAAACAACAAAAAAAAGAAAAACTGATAAGATGAACTCACCAGCAGATTTGAAATGGCAGAATAAATAGCCAACAACATAAAGATAGATCAATAGAAAGTACTCAATGCAAAGAAGAGAAAGATATTAAAGACAAATGACACAAAATCCTATGAGACAATATAAAGAGTGACAACATAAATATACTGAGAGTCCCAGAAGGCGGACAAGAGAGGAAAGAAAAATATTAAAAGAAACAGTGGCCTAAAACTTCCCAAATTTGATTAAAGAAGTTACTTATAAATCCATAATCTCAATGAATCTTAAGTATGATAAACACAATGAGAACCACACCTAGACACATCATGGACCAAAATCCAAAGCCAAAGAGAAAAATATTGATAGCAGCAAGAGAAAAATGACGCATCATATACAGGAGAACAACAATATGGTTAAAAACCTACTTCTCGTGTTTCCCTGGTGGCGCGGTGGTTAAGAATCTACCTGCCTACGTAGGGGACACGGGCTCGAGCCCTGGTCCAGGAATATCCCACATGCTGTGGAGCAACTAAACCCATGCGCCACAACTACTGAGCCTGAGCTATAGAGTCTGCGAGCCACAACTACTGAGCCCAGCCCACATGCCATAACTACTGAAGCCTGCGCCCCTAGAGCCCACGCTCCGCAGCAAGAGAAGCCCCCTCACAGCAACGAAGACCCAACATACCCATAAATAAATAAATAAATAAACAGATAAACCTACTTCTCATCTGAAACAATGGAGGCCAGAAGGCAGTATAATGACATGTTCAAAGGGCAGAAAAGGGCAGGAAAAAAAAATGTCTAACAGAAAAATTTATATCCGTTTTTTTTTTTTTGACCACGCCTTGTGGCTTACGGGATTTTAGTTCCCTGACTAGGGATCGAACCTGGGCCCTCAGCAGTGAGAGCATGGAGTCCTAACCACTGGACCTCCAGGGAATTCCCAAAATTGTTTTTCAAAGATGAAAATGAAGTCACAAAGGACCATATACTGTATGATTCCTATATGAAATGTCCAGAACAGGTAAATCTATAGATATAGAAAATAGGTTATTGGTTGCCTAGAACTGGGGAGGGAAATTTGATAGGGAGTAGAGGTGGGTAATGGCTAAGGGGTGTAGGGTTTCTTCTGGGGGTAATGGAAATATTCTAAAATTGACTGTAGTGATGGATGCATAATGAATATACTAAAAGCCATTAATGGCATCCTTTAAATGAATGAACTGTATGGTATATAGTTCAATCTCAATAAAGCTGTTTAAAAAAAATGAAGGCGACATAAAATCATTCTCAGGTAAACAAAAACTAAGAGAACATATTGCTGGAAGACCTGCTCTACAGGAAATACTAAAGGAAGTCCCTCAGGCTAAAAGAAAGCAATACCAGATGGCAACCTGGATCCACAGGAAGGAAGAATACTGGAAATGATATATATGTAGGTAAATATAAAAAGACTATATATGAATATATTTTTTCTTCATTTCTTAAAAAAATCATAAGACTGTTTATATTGATTGTTTAAAGCAATAACTAAAATACTGTACTGTTGGGTTTATAACATATACACTGTGTGTGTGTGTGTGTGTATGCATAAAGAGGGGAGAAATATAGAACTATATTGGAGCCAAATTTCTATGTTTTACTAGAATTATGTATTAATGTAAAATAGACTATGATACATGTAAGATACTTACTGAAGTCCTTAGAACAAACACACACACACAATCAACAGAGGAATTTAAATGGTACACTAAAAAATATTTAACACAGAAGAAGGCAATAAAGAAGGAATGAAGGGGAAAAAAGACAGGAGACATACAGAAAACAAATAGCAAATGACAGACATACAGCCAACAATGTAAATACTAATGTTTAATATAAAGGTATTAAACAGGGCTTTCCTGGTGGCACAGTGGTTAAGAATCTGCCTGCCAATGCAGTGGACATGGGTAAGAACCCTGGCCCAGGAAAATCCAACATGCCACGGAACAACTAAGCCCATGCGCCACAACTACTGAGCCTGCGCTCTAGAGCCCATGAGCCACAACTACTGAAGCCCATGTACCTAGAGCCCGTGCTCCACAATAAGAGAAGCCACCACAATGAGGAACCCACACCACATCGAAGAGTAGCCCCTGCTCGCCACAACTAGAGAGAGCCCATGCGCAGCAACCAAGACCCAAGGCAGTCATAAATAAATGAATAAATAAATAAATAAAAATTTTTAAAAGTATTAAATAGTGCTTCCCTGGTGGCGCAGTGGTTGAGAGTCCGCCTGCCGACGCAGGGGACATGGGTTCGTGCCCCGGTCCGGGAAGATCCCACATGCCGCGGAACGGCTGGGCCCGTGAGCCATGGCCGCTGAGCCTGCGCGTCCGGAGCCTGTGCTCCGCAACGGGAGAGACCACAACAGTGAGAGGCCTGCGTACCGCAAAACAAACAAACAAAAAGTATTAAATAGGCCAATCCAAAAGCAGAGATTGTCAGACTGGATGAAAAGCCCAAAATCCAGATATATGCTGTCTACAAGATACACATTTTATATTCAAAGACATAAACAGGTTGAAAATAGAAGAACAGAAAATATATACCAAACAGTAACCATAAAAAAGCTAGATTGGCTACATTAATGTCAGACAAAATAGACTTCAAGACAAAATCATTACTAGAGACGAAGAGGCACATTTCACAATGATAAAGGGGTTAACACATCACTAAGATATAGCAATTATAAATATATATATTTATGTAAATATAGATGTGTGTGTATCCAAAGGAAAATATCCGAAGGAAAAACTGACAATTTAAAGAAGAATTAAACAACTTGACAAGATTTCAATATTCCTCTCTTAGTAGAAAATCAGGAAAGATATGGAAGACTTGAACAACACTATTAAACCAACTGAACCTAACTGACATATATAAAAAAGCCGACCCCAAAACAGCAGAACGCATATCCTTTTCAACAACAAATGGAACTTTCTCTAGCACAGATTCTATACTAGGCCATAAAACAAGTTTCAGTAAAATTAAAACACCTGAAATAATACAAAATATGTTCTCCAAATATATCAGAATAAGACTAGAAACCAAACACAGAGAGAAAAGGAAATATCAAGAAATTAAACTTCACCCTCTAAATAATTCAAAGAAGGCCGCACAAGAGAAATTAGGAAATATCTCAAACTGAAAGAAAACAAAAAAACCAATATATCAAAAAAATCATGAGTTATAGCTAATGCAGTGGTCAGAGAGAAGTTTATAGCTTTAAATTATATGAGAAAGAAAGGCAGAAATAAACCTACATGTTTATGATAAAGGTGTCATAGGTAAATCGTAAGAAAGGAAAGTCTTTTTTAAGAAACAGTGTTATGATAATTGGGTATTTATATGCAACAAAATGAACTTAGACCACTACCTCAAACTGTCCACAAAAGTTAACTCAAAATGGATCACAGACCTAAATGTAACAGCTAAACAATATGCCTCCTAAAATAAAACACAGAAAATCTTTATGACCTTGAGTTAGGCAACAATTTCTTAGATATGACACCAAAAACACAATCCATGAAAGGAAAAACTAATAATAGACTTCATCAAAATAAAAATGTTCTATCCTTAAAAGACATCATTAATAAAAATGAAAAGACAAGCCACAGACTGAGAGAAAAGTTTTGCAAATAATGTATCTTGATAAAGGGATTATATTTCTCACATATAAGAATTCTTACACAAAAGATAACACCAAAAAACATAGGTGAAAATTTTGAACAGACATTTCATCAAAGTTGGTAAATGAAAGGCAAATAAGCACAGGAAAAGATGCTCAACGTCATTAGTCACTAGGGAAATACAAATTAAAATCACAATATTCTGTAATAACCTAAATGGGAAAAGAATTTTTAAAAGAATAGATACATGTATATGTATAACTGAATCATTTTGCTGCACACCTGAAATTAACACAACATTGTTAATCAACTGTACTACAATATAAAATAAAAATTTTTTAAAAACCTTTAGAAAGCATTAAAATCAAACACAGGATCTTAAATGTTCTCACTGCAAAAAGAAATAAAATAAAACAAAATAAAACCACAACAGGGGGCTTCCCTGGTGGCGCAGTGGTTGGGAGTCCGCCTGCCGATGCGGGGGACGCGGGTTCGTGCCCCGGTCCGGGAGGATCCCACGTGCCGCGGAGCGGCTGGGCCCGTGAGCCATGGCCGCTGGGCCTGCGCGTCCGGAGCCTGTGCTCCGCAGCGGGAGAGGCCGCAGCAGTGAGAGGCCCGCGTACCGCAAAAAAAAAAAAAAAAAAAAACACAACAGGATACCACTATATACTGATCAGATTTTCTAATATTAAAAAGACTGAATATATCAAGTGTTGGTGAGAACGTAGAACAAACTGCAATCTCATACACTGCTGGTGGGAATGTAAAATGGTACAGCTACTTTGGAACACAGTTTCTTAGAAAGTTAAGTGTACACCTATCACATGACCCACCATTCCACTTTCCAGGTATTAACTAAGAGAAATAGAAGTATGTGTCCATAGAAAGACTTGTGCCCTAATATTTACAGTAACTTTATGTGTAATAGCCAACAAGTGGAAACAACAGGTAAGTAGATTTTAATAACTACAGTATATTCACATAAAAGAATACTACTCAGAAATAAAAAAGGAACAAACTTTTCATACCTACAACTACAACTAAGTACATACTGGGATTTTCTTGGCAGTCCAGTGGTTAGGACTCTGTGCTGTCACTGCCAAGGGCCTGGGTTCAATTCCTGGTTAGGGAACTAAGATCGCACAAGCCATGTGGCATGGCAAAAAAAAAAAAGTATATACTATATGATTCCACTTATATAAAATTCTAGAAAATGCAAACTAATCTCTAGCGTCAGAGAGAAGATCAGCGTTTGCTGTCCACAGGGCAGAAGAAAAGTAAAAGTGAGAAGAGGTTTCAGAGAAACATGAGTAAATTTTGAGAGGACAATGGATATGTTCATTTTCTTCATTATGATGTGTCATAGATACAAAAATATGTCAAAACTCATCAAAGTGTATACTTTAAATGTGTGCAGTTTATTGTGTGTCAATTGTGCCTTAAAAAATATGAAAAAAAGAAATAATAAAGGAGCCAGAACTAGACTGAAATACAGATTAGGATTGAGTACACAGTAATTACTTGTGGCATTTCAAATTAGTGAGAAAAAAAAGGATCATTAAAAAATGGATAGAGACAAATGAAAATGAAAACGTAACTTTACAAAATGTATGGGATGCAGCAGATGCAGTTCTAAGATGGAGGTTCATAGTGATACAGGTCTTCCTCAAGAAACAAGAAAAATCTCAAATAAACAACCTAACCTACCACCTAAAAGGATTAGAAAAAGAAGAATAAACAAAGCCCAAAGTCAGCAGAAGGAAGAAAATAATAAAGATCTGAGAGGAAATAAATAAAATAGAGTTAAAAGAACAACAGAGGGACTTCCCTGGTGGCACAGTGGATAAGAATCTGCTTGCCAACGCAGGGGACACAGGTTCGATCCCTGGTCCAGGAAGGCCCCACATGCCACGGAGTAACTAAGCCTGTACGCCACAACTACTGAGTCTGCGCTCTAGAGCCCACGAGCCACAACTACCTAGCCTGTGTGCCACAACTACTGAAGCCCACGTGCCTAGAGCCCACGTTCCACAAGAAAAGCCACTGCAAGGAGAAGCCTGCACACTGCAACGAAGAGTAGTCCCCGCTCGCCACAACTAGAGAAAGCCTGCGTACAGCAATGAAGACCCAAGGCAGCCAAAAATTAATAAACAAATAAATTTATATATATAAAAAATAAGAGACAATTTAAACAGACTGATCACTAGAAGTGAAATTGAATCTGTAATTTTAAAAAACTCCCTGCAAACAAAAGTCCAGGACCAGACTGCTTCACTGGGGAATTCTTTCCAACTTATAAAGAACTTATACCTATCCTTCTCAAGCTACTCCAAAAAAACTGAAGAGGAGGTAACACTCCCATAATCATTCTATGAGGCAGCCATTACCCTGATACCAAAACCAGACAAAGACACTACAAAAAAAGAAAATTGCAGGCCAATACCTTCAATGAATATAGATGCAAAAATCCTCAACAAAATACTAGCAAACCAAATCCAACAATACATAAAAAGGATCATACACTATGACCAAGCTGGATTCATTCCAGGGACAGAAGGATGGTTCAATATACGCAAATGAATCAACGGGATACACCACATTAACAAAAAAGAAAGCCAAAAACCACATGATCATCTCAATAGACACAGAAAAAGTATTTGAAAAAAATTCAACATCCATTCATGATAAAACTGCTCATCGAAGTGGTACAGAGGGAACATATCTCAACATAATAAAGTTCATTTACAACAAACCCACAGCCAACGTAATACTCAATGGTATTGAGCTGAAAGCCTTTTCACTAAATTCAGGAACAAGACAAGGGTGCCCACTCTCACTGCTTACATTCAACATAGTATTGCAAGTCCTAGCCACAGCAATCAGACAAGAAAAAGAAATAAAAGGTATCCAAGTTGGAATGGAAGAAGTAAAACTGTCTCTACCTGCAGATGATATGATACTCCATTTTCAGAATGCTAAAGTCTCCACACAAAAACTATCAGAACTAATATATGAAGTGAGCGAGGTAGCAGGGTGTAAGATCAATACACAGACATCTGTTGCATTACATATACTAATAATGAAATATCAGAAGCAGAAACTAAAACAACAATCTCTTTTAAAATTACATCAAACAAAAGGTAAAATACCTAGGAATAAACTTAACCAAGGAGGTGAAAGACTTACACTCTGAAAACTATAAAATAATGATAAAGGAAATTAAAGATGATTCAAAGAAAATGGAAAGCTATCCCATGCTCTTGGACTAGAAGAATTAATATTGTTAAAGTGGCCATACTACTCAAAGCAACCTACAGATTTAATGCAATTCCTATCAAAATACCCAGAACATTTTTCACAGAACTAGAACAAATAATCCTAAAATTTATATGGAACCACAAAAGATCCCAAACTGCCAAAGCAATCTTGAGAAAAAAGAACAAGCTGGGGTATCACCCTCCCAGACATGAAACTATACTACAAAGCTACAGTAATCAAAACACAGTGACACTGGCACAAAAACAGACTGTAGACCAATAAACATAGATCAATAGATCAGAGAGCCAAGAAATAACCCCATGCAGCTAGAGTCAATTAATCTATGACAAAGGAAGCAAGAATATACAATGGAGAAAAGACAGTCTCTTCAACAATGGTGTTGGGGAAAACTGGCCTACGTGGAAAACAATGAAATTAGACTTTCTCATACCATATACAAAAAAAAAACTCAAAATGGTTTAAAGATCTAAATGTAAGACATGACACCATAAAACTCCTAGAAGAGAAGATAGGTGAAACTTTGACATAAATTGTAGCAATATTTTCTTAGATCAGTCTCCCAAGGCAAAATAAATAAATAAATAAAAGCAAAAATAAAGAAATGGGACCTAATCAAATCTAAAAGCTTTTGCACAGCAAAGGAAACCATCAACACTACAGACAACCTACAGAATGGGAGAAAACATATGCAAACAATGCTACTGCCAAGTGATTAATTTCCAATATACAAACAGTTCAATATGAAAAAAATAAACAATCTTATCAAAAAATGGGCAGAAGAGCTAAACAGACATTTCTCCGAAGAAGACATACAGATGGCCAACAGACACATGAAAAGATGTTCAAAATCGTTAATTATCAGAGAAATGCAAATCAAAACTACAATGAGGTATCACCTCACTCTGGTCAGAATGGCCATTATCAAAAAGTCTATAAATAATAAATGCTGGAGAGTGTGGAGAAAAACGCACCCTCTTCTACACTGGGAATGTAAATTGGTTCAGCCACTATGGAGAACACTGTGGAGGTTCCTTAAAAAACCAGAAATGGAACTACCATATAATCCAGCAATTCCAATCCTAGGTATATATCCAGAAAAAACAAACACTCTAATTAGAAAAGATACATGTACCCCAATGTTCATAGTGGCGCTATTTACAATAGCCAAGACATGGAAACAACTCAAATTCCCATCAACAGATGATTGGTTTAAGAAGATGTAGTATATATACACAATGGAAAAATACTCAGCCATAAAAAAGAATGAAGTATTGCCATCTGCAGCGATAAGGATGTACCTAGAGAATATTACACTTAGTGAAGTAAGTCAGGCAGAGAAACATAAATCACTTGTATATGAAATCTAAAAAAATATACAAATGAATCTATATACAAAACAGAAACAGACTCACAGACATAGAAAACAAACTTTCGGGTACCAAAGGGGAGAGAGAGGGGGAGAGGAACAAATTAGGAGTATGAGGTTAACAGATACAAACTACTATACATAAAATAGGTAAGCAACAAGAATTTACTGTATAGCACAGGGAATCATACCTAGTATCTTGTAATAACTTATAATGGACTATAATCTGCAAAAAGAAGAATCACTATGATGTACACCTGAAACTAACACAATACTGTAAATCAACTATACTTCAATTTTAAAAAAAAAGAAAAAAATAGAATAATTTCCTACTCATTTAAAAATTAAAACTCTCTATGAATTTAAAATTAATATGTAGAGGCTGCCCTGGTAGCACAGTGGTTAAAATCCACCTGCCAAAGCAGGGGACATGGGTTCGAGCCCTGGTCCAGGAAGATCCCACATGCCATGGAGCAACTAACTACTGAGCCTGCGCTCTAGAGCCCATGCTCCACAACAAGAGAAGCCACCACAACGAGAAGCCCGCGCACCGCAACGAAGAGTAGCCCCCACCCGCTGCAACTAGAGAAAGCCCACGTGCGGCAACGAAGACCCAACACAATCAAAAATAAATAAAATAAATTTTAAAAATATTTTTAAAAATTAGTATGTAAAAAATTAAACAATAAAACTGGATGAAAACATAGATATTCATACACTCTTGGGAATAAAAAAAATCCCCACAAACTTCAGAAAAGATGGATTGTTCTGTAGTAATGATAACAAGTAGTCATAAGAACCAATTTTAAACCTGCTTAATTAATCTACATCAACTCACCTCAGAAAACACACTTTTGCAAGCCAACTCAACCAGTGTCATCCCCTTGTTTCTGGAAATGAGGGAATGATAATCCAATAAGCATCCCACCAAGCACTAATCAATCAATAGTCTCACCTGAGCAACAATGCTTTTACAGACAATGTTGACCTACTTGGCCCGTTGTAAGTCTGCAGTCCTGAACTACACACTTCTCAAATACAGTACTCTATGTAAGATCAACAGTCTCTTACTGTAGTAAGCAGTAAATCAGCTTTCTCTAAGAGGTCTCATCATCCTTTGATAATTCTGGAGGTCTCAGCAAGATAACTGTGAAAACTCTTCCCAGGCAACACTCCAGGGAGTCTCACACCAATAGATGCACTCATTGGGCCCCTTATGCTTAATTCCACTGTCCTTCAGATCTGCTGCCAAGTTAGTCAATCCCAACAACCATCTGACGTCTAACTAGTTTCATTAGGCTCTAGTTGCTTTAATAATATTGACCTTTCAGTTTAGAAGTGCATTATCTGGTATATAATTAGACCTAGCTCTTTGTACAAGGTTTTTAGGCTTTTTGTTTTGAAGATATACTATTTGAAAATATTTTTGCTATTAAACTGATTATTCTTCATTTGCTTATTTTGCTTTTGCTATTACTTGTCAATATGCATAAAGTCTTCTTTCATTTGTTTTTGTTTTGCCCTCGATTTCCTTGTCTCTGTTAAATGTACGAGGGAGTGTTCTATAAGGAATGGATAGAGGCATAGCCAGATAAGTCTTGAAAACAAGCCAACCTACTCCTGAGACATTATGGTTGGAGGTCCATTAGATCAACAACCAATTTGTAAAAAAGCAAATTTCTCAAATGTCATGAAGGCATTCCTTGTCAATTTGTGAAAGAAGGTGACTGTTTATTTAGTTCAAATTCCAGGGTCAATGATAGTTGGGTCACTGATCTCATGGCCCCTTCCTATCTGTGGTTGGAACCTGAGATACAGTTCACAAACACACATCCTTAGACGACCTTAGTGCTTCTTTCTCTTGTTTGTCATGGGTTTGCTAATGTCAAAGTCTCAACATCTCCCTGCTTCTGATATAAAGACACACTACAATCCTAACTCTTGCACTTTCCTTGGTAAATAGAAAAAAAATTTTTTTGAGTTAAAGTTAAAATGCCCAAAGTGCACGTGTGACATTTTCCAGTATAGATCACATGCTAAATTATAAAACAAACCTCAATAAAAGGATAGAAATATACAAAGTAAGTCCTGTGACGACCACAGAATGAAATTAGAAATAAATAACAGGAAGAAATTTGGGAAGTACACAAGTATGTGGAAATTAAACAACATATTACCCTAGATAATCAATGGGTCAAACAAGACATTACAAGGGAAATTAAAAAATACTTTGAGTTAGATGAAAATGAAAATACAACATAATCAAACTTACGGTATACATCTAAAGCAATACTTACAGGAGAATTTATAGCTGTAAATTCCTACATTAAAAAGAAAAAATACCTCAAATAAATAACCAAAACTTCTACCTTGAGACACTGGAAAAAGAAGAGCAAACTAAACCTGAAACAAGCAGAAGATGAGATGACAGGGGGCTGGGAGCCCATGGGTAGCTTCAGGATTGGGGATGGTCCCCAGAAAGACTAAGGCATAACCTAGTCTTTCAGCCCCATAACTGAGAACTTTCAGCCCCACCCCTCAATTTCTGGGGAGGGGAGAGGGGGCTGCAGATTGAACTTGGTCACCAAAGACCAATGATCTAACCAATAATGCCTACATAACAGAACCTCCATAAAAACCTCTAACTGGGTTAGAGGGAGCTTCTTGATTGCTCAATTCATGGAAGTGAATTGACGGGTTCAATTGATGGGTTTGGGGGAGCTTCTTGATTGCTCAATTCATGGAAGTGCTGGGAGGGTGGGTGTGCCTGGAGAGAGCATGGAAGCCCCCGACCCCCTATTCTCCTCCACTGCTCCAAGCATTTCTTCCATTTGGCTCTTCCTGAGTTTGCACCCTTTATAATGAACCAGTAATAGTAAGTTTTAAAACATTTAAAAATAAAGCAAGCAGAAGGAAGTAAATAATCAATATGGGTGGAAAGTAATGAAACAGGGACATCAACAAAACCAAACGCTGGTGTTTTTAAGAGAACAACAACACTGACAAACCTTTAGCTAGACCACCTGTGGAAAAAAGGAGACCCAGATTGCTAAAATCAGGAATGAAAGAGGGGACATCACTACTGGCCTCACAGAAACAAGAAGGATTATAAGGGAATACTTTGATCAGCAGTATGCCAACAAATTAGATCCCTTTAAATGAAATGGATAAATTCCTAGAAATTCATAAACTACCAAAACTGACCCAAGAATAAATTAAAAATGTGAAGAAACCTCTAACAAGACAATGAATTAGTAACTGAAAAGCTGAACACAAAGAAAAACCCAAGCCCAGATGGCTTCACTGTTGAATTTCTACTGAGCATTCAAAGAAGAATGAATACTCATCCTTTACAACTCTTCAAAAAAATACAACAGGGAGGGAATACTTCCCATTTTTTTTTCTATAAGGTCAGTATTACCCAGATATCAAAACCAGACAAAGGCATCACAAGAAAACTACAGACCAATATCTCTTCTGAATACAGACATAAAAATTCCCAACAAAATACAAGCAAACCAAATCCAGCAACATAGGAAAAGAATTAAACAATATGACCAAGTAGGATTTATCCCAAGAATGTAAGGTGGATTTAACATCCAAAACTCAATTTAAAAATCAGATAGAATTTTTAAAGTGGTCATCTCTATAGATACAGGAAAAGCAGTCAACAAAATCCAACAGCCTTTCATGATAAAAACATTCATCAAACTAAGAATAAAAAGGAACTTCCTCAACTTGATAAAGGGCATCTTCAAAATCCCATAACTAACATCATACTTAATAATGAAAGACTGGATGCTTTTCCGCCCTAAAATCAGAACAGGAAAAGGATGTCCACTCTCACCACTTCTATTCAACACTGTACTAGAGGTCCCAGCAGGGCAATTCAGCAAGAAAAAAATAAAAGACATCCATATTGGAAAGGAAGAAGTAAAAATATCTCTATTTTCAGATGACGACCTCTTATATAGAAAATTCCAAGGTATCCATGAAAAAACTATTAGAATAAATGAATTCAAAGAGGCTGAAGGGGGCTTCCCTGGTGGCGCAGTGGTTGAGTGTCCGCCTGCCGATGCAGGGGACACGGGTTCATGCCCCGGTCTGGGAAGATCCCACATGCCGCGGAGCAGCTGGGCCCGTGAGCCATGGCTGCTGAGCCTGCGCATCCGGAGCCTATGCTCCACAACGGGAGAGACCACAACAGTGAGAGGCCTGCGTACCGCAAAAAAAAAAAAAAAAGAGGCCGAAGGATAAAAGATCAATATACAAAAATCAACTGTATTTCTATACACTTGCAATGAACAATCCAAAAATGAAATTTAAAAATTCAATTTACAAAATCCTCAAAAAGACTAAAATACCTGTACTTAGGAATAAATGTGAAACTTATACTCTGAAAACTACAAAACACTGTTTAAAGAAATTAAAGAAGATCTAAATAAATGGAAAAACTCTTCTGTTCATAGATCAGAAGACTTAATTTTGTTAAGATGGCAATACTCTTCAAATTAATCTACCGATTCAACAGATCCCTATCAGAATTCCAGTTGACATATTGGTGGAGTTTGACAAGCTGATTCTAAAATTCATATACAGTGCAAGAGATCCAGAATTGTCAAAACAATCTTGAAAAAGAACAAGGTTGGAAGACTCGTATTTCCCAATTTCAAAACTTAATACAAAGTAACAGTAATAAGACAGTGTGGCACTGTATTAAGACAGTCATATAAACCAATGGAATAGAACTGAGAGTCCAGAAATAAACCCATGTGTTGAACTGATTTTCAACAAGGGTGCCAAGAACATTCAGTGGAGGAAAGAACAGTCTTTCCAATAAATGGTGCTGAAATAACTGGATATCCACATGCAAAAGAATGAAGTTGGACCCCTACCTCATACCACATACAAAAATTTATTCAAAATAAACCAAAGACCTAAATATAAGAGCTAAAACTGGAAAACTCTCAGAAGAAAACATAGGGGTAAATCTTTATGGCCTCAGATTTTGCAATGGATTTTTACATGACACCAGGAACACAAGCAGCAAAAGAAAAAACAGATAAACTGGACTTCATGAGACTGAAAATTTTTGTGTTTCAAATGACATTATCAAGAAACTGAAGAAAACCTACAGAATAAGAAAAAATTTCCAAATCATGTATCTGATAAGAGACTTGTATCTTGAATGTATAAAGAAATCTTGCAACTCAGTAATAAAAAGGCAAATGACTCAATTTAAAAAGCAGGCAAAGGATCTGAACAGACATTTCTTCAAAGAAGATATACAAATAGCCAATAAGCACATAAACAGATTTTCAACATCATTAATCATCAGGGAAATGCAAATCAAAACCACACCATTTCCCATCCACTTGGATGATTAGAATCATAAACACAGATAATAATAAGTGTTGGTGAGGATATGGACAAATCGGAACCCTCACACACTGCTGATGGGAATGTAAAACAGTACAGCCACTTTGGAAAACAGTGTGGCGGTTCCTCAAATGGTGAAACATAAAGCTAACACATGATCCAGCAATTCCACTTGTAGGTATCTACAGAAGAGACGAAAACGTAAGTCTACAAGAAACACCTGCACGTGAATGTTCATAGTAGCATTATTCATAATAGCCCCCGAAGTGAAAATAACTCAAATGTCTGTCTATAAACGAATGTATAAAACAAAATAAGATACAACCATTCAATGCAATATTATTCAGCCACTGAAAAGGAATGAAGTACCTATACAGGCCACAACACGTATGAACCCTGAAAACATTGCTAAGTGAAAGATTATTACACATATATTATGTGATCCTATTTACATGAAATGTCCAGAATAGGCCAATCTATAGATATAGAAAGTATATCAGTGGTTGCCTATGTCTGGGGGAAAATGAGGGAATTAAAAAGTGATGGCTAAGGGGTGCAGGATTTCTTTTTCTATTTTTTTAATAAATTTATTTATTTTACTTATTTTTGGCTGCGTTGGGTCTCTGTTGCTGTGCACGGGCTTTTCTCCAGTTGTGGTGAGCGGGGTCTACTCTTTGTTGTGGTGCGTGGTCTTCTCATTGCAGTGGCTTCTCTTGCTGTGGAGCAAGAGCTCTAGGCGTGTGGGTTTCAGTAGTTGCGGTACACAGGCTTAGTTGCTCCGCGGCATGTGGGATCTTCCCAGACCAGGGCTCGAACCCATGTCCCCTGCATCGGCAGGCGGATTCTTAACCACTGTGCCACTAGGGAAGCCCCAGGATTTGTTTTTGAGGCCATGAAAATGTTCTAAAATTGACTGTTCAGATGGATGTACAGCTATGTGAATATAATAAGCCACAGTTAAAATGGGTGAATAGAATGGTGTGTGAATCATGTCTTAATAAAGCTGTTAAAAAATATCACACATAGGGCTTCCCTGGTGGCGCAGTGGTTGCGAATCTGCCTGCCAATGCAGGGGACACGGGTTTGAGCCCTCGTCTGGGAAGATCCCACATGCCACGGAGCAACTGGGCCCATGAGCCACAACTACTGAGCCTGTGCGTCTGGAGCCTGTGCTCTGCAACAAGAGAGGGCACGACAGTGAGAGGCCCGCGCACTGCGATGACGAGTGGCCCCCACTTGCCACAACTAGAGAAAGCCCTCGCACAGAAACGAAGATCCAACACAGCCATAAATAAATTTAAAAATTCACGACATATGTCAATATTAAATATATATATGTATATCACACATATTAATTACTTCACAGTTTCACTGGGTCAGTAATTTGAGTGTGGCTTAATTGGGTGCCTCTGGTTCAGCATCTTGCACAAGGCTGCAAGCAAGGTGTCAACCAGGGCTGCAGACATCTCAAGCCTCAACTGAAGGAGGATCTGGTTCTAAGCTCACTTCATTGGGGTGCTCCACAACCTGGCAGCTGGCTTCCCCAGGGTGAGTGACCTGAGACAGCAAGAGAGAGCACCCAAGACAGACACCATAGTCTGTTTATAATCTCACTTCAGAAGTGACATCCATTGACACCAAAAGCAAAGGCAACAAAGGCAAAATTAACAAGTAGGACTACACCAAACCAAAAAGATTGGGACTTCCCTGGTGGCGCAGTGGTTAAGAATCTGCCTGCCAATGCAGGGGACACGGGTTCAATCCGTGGTCCGGGAAGATCCCACATGCCGCGGAGCAAATAAGCCCGTGCGCCACAACTACTGAGCCTGTGCTCTAGAGCCCGCGAGCCACAACTACTGAAGCCTGTACACCTAGAGCCCATGCTCCGCAACAAGAGAAGCCACTGTAATGAGAAGCCCGCGCACCGCAAGGAAGAGTAGCCCCCGCTCACCACAACTAGAGAAAGCCCACGCGCAGCAACAAAGACCCAATGCAGCCAAAAATTAATTAATTAATTTAAAAAAAAAAACACCCATTTCTCTTAAAAAAAAAAACAAACCCAAAAGCTTCTGCACAGCAAAGGAAACCATCAACAAAATGAAAAGACAACCTACAAAATGGGAGAAAGTATTTGCAAATCACATATCTGATAAGGGGTTAATATCCAAAATATATAAAAAACTCACATAACTCAATAGCAAAAAAAAAAGCAAACAATCTGATTAAAGAATGGGCAAAGATTCTGAACAGATATTCTTCCAAAGAAGACATACAAATGGCCAACAGGTACATGAAAACGTGCTCAACATCACTAATCATCAAGGAAATGCAAATCAAAACCACGAGATCACCTCACACCTGTTAGAACGGCTATTATCAACAATACAAGAAACAAGTGTTGGTGAGGATGTGCAGAAAAGGGAACCCTTATACACTTTGGTGGGAATGTAAATTGGTGCAGCCACTACGAAAAACAGAATGGAGGGTCCTCAAAAAACTAAAAACAGAACTACCATATGATTCAGCAATTCCACTTCTGGGAATTTACCTGAAGGAAATAAAAACACTAACTCAAAAAGATATATACACTACCATATTTGCTGCATTATTTACAAAAGCCAAGACCTAGAAGCATCGTAAGTGTCCATGAATAGATGAATGGAAAAAGGAAACGTATATATAAGTATATACACACACACACACACACACACTGCAATATTATTCAGCTATAAAGAAAAGAAGGAAATCCCGCCATTTGTGACAACACGAATGGACCTCAAGAGCATTTATGTTAAGTGAAATAAGGCAGACAGAGGAAGACAAATACTGTATGATTTCATGTATGTGTGAAATCTAACAGAAAGGAAGGGAAGGAGAGAGGGAGAGAGGGAGATAGAGAGGGAGGGAGGGAGGGACGGAGGAAGGAAGGAAGGAAAAAAGGGAGGGAGGGAGGAAGGGAGGAAGGAAGGAAAGAAGGAAGGAAGGAAGGAAGGGAGAAACCAAACCTTCAATTCATACAGAGAACAGATTGGTGGTTGCCAGATGCAGGGGGTAGGAAATAGGTAAAATGGGTGAAGGTGGTCAAAAGGTACAAATTTCCAGTTATAAAATAAATATGTCCTGGGGTTGTAATGTACAACATGGTGACTATAGTTAATAATAGTATACTGTATATTTGAAAGTTGCTTTCAAATCTTAAAAGTTCTCACCACAAGAAAAAATTTGTTCATGTCTGGTAATGGATGTTAACAAGACTTACTATGGTGATCATTTTGCAATATATACATACATTATGTTGTACACCTGAAATTAATATGACATATGTCAATACATCTCAATTTTTTTAAAAGTAATATTCTATCCAATCCCTTTTGTCTTTTTTTTTTTTTTTTTTTTGCGGTACGCGGGCCTCTCACTGTTGTGGCCTCTTCCATTGCAGAGCACAGGCTCCAGACGCGCAGGCTCAGCAGCCATGGCTCACGGGCCCAGCCGCTCCGCGGCATGTGGGATCTTCCCGGACCGGGGCACGAGCCCGTGTCCCGTGCATCGGCAGGCGGACTCTCAACCACTGCGCCACCAGGGAAGCCCTGCCATATCTTTTTTTAAAACTGTAGTATAGTTGATTCACAATGTTGTGTTAGTTTCACGTGGACAGCCAAGTGATTCAGTCATACATATATATCTATTCTTTTTCAGATTCTTTTCCATTATAAGTTATTACAAGATATTGAATATAGTTCTCTGTGTTATACAGAAGGTCCTTGTTGTTTATTTTGTATACAGTAGTGTGTATATATTAATTTTAAACTCCTAATTTATCCCTCCCCATCTTTCCCCTTTGGTAACCGTGAGTTTGTTTTTTTATGTCTGTGAGTCTATTTCTCATTTGTAGATAAGTTCATTTTTAACTTTTTTTTTTAAGATTCTACATATAAGTCATATCATATGATATTTGTCTTTCTCTGTTGACTTACTTCACTTAATATGATAATCTCTGGGTCCAGCCATGTTGCTGCAAGTGGCATTATTTCATCCTTTTTTATGGCTGAGTAATATTCCATTGTGTGTGTGTGTGTGTGTGTGTGTGTGTGTGTGTGTGTGTGTGTGTACACACACACCACATCTTTATCCATTTATCTGTCAGTGGTCATTTAAGCTGCTTCCATGTCTTGGCTATTGTAAACAGTGCTGCTGTGAACATTGGGGTACATGTATCTTTTCAAATTAGAGTTTTCTCTGCATATATGCCCAGGAATGGAACTGGTGGATCATATGGTAACTCTATTTTTAGTTTTTTAAGTAATGGAGGTTCCTCTATACTGTTGTCAATTGTGGCTGCACCAATTTACATTCCCACCAACAGTGTAGAGGAGGGTGCCTTTTACTCCACACCCTCTCCAGCATTTATTATTTGTAGACTTTTTGATGATGGCCATTCTGACCGGAGTGAGGTGATACTTCATTGTAGCTTTGATTTGCATTTCTCTAGTTTTGATTTGCATTTCTCTAATAATTAGCAATTTTGAGCATCTTTCCATTTGTCTGTTGGCCATCTGTATGTCTTCTTTGGAGAAATGTCTATTTAGGTCTTCTGACCATTTTTTAATTGGGTTGGTTGTTGCCATATTTCATTCACTAGAAACAAGTCAATAAATCCAGCCCACACTCGGGGGGCAGGAGGAGTTGATTACAGAAGGGCCAAGCAGCAGAAATACTGGGAAACCACATCTAGACACATTACAGGTATTCCTCAGAGATACTGTGGTTAAGTTACAAACTGCAATAAAGCGAGTATTACAAAGCAAGTCCCTCAAAATTTTTGGTTTCCTAGTGCATGTAAAAGTTGCATCTGATGAAACTGTAAACTCACAGATGTTCAATGAGCCCAAGTAATTTAAAAAATATAAAGACAACTAAAGGCAGTTTTTAATCAAATTGATTAAATCAAGTTGGTTTAATCTGAAAAACAGTCTAAGAAGAAAAATTATGCAGGATAACACAGATAAGAATGATAGCAAACTTCTTTGTGGAGACATGGAAAGCCAGAAGAGGAGTGCCATCTTTGAAGCTCTGAAAGAAAACAATTTTAAGCTAAGATTCCATACTCATCAAAAATATCTTTCAAAAATGAAAGTGAGGGCTTCCCTGGTGGTGCAGTGGTTGAGAGTCCGCCTGCCGATGCAGGGGACACGGGTTTGTGCCCCAGTTCGGGAAGATCCCACATGCCGCGGAGTGGCTGGGCCCGTGAGCCATGGCCGCGGAGCCTGTGCTCTGCAACAGGAGAGGCCACAACAGTGAGAGGCCCGTGTACCGCAAAAAAAAAAAAAGAAAGTGAAATAAACACTTTTTTTAAAAGTTGTGTTTACACTATACTGTGGTCTATTAAGTGTGCAATAGCGTTGTCTAAAAATTGTACGTATCTTAATTTAAAAATACTTTATTGCTAAAAAATGCTAACCATCATCTGAGCCTTCAGCCAGTTGTAATCTTTTTGCAATAGTAATATCAAAGATCATTGATCGCAGATCACCATAACAAACATAATAATGATAAAAAGTTTGAAATATTGTGAGAATTATCAAAATATGACAGTGACACACAAAGTGAGCAAATGTTGTTGGAAAAATGGTGCCAACAGACTTTTTTGATGCAGGGTTGCCACAAACCTTCAACCTGTAAAAAACACCATAATGCATAGCGCAATAAAATGAGGAGTGCCTGAATAGTGAGACTGCTGAAAACCAAAGGCAAAAAAAAAAAAAAAAAAAAACATATAATACCTTAAACAAAAAAAAAGATATGTCATTAGCAGATTCCACGCTAAAGGAAATACTACAGGGGGTTCTTCAAGCAAAGGCAAAATAAGATAGAATCCTAAGAGATGCAGAAGAAATGAAGAACAAATACAATTTCAGAATACTGGAGTAAAGAGGGGCTCCCAAAACTCCCAAGGGAGCATGTGGGAGAAACATAGATTCTGGAATCAGAAATCAGAATGGAAGATGGCAGAGAAGGAAGACCCTGAGCTCACCTCCTCTCATGGACACACCAATATTACAACTACTTACAGAGCACTACTGATAAGAAAGATGGGACTCTACCAGAAAATTATCTTCTACAACTGATGATATAAAGAAGGAAGCACAATGAGATGGGTAGGAGGAATGGAGTTCTGATATAATCAAGTCCCATACCCCTGGGTGGGTAGCCCACAAACAGGAGGATAATTACAATTGCAGAGGTTCTCCCCAAGGAGTGAAGGTCTGAGCCCTGCACTGGGCTTCCCTGCACAAGGGTCCTACACTAGGAAGATGAGCACCCAGAATGTTTCACTTAGAAGGCCAGTGGGGCTTATTTTCAGGCGATCCAAAGGGCTGTGGGGAATAGAGACTCCACTCTTAAAGGGCTCACACAAAATCTCACATACTCTAGGACCCAGGGCAGAAGCAGTAACTTGAAAGGAGCCTGGACCAGACCTACCTGCTTATCTGGAGAGTCTCCCAGAGAGGCAGGAAGCAACTGCAGCTCACACTAGGCACACGGACACTGGCAGCATTTTGGGGAGCTTGTTCTACCACATGAACGCTGGTGCTGGTAAGCACCACTTTGGAATCCTCCCTCTAGCTTGTCAGCCTCAGGACCCAACCCCACACCTCACCCACCAGCTTGTAGGCACCAGTACTGGGATACCTCAGACCTGGCAACTACCCAGGCAGGGAAACAGCCACATCCACCAGCAGGCAGGCTACCTTAAGACCCGCCTGAGCTCACAGCCACCACTGGACATGACCTTCTCTACCAGATGGCCTATGACCTGGCTCCACACACCAGTGAGCCAGCACTATCCCTAGGACCCCCTGGGCCCCATTCCTGCATACCAGCAGGCTGACACAGCCCCAGGAGGTCCTGGGCCCCAACTCTACCCACTAGCAGGCCAACACCAGCTCTAAGATACCTTGGACTCTTCAGCCAACCACTCCAGGAACCAGTCCCACTCACCAATAGGCTGGCATCAGCCTTAGGACACCCCAGAACCTGCAGTCAGCTGTGTCAGGAACCAGCCCCAATCATCTGGGAACGCCAGTCTCACAAACACCCATGCCAAAAGCCAGCTGTGCTCACCAGTGAGCCAGCACTCGTCCCAGGACACCCTGGAGTTCCACAGCCAGCCACCTTGTGACTGGTCATGCCAATCAGAGGCTGGCAGCCTCTGCACAATGCAGGGCCTGGCAACCAACTGGACCAGGGCCAGCCACGCCTACCAGACCACCCACAATAGTCAGTCCACCACAACTGAAGGACCCATGCAGTCCACATGGGGACACCCATAGGGCATACAGACCAGAGGGGACCAAGCTGCTGGGACACATAGAATGTCTCCAGAAAAAGCCACTCCACCAAAGTCAGGAAATATAACCAACCTACCAGATACATAGAAATAGCAAGTTAGGCAAAATGAGGCAACAGAGGAACATGGCCCAAATGAAGGAACAAGATAAAACCAGAACTAAGTGAAGTGCAGACAGGCAATCCACCTAGTAAATAGTTCAAGGTAATGACCATAAAGATGATCAAAGAACTCAGTAGAAGAATGGATGAACAGAGTGAGGAGTTTAAAAACGAGTTAGAATACATAAAGGAAAATCAAAAGGAGCTGAAGAATACAGTAACTGAGATGAAATATATACTAGATGGAATCAACAGTAGATTAAATGATACAGAGGAATGGATCAGCAAGCTATAAGTCTGAGTAGTGCAAATCACTGAAGCTGAACCAAAAAAAAAGCAAAAAGAATAAAAAGAAATGAGGACAGTTTAAGAGATCTCTGGGACAACATCAATTGCAATAACATTCGCATTATAGGGGTCCCAAAAGGAGAAGAGAGAAAGAAAGGGGGTAGAGAGCATATCTGAACACATAATAGCTGAAAATCCCCCTAACGTGGGAAAGGAAACAGACATCCAGGTCCAGGAAGCACCAGAGAGTCCCAAATAGGATCAACCCAAAGAGGACCATACCAAGACACACTGTAATTACAAAGGCAAAAATTAAAGATAAAAAGAGAATACTAAAAGCAGCCAGGGAAAAGCAACAAGTTACATACAAAGGAACTCCCGTAAGGCTATCAACTGACTTTTCAGCAGAAACTCTGCAAGCCAGAAAGGAGTGGCACAGGAGACACTGCTTTGGAAAACAACCCCGGTGTTCTCCTTACTTGCTGCAAGTAATAATAAATCCTTCCCTCTCCCAGAAAAAAAAAGGAGGGGGGGAGTGGCATAATATATTTAAAGTGATGAAAGGGGAAAATCTAAAACCAAGGACACTCTAACCAGCAAGGCTCTTGTTCAGATTTCATGAAGAGATCAAAAGCTTTATAGACAAGCAAAAGCTAAAAGAGTTCAGTACCACCAAACCAGCTTTACAAGAAATGTTAAAGGGATTTCTCTAAGCAGAAAAGAAAAAGCCACAACTACAGACATGAAAATTATGAAAGAAGAAAGCTCACTGGTAAAGGTAAATATACAGTAAAAGTAGAAAATCAACCACATACAAAGCTAGTAGGAAGGTTAAAAGACAAAAGCAGTAAAATCATCTATATCCACAGTTAGTAGTTAAGTGATACACAAAACAAAAAGATAAAAATATGATATCATTGGGGGAGAGGAGTAAAAAATGCAGAGCTATTAAAATGTGTTTGAAATTAAGACAGCAGCAACTTAAAATAATCATATATATAAACCTCATGAAAAACACAAACCAAAAATCCGTAATAGATATACACAAAAAAGAAAAAGGAATCCAAACATAACACTAAAGATAGTCATTAAATCACAAGGGAAGAGAACAAAAACAGAAAAACGTAACAAAAAAGAACTAAAAAACAACCCAAAACAATTAAAAGAATGGCAATATGTACATACCTACCAATAATTACTTTAAATGTAAAGGCACCAAATGATCCAATCAAAAGACAGAGGAGCTGAGTGGATACAAAAACAAGACCCATATATATGTTGCTTACAAGACACTCACTTTAGATCTACAGAGATACATAGACTGAAAGTGAGACGATGGAAAAGTATTCTGTGCAAATGGGAATCAAAAGAAAGCCAGGGTAGCAATACATATATCAGACAAAATAGACTTTAAAAACAGAGACTGTTAAAAGAGACAAAAAAGAACACTACATAATGATCAAGGGATCAAGCCAAGAAGAAGATAAAACAATTATAAATATATATGCAACCAACATGGGAGCACTTAAACACATGAAAAAGTACGAACAGACATAAAGGGAGAAATTGGCAGTAACATGATAATAGTAGGGGATTTTAACACCCCACGTACATCAATGGACAGATCATCCAGAAAGAAAATTAGTAAGGAAACACTGACCTTAAATGACACATTAGACCAGATGAACTTAATAGATATACATATATAGAACATTCCATCCAAGAGCAGCAGAATACATTCTTTTCAAGTACATATGGAACATTCTCCAGGGTACATCACATGCTAGGCTACAGAACAATTCTCAGTAAATTTAAGAAAATTGAAATCATATCAAGCATATTTTCTGACTATAACACTATGAGACTAGAAATCAACTACAAAGAAAAGAAAACTGCAAAAAACCAAACACGTAGAGGCTAAACAATAAGCTACTAAAAAAGGCATCACTGAAGAAATTTTAAAAATACCTGAAGACAAATGAAAAAAAACCCACAATGATCCAAAATCTATGGGACACAGCAAAAGTAGTTCTAACAGGGAAGTTTATAGTGATACAAGCCTATCTCAAGAAACAAGAAAAATCTCAAACAACCTAACCCTACACCTAAAGGAACGAGAGAAAGAAGAACAAACAAAATCCAAAGTCAGTAGAAGGAGAGAAATCATAAAGAACACAGCAGAAATAAACGAAATAGAGACTAAAAAGGCAACAGAAAGGATTAATGAAACTAAGAGCTGGTTCTCTGAATAGATAAACCTTTAGCTAGACACATCAAGAAAAAAAGAGTGCCCAGATCAATAAAATCAGAAGTGAAAAAGAAGTTACACTGTCACCACAGAAATACAAAGGATTACAAGAGATTATTACAAACAACTATGTGAATAAAATGGACAACATAGATGAAATAGACCAATTCCTAGAAATGTACAATTTCACAAGATTGAACCAGGAAGAAATGGACAATCTGAGCAGACCAATTACCAGTAATGAAATTTCAATAATAAAAAAACTCACAACAAACAAAAGTCCAGGACCAGACGGCTTCACAGGTGAATTCTATCAAAAATTTATACAAGAGTTAACACCTATCCTTCCCAAATTGCTGCAAAAATTTGCAAAGGAAGGCAAATTCTGAACTCATTCTATAAGGCCAGTATCACCTTGATACCAAATCCACACAAAGATATCCCCAAAAAAGAAAATTATAGGCCAATATCACTGAAAAATATAGATACAAAAATTCTCAACAAGATATTAGCAAACTGAATTCAACAATACATTAAAAGGATGTATATACCATGATCAAGTGGGCTTTATTCCAGGGATGGTTCAATATCCACAAATCAATCAGTGTGACACACCACATTAACAAACTGAAGAATAAAAATCATACGATCATCTCAGTAGATGCAGAAAAAGCTTTCGACAAAATTCAACACCCACTTATGATAAAAACTCTCTAGAAAGTAGGCATAGAGGGAACCTACCTCAACATAATAAAGGCCATATAATGACAAACCCACAGCCACCATTGTTCTCAATGGTCAAAAACTGAAACCATTTCCTCTAAGATCAGGAACAAGACAAGGTTGCCCACTCTCACCACTATTTTTCAACATAGTTTTGGAAGTCCTAGCCACAGCCATCAGAGAAAAAAAAGAAATAAAAGGAATCCAAATTGGAAAAGAAGTAAAACTGTCACTGTCTGCAGATGACATGATACTATACATAGAGAACCCTAAAGATGCCACCAGAAAACTACTAGAGCTAATCAATGAATTTGGTAAAGTAGCAGGATACAAAAATTAATGCACAGAAATCTCTCGCATTCCTATACACTAATGATGAAAACTCTGAAAGAGAAATTAAGGAAACACTCCCATTTACCATTGCAACAAAAAGAATAAAATACCTAGGAATAAACCTACCTAGGGAGACAAAAGACCTGTATGCAGAAAACTATAAGACACTGATGAAAGAAATTAAAGATAATACAAACAGATGGAGAGATATATTATGTTCTTGGAAAGGAAGAACGAACATTGTGAAAATGACTATACTACCCAAAGCAATCTACAGATTCAATGCAATCCCTATCAAACTACCAACAGCATTTTTCACAGAACTAGAACAAAAAATTTCACAATTTGTATGGAAACACAAAAGACCCCGAATAGCTAAAGCAATCTTGAGAAAGAAAAACGGAGCTGGAGGAATCAGGCTCCTGGACTTCAGACTATACTACAAAGCTACAGTAATCAAGATAGTATAGTACAGGCACAAAAACAGAAATAAAGATCAATGGAACAGGATAGAAAGCCCACAGATAAACCCACGCACATATGGTCACTTTATCTTTGACAAAGGAGGCAAGAATATACAATGGAGAAAAGACAGCCTCTTCAATAACTGGGGCTCAGAAAACTGGCCAGCTACATGTAAAAGAATGAAATTAGAACACTCCCTAACACCATACACAGAAATAAACTCAAAATGGATTAAAGACCTAAATGTAAGGCCAGATGCTATAAAACTCTTAGCAGAAAACAGAAGCAGAACACTCTATGACATAAATCACAGCAAGATCCTTTTTGAACCCCTCCTAGAGAAATGGAAATAAAAACAAAAATAAACAAATGGGACCTAATGAAACAAAAATTTTTGCATAGCAAAGGAAACCATAAAAAAGACGAAAAGACAATCCTCAGAATGGGAGAAAATATTTGCAAACAGAGCAACTGACAAAGGAATTATCTCCAAAATATACAAGCAGCTCATGCAGCTCAACATCAAAAAAACAACTCAATCCAAAAATGGACAGAAGACCTAAAAAGACATTTCTCCAAAGAAGATATGCAGATTGCCAACAAACACACGAAAAGATGCTCAACATCACTAATCATTAGAGAAATGCAAATCAAAACTACAATGAGGTTCACCTCACACTGGGCAGAATGGCCATCATCAATAAATCTACAAACAATAAATGCTGGAGAGGGTGTGGAGAAAAGGGAACCCTCTTGCACTGTCGGTGGGAATGTAAATTGATACAGCCACTATGGAGAACAGTACGGAGGTTCCTTAAAAACTAAAAATAGAATTACCATATGACCCAGCAATCCCACTACTGGGCATATACCCTGAGAAAACCATAATTCAAAAAGAGTCATGTACCACAATGTTCATTGCAGCACTATTTACAATAGCCAGGATATGGAAGCAACCTAAGTGTCCATGAACAGATGAATGGATAAAGAAGATGTGGTACATATATACAATGGAATATTACTCAGCCATAAAAAGAAACGAAACTGAGTTCTCTGTAGTGAGGTGGATGGACCTAGAGTCTGTCACACAGAATGAAGTAAGTCAGAAAGAGAAAAACAAGTATCATATGCTAACACATATATATGGAATCTAAAAAGAAAAAATTGGTTCTGATGAACCTAGGGGCAGGACAGGAATAAAGACACAGATGTAGAAAACGGACTTGAGGACACGGGGAGGGGGAAGGGTAAGCTGGGACGAAGTGAGAGAATAGCACTGACATATATACACTGCCAAATGTAAAACAGATAGTTAATGGGAAACAGCTGTATCGCACAGGGAGATCAGCTCAGTGCTTTACGACCACTTAGAGGGGAGGGATAAGGAGGGTGGGAGGGAGATGCAAGAGGGAGTGGATATGGGGATATACGTATGCATATAGCTGATTTATTTTGTTATACAGCAGAAACTAACACAACACTGTAAAGCAATTATACTCCAATAAAAATGTTAAAAAAAAACATAGAAAACACAATGAAATAGCACCTCACACTTGTCAAAATGGCTATCATCAAAAAGACCACAGATGGGGCTTCCCTGGTGGTACAGTGGTTAAGAATCTGCCTGCCAATGCAGGCGACACGTGTTCGAGCCCTGGTCCAGGAACATCCCACATGCCACAGAGCAACTAAGCCCAAGCGCCACAACTACTGAGCCACAACTACTGAGCCTGCGCTCTAGAGCCCACGAGCCACAACTACTGAAGCCCGTGTGCCACAACTACTGAAGCCCGTGCGCCTAGAGCCCGTGCTCTGCAACAAGACAAGCCACTGCAGTGAGAAGCCCACGCACAACGAAGAGTAGCCCCCACTCGCTGTAACTAGAGAGAGCCCACGCGTAGCAAAGAAGACCCAATGCAGCCAAAAATAATAAATAAAATAAATTTTAAAAAGAAAAAAAAAGACCACAGATAGCAAATGTTGGCAAGGATGTGGAGGAAAGGGAACCTCTGTACACTGTTGGTGAGAATATAAATTTGTGCAGCCTCTGAGGAAAACAGTATTGAGGTTCCTCAAAAAACTAAAAATATATCATATGAGCCAGCAATTCCACTCCTGGGTACATATCCAAAGAAAACACTAATTCATAAAGATGCATGCAAACCACTGCTCACAACAGCATTATTATTATTTACAATAGTCAAGATATGGGAGTAACCTAAGTGTCCACAAACGAATGGATAAAGAAGAACTGAGATACATACATACACATACACACACACATACACACTGCAATACTACTTAGCCATGAAAAAAGAATGAAATTTTGCCATTTGCAACAATATGGAAGGATCTGGAGGGTATTATGCTTAGTGAAATGAGTCAGAGAAAGACAAATACAGCATTTTATCACTTACATGTGGAATCTAAAAAAACAGACTAGTGAATATAACAAAAAAGAAAGAGACTCACAGTTAGAGAGAACAAACTAGTGGTTACCAGTGGGTAGAGGGAAGGGGGGAGGGCAAGATAAGGGCATGGGATTCAGGGGGCTCCCAACTATTATGTACAAAATAAATAAGCTACAAGGATATACCATACAGCACAGGGAACATAGTCAATATTTTATAATAATTTTAAATGGAGTATAATCTATAAAAATTTTCAATCACTTCATTGTACATCTGAAACTAATATAACACTGTAAATCAACTATACCTCAATAAAAAATAAACTTAATTTCAAAAAAGAAATCGGAATGGCTTTAGATTTTTTCAACAGTAAATCTGAGGCAAAAAGAAAATGGAGCAAAACTGCAGTGGCATTTTCTGGAGAGCTCAACAAAAATATTCTGAAATTAATCTGGAAAATAAATGTGAAAAATAGTTACAGGAAAGAAAAAGGAAGATAGTGGATATAAGAGCAAGGTAGAAAGACTTGCCTTACCATACTAAAATATATTACTAACCATAATAATTTTTTAGAAGTGTAGTACCTACACAGCATTTAACATATCAAATCTAAAATTAAAATATGAAAAAAAAGAAGGGATGAAGCAATATTAAAATCAAGTTTGGGCTTGCTCAAAAGGTACAAATAAGGTTAAAAAGATATAAGGATGGTGTAAGAGGTGGTTGTTTACTCACAGAATGAAAAAGTGGAAAAATTCAGAAATAAGGTGTGTTCAAATAGAGCGGTACTATGAGAACACCCAAAGAGTTAAATTTAAATAAGGAAATAGTCTCACTGTGAAAGAATATGTGAACATGAATAAAGATTATACCGAAGGAAAAAAAAAAAACAATGGAACCATGATTTTTAAATTCCAAGGGAAAACTATCTCCAAACTCAAATTTTATGCCCAATCAAACTAAGGTAAAATAAAGAGATTTCAAACACGTAAGAGCTCAGAAACAAGAGAATAAACCAGGCAGAAGTCGTCATGGGATCGAACTACAGGATACCTGTGGTGAGAGGGAAAGGGAGTTGTCGCCACAGTGAAGGGGAATCCCAGACAGTAACTATCAGCTATGCTGGAGAGCAACCAGTCCAGTGTCACTGAACACTCTCCCTAGTCAATACCAATCAAATTGCCAATTGACTTTCTGTCTTATTTTCACTAAATTATTCAAAGTTTCACACGAAGGAGTAAGGGGGGGTACAGAATAAAAATTCTGAAAACAGAATTCCTTGACAAATAATAAAACCTAATAAAACTGCAGTAATTAAAACAGTATCACACTGGTTTGAACCAGTGGTTCAAAATGAAATATTCAGAAATAAATCCAAGTATTTTAGCATTTGATAGTGATTTAAATCTAAAGAAAAATGTTTTTCAATAAATTGTGTAACGGTACCTAAACAATCATTATGATCCTAACATCACACCAAGTTCCAGAAGGTTTAAAACATTGGAAATTAAAACAAGTAGACCTTTCTAAGTAGAAAAACAAAGACAATAACCATAAAGAAAGAAAGAGTGAATTTCAAGACATCTACTTTTATGTAATAAACATTCTTGAACACTTACTACAGGCTAGGAATAAACTACGTCTGGGTGTACCATGTGAGAGAAAGAGAGATGGTCCCCACTATCAAGGAGAGAGAGTCTAGGAGAGACAAAATAAATAATTACAAATTCAGTCAAAAAGGTCTGAGTCTTCCTTAACCTCTCTCTTTCTCTCACACTCCACCACCCAGTTGGGAAATTGACTGAACGCTACTTTGAGAACATATCCAGAGGCCAACCCCTTCTCACCACCTTTACTGCTGCCACCCCCTCATTTCTCCACTGGATTATTACAAGAGCTTCCTGGCTGGTCTCCCCACTTCTACCCCATCCCACCAAACCTATTCTCCACGCAGTAAGTAACAAGAGGGATCCTTTCACAACTCAAGTCACATTGTGTCACTCCTTGGCTACAAGCCCTATGTTTCACTCACACTAAAACCGAAACTCTTGACAACAGACTTACAAAGCTCTATATCCTCAGCTCTTCCTTCCAACTACTCCATCCTTCCACTGCCCTCACCTCACTTGCTCTGCTCTAGCCACCCTGGCTTCCCTGCTGCTCCTTGAAGAGCCAGACATATTTCTGGCTTAGGCCTTTACCTCAGCTGTCCCTCTAACAAGAATTCCCTTAGCCCAATTATTTACCTGGCTAACTCCTTCACCTGTTCCAAGTGTTGGTTCAAATGAGCTTGACATGTTACTGAAATGACAGCTCTCTCCCCTCTCCATCCCACCCCTAGTACTCCTGATCTCTCCTACCCTGTGTTCTATCTTTTCTTTCCTCCATACCTCTTATCACTTCTAGTACCCTATACAATTTACTTATCATGCTTATTATTTACTATTTATCTCACCTGACTACAATGCAAACTCCATGAGGAGAGGGATCTTTGTTTTGCTAACTGATAAGTTCCAAAACTCTGGTACAAACTGGAGCGCTATACATATATGTTGATGGAATGAATGAATTTATCAGATAAGCAAAGATTATAAGCTTGGTAACACCCAGTAGTTATACATAGCTGGTGAGAAAATAAACTAAGTAAATTTTCTAGAGGGTAATCGGTCAATATATATTTAAACATCTTATTATAGTAAATATTTCAAGTCTTTAAAATGTTCGACCTTTTCATTAAGTAATTCCACTTCTAGGTACACAACCTAAAAAAATCATAGATGCACACAGATTTATGTATAAGACAGGATTTCATGTAACGATTACAAATTATACACATCTATATTTACTACAGTAAATATTTACTAGAGTAATACACTTAAACAAGAACTCAGGGTAGGTGTATATTAAACCAAGTCGTCGTAACCAGAGACTTACATACATTCCTCCTCAGTCTAAGTGCAGCAGGTCTCTATTCAGATGCCTATCCTGGTAGGACTCACAGAAAGAGCACATCAATTCAGCATTCTCAATCTATTCTACAATATAAAACCCAAACGGAACAATGGCTTATCTGTATTTATTACCAGCTATTACTGAACTTCTCAGAAAATTGTTTGTTAAACGTAGATGCCACCATCCACTCACATGATGTCCAGCACAGAATCATTCCGAATGACCTTATGGGAGACATCAGCTAGCAGGAAAAGACCTCCATCTGTCCTCCGGATGCTAGCTGCATAGCCCGGCCAGATCTGCAATCTGAAGACATACGTGGCCTTTACGCTGGGGTTCTAAAAGAACCACAGATATTTCCATGCCTCCATTTGAGGCAATACTTTGAGCAGATACTGCCCCTCCCCAATAACAATGAGAAAGCAACAGGAAACAAATTAAGTCAACATCATTGTGAACTTACTGAAAACCTAAATTATGGAAAATAATTAACTCATAAACTATACTCACTATCATAAAATACTAATATGGTGATTGCAATGAAAAATTTATTTCCAGAACATTCAAAAGTGACGAAGAAGAAAACACCACCAACCTGTGTTGCTGTAGTACCATAGCACTTGTAGGGTCAAAGAAGTTTCTCCCCACCAGCTTCATATCTAAAAGTTTCATTACCCTGAAATAAAGAGCAAGAATGGGTTTTCTAGTAGAAGAATTAAAAATAATTAAGTTTAATTGCTCTTAGCTACATTTGCCTTTGAAAGCCTAGAAGAGCAGAAATGTTGATGCTCTTTGCACAATATAGCTTTTATGCTGAGAACACTCTTGCCAAAAGAAAAATAAAAATTACCAAAGTATTTATCTTGCAGTATATGCAACTGACTGCAGCTTTTTCTGCTAACTAGGTAACCAAAAATCAAGTTGACTTCCCAAGCTCGATTTACATTACTTTTCCCCATTAACTAAAAAGAGCACAAGAAAGTCCATTTCTGGGCTTCCCCGGTGGCGCAGTGGTTGAGAGTCCGCCTGCCGATGCAGGGGACACGGGTTCGTGCCCTGGTCCAGGAAGATCCCACATGCCGCGGAGCGGCTGGGCCCGTAAGCCATGGCCGCTGAGCCTGCGCTCCGCAACGGGAGAGGCCGCAACAGTGACAAGCCCGCGTACCGCCAAAAAAAAAAAAAGTCCATTTCTAAATTTGTGACTATCAGTCAGGCTTAGGAAGTTATGTTTGTTCCTGGCAGTTCAGCTGACTAAGTAGAAATCAGGTTCTATGTTTCATTTTTAAAAAGGTTGTTTGGGAATAACAGTTTTATGAAAATTTGGGAGTCTTCAGAAAAGTTAAAAAATTATGAGCTGTCTGTATCCAAAAATTCAAAGGACTGGGAAAAATTCTAGCAAAAATTTTTACATGCTACCTCTTCAAGTAGCCCCATCACTGACACCATCAAATATGTACCATAGGGCTTCCCTGGTGGCGCAGTGGTTGAGAGTCCGCCTGCCGATGCAGGGGACGCGGGTTCGTGCCCCGGTCCGGGAGGATCCCACATGCCGCGGAACGGCTGGGCCCGTGAGCCATGGCCGCTGAGCCTGCGCGTCCGGAGCCTGTGCTCCGCAACGGGAGAGGCCACAGCAGTGAGAGGCCCGCGTACCGCAAAAAAAAAAAAAAAAAAAAAAAAAAGTACAGAAAAAATATGTACCATAAACATTTGCTTTTAAAGTTCCTGAATGAATGGAAGGAAACCAGCCCCCTCTGTCCAGCTACTTCAAACCTACTTTCATATACCCAAATCTGGACAATCACTTGAGATAACTTTTAATAAGTCAGCCTTAATGTCATCCATTTATTTATTAAATGTTTCCAAACTCATCTATATACGCACTGTATTTTAATACCATCCAAGCTTCCTGAAGAGCTCTGTTACAAATACAAGACTGAGGTTAAAGAAAATAAGACTTCAGCCGTTTCTCACCGACGGAAAACAACATTGTAGAACGGAACGCACAAGTCAGAACAGGGCTCCAGGATCTTTGTCAACTGAATCTTAATGATGATCTCGGCACTGTCAGTTTTCCTTTGACTTTTTAACTCAAGAACCTAACAAATAAACATATGCAAGTAAAGAGAAATTACAACACTACCAAGCGCTAATCTAATCCAACTGTGTTCTAGAACACTATAATATCTTAAACATGTTTTATTCTTTACTGTTACTTTGCTGTCCACACTAGACAAAATCACAGCATGACAAGTAGGACTTATGAAAGGATTTGGTAAGAGAAACCCAATGGAGAACTAGCAATAGAGCCCTTCGAATTTGCAATCTTGAATATTCTTTGTCACTAAGGTCAAAGGCTTCCAACCACTCCTCTTAAGAGAGAAGGGACTAGAAAGAACTCAGATGTAAAAGTTTCTTGGTTTGCAATTTCTTTGTTATGGAGAAGTCTGCCTTTCCTCTCAGAATAGGAAAGTACAACTCAAATGTTCAGGGACACTATGATTTCCCACCACCCGTGCTTCGCCCCCAAGTGCACTTCCTATTTGGTCTCACTTGTTTTAGCTTAACAGGCAGATAGAGAATGGATCCATCGAAAGCAGTGATGTTTCCGGTGACAGCTTGATGGTCCTTCAACATGCCAAACTTCATGCTTTTGCACTCCACATTGGGGCTAGAAAATAATAAAGAGGATTTTATTTCAGCTTGACTTTACAGCTGTGTGGTAGGTCTGTTAGAGATGCAGTCACTTATGACTACTGCTCCATCTAGTGGTCATATTAAAATATTGAAATACATCTGACTAAAAAAAGAACTCTGACCCAAGGATACTGGCTCACAGAAAATAAAAATAATCCATAATTCTACCACCCAAACACAACTGCCTTATCATGTCAGTGTACATTCTTCGAGAGTTTAGACCAGAGGGTCAGAAAACTTTTATGGAAAGACTTTACACGTCATATGGTCTCTGCTACAACTATTCAACTCTGCTAACAGAGCACAAAAGCCTCGCAGACAATATGTAAACCAATAAGTATGGCTATGTTCCAGCAAAACTTTATTACAAAAACAGGCAGTGGGCCAGATTTGCCCAGCAGGCCTGCTACAGTTTGCTAATCCCTGCTCTAGCATCTATAGAAATATACACTTTTAAAAATATATTTTTAAAAAATATAGGATTTTACTCTAACCATTTTTCACTCACAGCAATTTCAACTTTTTATCAATTCACTGTCACAAATCTTACAGCTTTGAAAAAGTCCAGTAGCTACTTTGTACAATGACTGTCCCAACAGATCACAGTAACACACAACCTATTCTACAACTTCGAAGTTTAAACAAATCCAAGGCTAAAAAGGGTCAAGCATGTTCAAGTACATGAAGAAAGATAACATCAACAAAAAAATCAAGCGGTAATCCAATACAGTCATCGCCAAAACTAAGCACTCACATGCTAACATCACATTCCAAAATGCTTCTTCTAAAAAATTCACACATACATGGCATTATGCCCAAGACACTATATTTAAATTTGTCTTTTTAGAGCCCCATGATGTCAAGGAAGCTACAGGATGACCAGTCACGGTAATACATCCTCTCGGTATTCTCTCATCCTCTTCACATTGTGGCTTCAAAGGTCTGCATCTACAATCTCGAAATTTATAGAATCCATGTCTTCTCCAGAGCCTGGTCAATGCAGAGACCCGTGAGGAGTCTCACACTCCTTTCTGTTTCATTACCAGTTGACAATCCATTTCCAGAGCAAGTACTCTTCCCTCTCATTAACACCCATCTCCATCCCTTACATTCCAGAACAGGCCCATTCCCACCACCTTCCCCTCTTGCTAGTCCAATTTCACCCGGTTTCCTGACTCCTTCTCTTCACTTGTCATATGTGTTCACGTCCAGTTTCTTACCTCACCGAAACCTTTAAAGCAATTGTCATTCCATTTCTCATTCCTCTTACATACTTTTAAAATAAGTGGCCAATCCACTGGCTATTTCTCATGGCCCAGGCTCTCCTTTGTTCTTTTAGTCTCATTTTTTCCCCATAACACTAATAAAGCTACTAGAAAATCACCAAGGGTGCCTCTTGAAAGCAAATTCAACAACTTTTTTCCCTGTGGCCAAAGTCAACCACCTCTCCCTCATTCAAATGGGTCCTTCTTTCTGGCTTTATAACCCTGTCTTCAGGGTATTGTTCCCCTAACTGTTCCTTTCTTCTCTCTTTCATTCCACTTCTTCTTCTTGTACCAATTAATAGCTGTGCTTCAAAAATTCAGTCTTCCATCTTCCTTTTTCTCCATAAATATTCCAGAACACTCATTTATTTTCACAATTCCAGCTAATAACCTTCAGTTAATGGCTCTCCTGAGATTTTAAAAAAGAACATAGACTAATATAAATTCTTAACTTTTAAATAAGTATGATAAATCCTAAAGTTACTGATATAAAATTAAAGTTATTTTCTCTGGTTTTTTCACCCTCAAGTTTAACCCTAGACTATCACTGGTGAGCCATCAAATGCTGGTATAGCACTCATGCAGGGAGGATCCAGGTATTGTGGGGTGTGTTTTTGATACCACTGTGGGGGGGGGGTCTCTTTAAGAAGAGGAATACAAAACTACAGATACAAGATAAGTTAAAAAGGTTATGAAGGGGACTATGCAAGTAAAAGGCCCTGAACTTAAGTTTCATTAACTTTACAGAAAATCCACCTCTAATCTCATGCATAAAATTGCACCTATTAAGTTAAAATCTGGATTGGTAATATAACTAAACACACACAAAAAATGTTAACTTTAAACTTATTGCAAGGATCTGAATATATGAATTACTGTAGGGGGAGCTGCATCAGGAGTTATACACAAAAACAAATCAGTTATTCCTGTGGAACTATTTCATTACTGTTCTCTAAGAAGTGAACAATACAGGGGGGAAAAAAAGCTGTGAATACCTGAAAGTCACATGATATTGATAAACTGCTTCATTACGACACTGTATTTTGATAAGGTTCAATCCCAAAGATTGAGGTGTTCCTTTCGATCCTTGCTTCACAAAAGGTTCTCTAGAAAATAAAAATAAAAAACAAAAGCACCCACATATGCCAAAAACAAACAAATAATCCATGCCACAAAAATGCAAAGAAAGAAAAGGAAAGGAAAGATAGATTGGGGGAAGTAGTATTTCACACTTTGCTTACAGGTACACAGACCAAGAATCAAGACATACAAAAGAAGCTTTGAAAGCCAGAAGGTAAATTCTTAGCAATCTCTAATTAGAGAAGCAAGGTCACCCTATTTGTCCTAGTAATATCACTAGAATAACTAGGCCAGCTAACTAAGAACATAAGAATTAGTTCCATAGAGAAAAATGAACTGCTGCAATGTATTTCCTAGATAATTTCCTTATCTTCAACATGACAAAGAATTATCTATGTCTGAATTGGGAAGGAAATGAAAAGCCATGAGTAGACTCTAGATAAATACATACTATCATCACCAACCCCATTTCACCTCATCAGGAATTGCCCCACCTCTCTGTCATTCTCCCCACTGGCAAAAAACAAAACAACCCTGCAGTACCTACCACCCAAGGAGGACTTTAGACACAACAGAACAGAGTTTGCAATACTATGCGAAGGCCTCCTCCACATCATCACCAAGCAGGGATGGCAGCACTCCTGACTTACTTTTCCTTGTGTTCTGCAGTCCCAAGTGGTGGGCAATCCAGAGAATGCAGTGGGGCCGGGGTCAGAGGTAGCGGAGATGACAGCTGGGCAGGATCCTGAGAATTCAGGCTGAGAGCACCGGGAGCCTTGTATACTCCTCTGCCTATACCACCAGCTGCTCTTCCCATCGGTAATAAAAAGGCATCCAAATTCCCTCTTCCAAGCGTTCTGAAATGTTGAAAAGAGTCAAATCAGAACTTTCTCAATCATGCTTCTATCTATGCCCTATCTAAATGAGTCCCCCAAATCTATATTCTCTTCCTGGAGGAGTCAGCAAAAGGGACCCAAGCATTGGGATTCTCTCCAAATCCAATATGCTAACATGACTTATTCATCAATTGTTATTAATATTGACTCTCAGGGCCAACTTCCACAGCAGAAATTGAGATGGAAGTTTGACCCACCTGGGTTAAAGAACCACTACCACCAGGCTGAATTCTTAAGAGGGCAAACAGGGTGGTGAACTGTGCAGTGGAGTACTGCTTCTACCCTCGTCCAAAGACTGACTGCATCAGTAGCTGCTGACTACTCTTGGAAAATACCCATTCTTAGCATGGTTTCTTTGTGAGATAATACAACCCACTTTAGAGTTTCTCTCTGGACTTACAGATATTTCATCTGAATTTGATGGCTACCCAAGAAGGCAACTTTACCCACCTACTCCAACCAACGGAGGCCTCTGCCATCTTGCTATCTCCAGATGCCAACACTGAAGGATCCAGAAAAGTGGGATGGGGTGCTTCTTTGTCCTTGCGTGCCATACTGGTAGACAAGCCTCGACCTAAAATGCCTCTACCTAAACGGAAGAGTCAAACCCCAGCTGTAACCGTGAGCTGAACATTTTATAAAGTACAGTAATTTTTCTGAAGATAAACTGTGTGAATTTAAGAACAAAGCAATCATATATAACACCACGTTTTCTCAAGTTAGTCTTCCACATACCTAAAGGAGGCATTTCCTGTTCCACAGGGGTCCGGGACACTGTTTCAAGGCCCAGTCCTCGGAACATTGAGACCAAACCCATAGATTCCTATAGAAAGTCAAAGAATAAAGTTATTCTAAGATGTAGTTTAAAACCTCAGTCTTGGTTTTCATCAAGTCTTGGTAAATAATAAAAAATAAATAATAAAAATCATAATAATAATAAAAATAAATAATAAATAAATTAAAATAAATAATAAAAATAAATTAAAAAAATAATAAAAATCATCCACTTCAAATTCTATAAATGTTACAAGAATAAAAATACCTTACAAAAATTGTTTAAATCCTTATGGTCTTAAAAAAAACACTTCTGGGCTTCCCTGGTGGCGCAGTGGTTGGGATTCCGCCTGCCGACGCAGGGGACGCGGGTTCGTGCCCCGGTCTGGGAAGATCCCATATGCCGCGGAGCGGCTGGGCCCGTGAGCCATGGCCGCTGAGCCTGCGCGTCTGGATGACTGTGCTCTGCAACTGGAGAGGCCACAACAGTGAAAGGCCCGCATACCGCAAAAAAAAAAAAAAAAAAACTTCTGTCGGACTTCCCTGGTGGCACAGTGGTTAAGAATCCACCTGCCAATGCAGGGGACACGGGTTCGATCCCTGGTCCGGGAAGATCCCACATACCGTAGAGCAACTAAGCCCATGCACCACAACTACTGAGCCTGTGCTCTAGAGCCCATGAGCCACAACTACTGAAGCCCGCACACCTAGAGCCTGTGATCCGCAACAAAAGAAGCCACCGCAATGAGAAGCCCACGCACCACAACGAAGAGCAGCCCTCGCTCGCCGCAAATAGAGAAAGCCCGTGCACAGCAACGAAGACCCAACGCAGCCAAAAATAAATAAATTTATGTAAAACAAAAAACAAAACACTTATGTCATATTAGGTTTTCAAGCATAAACAGTTACAGTTCATGATTTGATATACAGTATAACAAATGCAACAGAATTATTTTTCTAGTTCATTTCCTGTACACCTAAGGTAAGAGAGAACAAGTGTACTGGCTAATAAATTTTCCAAAAAAATGGATCATTTACGGGTATCAGAATTTTGGGTTTTTTTAAAATAACCTCAACAAAACTTGCTACTGTTTTCCCGTAGCAGTCTTGGAAGTTTACTACTGTTACACCAATTAGAGTTGCCACATATAGACTCAAGCAATCCATTTGAGTAAAAATACAGGATTACTGTCAATTATGTTTCTTCTTACAGAACATTACATCTGACATTGTCAACCTACTTAAAATTGTCATAACTGCACTATTAGATTCTTCCTGTATTTGCTAACTCTTTATTCTTTGAGATTAATTATAGACAAATACCATTCTTAAAATTACTATATAATTAAGAGATTAAGAATGCATGTCCATGCGAGTATACACACAGCACTAACAATAGCTGAAGATCCTCTTTTTCTTTAAGATTCAGGCAAAGAGCCTTCTGAAAGAAACCATTCTTAACAATTATGACCTTAGAGGCAAGAGTGGCTGCTAATACCATAGAGTCAAACCCAGAGTGGAAATCTAAACACTCACAAAAAAACAAAAGACTGTACCTTTAAACCTATCATTTATGTATGTATATATTTATATTTATAGAAGCTAGAGAACTAAGGCATTTACCCAGGTCCATCTAACATTCATTACGAGGCCCTTTTTCTAGACTTTCAACTCAAGAATTTGAAATATATTCCAAGAGGCAACCACTTGTTCAAGGGAAAAAAAAACAAACCCTTGCTTTCATATAGGGCTTCCCAGTTTCCTAAGTACCTTGAAATCCCTTATTTGCCCTGATGAAAAGCTGTGTGCTGCTACTATGTATGCAGACACGGTCTTACCTTTTGCACTGGCCCACTCTGTGGGCCTGGCTCCTCTCGCTTTTCAAATACATGGCCTCTGCCTGCAGGTCCTGCCCTGCCCAGAGCTGGGTCCAAAGGTTTTGGAGCCTGTTGCCAAGAGCCTGGCATCCGAACATACTGAAATGGGTGCACAGGAGACGGGCCCCTGAAGGGTGGTCGGACAGGATCCATTGCAAGGCTGCAGAGGACACAGGTGTCAATCTGTTCTGGTTAATTATCTGCCATCATTTTATAATTTAAATGATTCCCAATTGTTTTCCTTTTCCTTCAAGGCAGACTCACAAAGCATTAAGAAAAAAAAAAAATAGCTACTTTGGATCAGACCAGTGATACAACCATCCTCCTATATTATGCTCACTTCAAAAGCTTCTGTTTAGCACAGAATATTCTAAACACTCTCCATCAGCAATCTCTTAAAGGCCAAGCCCTCCTTGAATTTACTTATATTTTCTACCCAAACGGCCTCTTACAGAACTCAGTCCTGTAAGTTAACTACCAGTTGTAGACGGAAACGCTTTTTATGTATGGGCATGATTTTGCTTTGTAAGTAAGTTTACAGTTAACATAGCCATATCATAAAATTTTTTTGTCCATAAATATTTATGGGTTTTGCTTCGTTTTGGGTCACTCTTTCTTCTACCAGAGTCCTAATATTTTTCCAGTCTATTTTCACATTAAACTTTTCCATCTCCTCCTTGGTTCCTCAGCTGCTTCTCTGAATCTTTATCCAATTCCTCTCTATAAAACTCTTCTTTCAAACTCTACCAGAACTGAGGTCTCCAGGGTACAGACCCTTTCTGGTTTGAGCCTATGATTCCTGCTGAGTCTCACAGGTGACATTTAACACCTCCCCCCACCCCCCAAGGTAACCAGGGATGATGCTCTTCTCGCCCCTCAAGTCTCAGACTCACTAAGCTTCTTCAAAATCACTTTATAATCTGTAGACTTCAGGACTCCTTCTTTCAGGGGCTCCCTTCATTGTCTGGACTCACCCCTGCTCCCTGAAGAATCTTTTGTAACCAACAAGTAAGCCTCTTCTTAACTTCTGCAAACGTGTCTTAAGTATTAGCTACAGAGAAATCAGGCCATGCATATAAAGAAAAGACTGACATACAATTCCTAAGTCAACTATAGGTGAAGGCGGTTCAGGATCTGGCAAAAAATTTTTAAATAAACTATTATCTTTTACACTAAAATGGGAGGATACCCTTACTCAAAGGCTACTACAGTTCTCCCCTTTAATTGTTTAAACTCCTTTTCAGTTAGCTTGGCCTCTTCACTCACAACTTCTCACCACCACTGGAAGAAACCAGAACATTCAGCAGCCTAACTGGTACACACTGAGAGGCACTATAACACCTACCAATCACTGGATTTCTGGAATCCTCTTCTTTCTCCACCCCTCCCTCACCTCCACCATCACTTCTACAGATTCAGGCCCTCCCTTAATGTGGATTTCCTCATTTGATTAGTTAGCAGATGGCTGGCTGACTATAAGGTACAAGCGGGGAGAGTCCAAGGACAGGCAGGTCCCAGGACCGGTGAGGCCTACGTTCCCCACCCCTCCAAGTGCGAGCTCCGGGCTGGGGCATATGACTGGGCCTAACCAGAAAAGAGGTTCCTGAAGGCAAATACTACATGCCTTCCACCCTGGAGAAAGCATCATTCCCCAAACCAAAACTCCCCTGGGGGTCCTGCCCACCCCTTGTGTGCGAGTAACACTCACGCCCGCCCAAACCCCTCTCCCCCTGAGAGTCCCCTCCCTCCCCAGGCACCACCTTCCCACCTCTCCCAGGTCCTGCGTTCCTCCTAACCCCCCCCCAGCCTCAAATAACAACTCCCCGCCCCCGCCCCCGGCCCAGGCTCCACCCAGGGGCCCACAGGCCCTCGCGGCTCCCCAGGGATATGGGGTGAGAGAACAAGGGAGGGTCCGAGTGGGCCGGAGGGGCCCCCGTTCACCAGCAAGAGCTTAAGCGAAAGCGCACCTGGCCTGTAGCAGAGCGACCTTGGCCTCCGCGGCCTTCCACACCTGCGTCCCCTCCTCTCACCAGCGTTCGAGCACTCGCGCACCTCAGCGAGTCCTCAAGCGAACCCTGGGCTCAACGCTCGCGCAGCGCCACGGTCCCACATGCTCCAGACCCCAAGTTCCCGTCTTCTCGCGGTGCCTCCGGGGCTGAACCCATTGGCCAAACGAAGTGCCACTCACAAGAACCAGCGGTCTCATTGGCTCTTCTGCAAAGAGTGCCTCCCTCTCCCGTTCCAGCAGCTTCGCTCGCTATAGCACTAGGTTCATCCGAAAGGGGTGCTCCAAGTGGGGGTCCAGAAGTTAGGAGTGAACCTAAGCGTTAAAATGTGTTACTTTTTTTTATTTTGTGTGTGTGTGTGTGTGTGTGTGTGTGTGTGTGTTACGTTTTTAAGATCCTGACTCCCATGCCGTTGGCAACTCCTGTAAACAGAGTTAGCTTACACGCTCATGAAGAGATTGACTTGCCCCATCCTTCCCAGTTAGAGGATATAAGGATGTGGGTGATGAATAGGAAAGAGCTTGAGTTGACATTCAAACACCTAATTATGTGATCTCTAAGCCTCACTGTACTTATATATAAAACTGGAAGAAAATCATCCATTCATAGGATTGTATGGAAATGTATATACGTTAATGAGATGATGCGTGTAAAATACCTGGCACAAGGAGAAGATTGCCTGCAATAAATTTTGCCTATCATTATTATTTATTAATACCTGAATCTGTGAGCCAAGAAGAGCTTTCTTCAAACTATGTAAAAGCATTGGTGGTTAACTCTGCAGCAACGGTATAATTTCTAAATAAATAAAGATTTCTCTCCCTCTCCAATCATTTTGGCAAATAACTGCACCCCTCTCCAACCCCAAGTTTTCTGAGGTGGTTGGGGTCAAGCTTCCAGAGACCTCGGCTGATGTTGTAGAGACATGTAAATACTCTATATGGAATAGGGCTAGACACGGCTTTTCCAAGCCTCAGATATCTCATACCTCGTTTTAATCCATACATTCAAGGACTCTCCTCTCCTTCCCAAAACAGAATAGCTTGAAAATTATTGGAGCAGGAGAATTTCCAAAGCGGGAATCTAATTGGTGGGATACCCCTTCCCTCTTTGTAGATGTTATTTGTTTAACACTATATGTGAGTTCTTCTACCTCACAGCCTTCCTTCTTTACAATGTTACAATGTTATGTTATAATAACATGTATACTGAATTCTGTTGTTCATGCCAACATTTAGCAGCAAGTGCACTCAAAAATAGTTATACATGGGGCTTCCCTGGTGGCGCAGCGGTTGAGAGTCCGCCTGCCGACGCAGGGGACATGGGTTCGTGCCCCGGTCCGGGAAGATCCCACATGCCATGGAGCGGCTGGGCCCGTGAGCCATGGCCGCTGAGCCTGCGCGTCCAGAGCCTGTGCTCCGCAATGGGAGAGACCACAACAGTGAGAGGCCCGCGTACCAAAAAAAAAAGAGTAGACAGGATATAGAAATACCCTGTACAATATTTCTAACCAACCCACACATAATGAATACTAGTTATTTCACCAAAGGAAAATCCACATAGTCTCAGTGCCGACTGGAAATAAAGATAGTTGAAGCTCTCTAAAGAGTGGACATCTGCTTAGAAGCTTTCAAAAGCTAATCAACCTCTCCTGGAGTTTACATTCACCAACACTTCAGTTGTTAATTAACCGTACCTAGTATATTGATTTAAAAGAGCACACACATATTGTACTGTTTAAAGTATTTAAAATTAAATTACAGATGATATAAGATGATATTTTCATAACACCAAATTCTGTCCACTTGGCCTTGCCAGGCTCTAAAATTCAGGGTGAGGATGGCCCTGTCACTACATACAATCTGGATTTTCCCAGGCAGTCATGACATCAAAGAGTCTGGCCCTTTGTCCCCGGTAAGTGTTTCCATTCTGACCATAAATCCTGATTTGTTGTTGTTATTGTTGTTGAGAAAATAAAGTCACCAGAGCCACAGCAAGACAAATGGCAGAAAATGACATTACCTGTTTGGCCTAGAAACTACAGGGAAGATTTAATTGAAATTGGACCTACATCTATAATACCTCTGGGTTCCAGGCAGAGGTAAACACAGATCCTCCCAGGAGAAATACACCCTCCACATGGTCCTCAAAGTTCCCACACAGGAACTCACAAGAAAAAATAAATCACAAAACACATTAGGGTCAATAAAATGGGTGAACTGTTATGATTGTTTGTTGGGTTGTTTTGTTTAAATTAATTTTAAAAACACACATTAGGCTCAATAAGAAGACAAACAATGCAATTTTTTAAATAGGCAACAGATATGAACTGATCTTTCACCAAAGAAGATATACCAATGGGTAAAAATCACATGAAAATGTGCTCAATACCATTAGTCATTCAGGAAATGCAAACAGACAAAAACACAGTAAGATATTTCACACCCACTAGAATGGCTATAGTACATAGGACAGATAATAATTGTGATGGTTACTTATGTGTATCAGTTTGGCCAACAGGTACCCAGATATTTGGTCAGACATTATTCTGTGCGTTTCTTGGAGGGTGTTTTGGATGAAATTAACATTTGAATTGGGAGATGGGGTAAAACAGACTGCCCTCTCTAATGTGGATGGCCTCATCCAATCAATTGAAGGCCTAACTAGGACAAGAAGGCTTACCCTCTCTGGATTAAGAGAGAATTTTTCTCACCTGACTGCCATTGAACTGAAACATCAGCTTTTTCCTGCCTTCTGACTCAAACTAAAGCATTGGCTCTTCTGGGTCTTAAGTCTGCAAACCTTCAGATTGGAACACCACCATTGGCTCTCCTGGTTTTCAGGCCTTTGAATTTGGACTAGAACTACACCATTGGCTCTCCTGCAACTCCACTGAAGATCTTGGGATTTGTCAACCTCCATAATCACATATTATAATTCCTTAGTAGAAAGTGTATGTATATATAAATATATATATAAATATATAAAAATATATATAAATATAAGTATAAATATATATACTCCTAATGGTTCTGTTTCACTGGAGAACCCTGACTAATACAGATTGTGGTACCATGAAGTAGGGTGCTGATGTAAAAAATACATAAAAATATGGAAGTGGTTTTGGAGCTGGGTGATGGGTATAATTGGAAGACTTTTGAGGTACATGCTAGAAAAAGCCTAGATTTCCTTGAAGGGACTGTTGGTAGAAATATGGATGTTAAAGGTGCTTCTGGTGAGGTCTCAGACAGAAATGAGGAACATGTTATTGGAAACTGGAAGAAAGGTGATCCTTGTTATAAACTGGGAAAGAACTGGCTGAATTGTAGTCTTGTGCTTTGTGGAAGGTAGAACTCACAAGAAATGAACTTGGATATGTAGCTGAGGAGATAGCTAAGCAAACTGTTGAGGCGTGACCTGGCCTCTCCTTCCTGCTTATAGTAAAACGTAAGAGGAGAAAGATAAATTGAAAGAAAGATTAAGCAAAAAAGAATCAGAGTTTGAAGATTTGGGAAGTTCTCAGCCTATCTATAGTGCAAAAGTGAGAAAGCTTGTTCTGGAGAGAACACCCAAGGGTGTGGCTAGACAATCACTCTACTAGGAGATTATCCATGGTTAACTATGGAGCTAATCAGAAGCCTCAGGGCAGAAAGCAGGAGATGCACAGGGCAAGCCTGAGGCTAGGCGTTATCAGCTTGTATCCCTGTAGACCTGGTGAGTGCTCACAGAAAACTGTTCGCCATTGTACGGGTTATATAAAGGGACACATAAGACCGAGAGGATCTGTAATGGAGCATAAGAGGTGTCCAATACAGTGAAATTTTTAAAAAAATGATAGAGCTAAGAGGTTAAGAAAAATAGCATATAAGTCAGGAGGGAGGTAATTAGAATAAAAGCATTATAAGGTTCTGGAGGAGGGTAATAATAATTAACTCTACACTCTCTCAGCATGCATATTAAATTTTTAAAATATATATTTAAAATATTTTAATTTAGGTATAATTGACATATAATGGTATATTAGTTTCAGGTGCACAACGTAAGGATTCAATATTTGTATACTTTGAAAAATACTCACCACAATAAGTCTAGTTAACATCCATCACCTTACACAATTACAAAAAATTTTGTGTGTCATGAGAACTTTTAAGATTTACTCTCTCAATAGGCCTAAAATCCCGTATCAGAAATCCTTGGGGCCATGTACATTTCAGAATTCAGGAAGTTTTAAATTTTAAAAAGATATTAAAGTGTACATTGTATACCTCCCCTAGAGTGGTCTGAGACAGCACAAATAATCAAACATATTTATGCAGTAAAACATGAATATTCACCTCAAGTAGCGTAAAGACTGTAAATAGCTTCACATGATCAGGTAAAAATTCCTACCAAGTGAAATCAGATCAGACAGTTGAGGTTTTGCCACCAAGGAGGTTTCAAGAAAATAATTTTTACAACTTTTAGATTGCAAACTTTTGAATACGAAGCTGTGGACCTAGATTGGTTGAGCAGTAGCCATTACCAATATGTTAAAATTTAATATTTTCAATAAACCTCTCAGGAACATTTTATTATTTTCATTTTATAGATGAGAAAATTTAGGCTCAAAGAAATTAAATAACATGACTAAGCTCACACACCAGTAAGAGGGGTAATCAAGAATCGAAGGAAGTCTCTTTACCTCTACCGCCAGTGCATTTCCTACCACACCTCCTCAAAGGAGCACCACTGTGGCGTGTAATTGGACAGTCATTATTCTGTCTACATTCCATTCAGGCTCTGAGAGTAAAGGAAAGGAGTGCGATATTATTTTTATAAGCCAAAATTGTAACTGGAGATTTTTTTATACTTCACTGAACATGTTTGTGGCAGAGAACTTTATTTCACTTTATTCCACTTCACACATGAGAAATGGGGTCCAGTTCCTAACCTCCTATCATTTTGATGTCCTTACTAAAAGTCAGCTTCCCTTCTGATTTCAGTTTGTCATGAATATTATCTGACACTCATCAATTGACGAAAATCACAAATTCCACTCTCTGCAGCTGGCAGGAAATGAATTAGCAACATTTCCTGGAATACACCCAAATTTGCTGAAAAAAAAAATTTGTTAATGTGATCCCTGGTCCTGAAATTTCTTCCATTGTGACTAATGGAAAGTTTAAGGCACCTGAGAGATGGAAAAGTCTTCAGTTATCATCTAACCTAACCCTTAATATTATGGATGAAGGGGCTGAGACCCTGATACATAGTTTCTCCAACACTTTATAGGGCTTACTTTGAACTTAAATGTAAACTAAAAAGAGAAGTAAGCCAATATTTACCAAGGAAACAAATGCGATGATGTATTTATGCAGGCATAATTTTTTTTGTTGTTTTTTTGGCGGTACGCAGGCCTCTCACTGATGTGGCCTCTCCCGTCGTGGAGCACAGGCTCCGGGCGCGCAGGCTCAGCAGCCGTGGCTCACGGGCCTATCTGCTCCACGGCATGTGGGATCTTCCCGGACCAGGGCACGAACCCATGTCCCCTGCATCAGCAGGTGGACTCTCAACCACTGCGCCACCAGGGAAGCCCATATGCAGGCATCATCTTAAAGTATGATTCTCAACAAAGCAAACAAACACCCCCATCAGCAGAAGTAGAGCTTGGGGAAACAAAAGGAAAGGAGGAAGTGACCTGGGACCTCCCCTGGCCAAACAGTATGCCAAAAATTTACTAATTTGCATACAGTATGACAGCATTGCCATCAAGCTAGGTGTAAGTTTTCAGATCACTAGATAGTCTCTGAAATGAGCCAGTTTATCATGTATCATTCCATTTGCCTCAATAGCTTCTCCAGTTACATTTGCTATCATGAGGATGTTACTACTATCCCCCAATACTACTACTATTGGCTGCCTTTTTGGCCAAGAGAAGTTCCATACTGTTAACCTATGTTAAAGACAGATAGAACTGTGCAAAACAAACAAACGCCCTGAACTGAGATGTGCCAGTATGTTAAATAACAATGAGTTTGACCCTGTATGTGAGTCAGCCAAAGGAGACCAACATAGGGAAATGGTTTCCTACAAAACTGTGGTTGGCAGCATAGATTCCCAGGGAAGGTTAAGCCTTGACTGTGCCACTTATTAGAGCAGCATGACCTTAGGCAAGTCACAAATCTGTTGTTTCAAAATTTTGTATATTGATTATATATTACTTTCATAGTAAGGAATAATTAAATGTGTTAACTGAAAAAAAAAAAGATTTACTCTCTCAGCAGCAATATGCAATACATATTTGAATACATATGTGAATATGCAATACAGTATTTTTAATTATAGTTGCCATGCTGTACATAACATCCTCAGGACTTTTTATTTTATAACTGGACGTTTATACCTTTCAACCCCGTTCAATCATTTCTCCCACCTCCTTGCCCCCAACCTCTGGCAACCACCAATCTGTTCTTTTTATCTATGTGCTTGTTTTTTTTGTTTTTATGTATTTGTCTTTTTAGATACCACATATAAGTGAAGTCATACAGTATTCATCTTTGCCTGACTTATTTCACTTAGCATAATGTCCTCAAGGTCCAACCATGTCACAAATGGCAAGATTTCATCCTTTCTTATGAATGAGTAATATTCCATTCTGTGTGTGTGTGTGTGTGTGTGTGTGTGTGTGTGTGTGTGTATCACATTTTCTTTATCCATTCATCCAACAGTAGATACTTAGGTTGTTTCCATATCTTGGCTATTTAAATGATGCTGCAATGAACATGGGGGTGCATTCATCTTTTGGAGTTAGCATTTTTGTTTTCTTTGGATAAATACCCAGAAATCGAATTGCTGGATTATATGGTTGTTCTATTTTTAAATTTTTTAAAAAGAAATAAAATGCATATCTATCCAATCAGTAGAGGGAAAAAATAATAAAATGAGAAAAACACAATCAATCCAAAAAAAAAGGCAAGAAAGAAGAAAAATAAGTCACAGAAAAATCTGGACAAAGAGAAAGCACAAAATAAGTGGTAGAAATAAATCTAACAGTGTTAATAATTACAATAAACATAAGTGGGCTGAACTTTCTAGGTAAAAGGCAAAGATTACCAAACTAGATTTAAAAACAAAATCCACCTATACGGTGTTTAAAAGAAAAAGATAGACATAAAACATAATAATAGAGAAAGACTGCAAGTCAAATGGTTAAAATGAATGGAGCAGGCAAGGAAGGAAGGAAGGAAGGGAGGAAGGAAAGAAGGAAGGGAGGAAGTGCAAGTCACCATGACTTTGGTGAACAGTTCTTCTTTGCTACGAGCCAACTGGCGTTCATCCACCCAATGGAATGACTGAGCAATGGCCAGGGGAATGATGGTGAGATCTGATGGGTGTTTTGTGTAGAAGGGACAGGAGCGAGGACCAAGCCCTGTTGTTTCCAACAGGCTCTCAGCTGAGATTAAAGAGAACAGTGATTAAATCAAAGTCCAACCATCTTGCAGGGAATGGCCAACTCAGCAGTCAGGTCAACTTAAAGGGCTTGCCACAGTTGGAGAGAACCAGGGTGTCTTCTTTTCTGAGGAAGCTCCAGAGGCAATTCTCCAGAGACAAATCATTAATGTCCCTCCCTGTCCCATGCCCCCATCCCGGGGACCAAAGTGGTCCTCCCTGGTACCTAAGTCAGTACTCTCTTTCCACTGGGTCCCATTCCAATAAATTTACCATTTGTCACACCTAGGCCTTTTGTTCAGAAGGATCAGGTAAAAGAGGGACAAGTGTATTTTTAAAAAAATTTAATCAGTTGTGCTTCTAGTGTCTCTTTAATTTTTTACAGCAACTCAGGACAAAAGAAATATCTAAAAATTCCATTTATTAAGTTGTCAGATCCAATTATCTTAACACATATTTATGTTGTCACAGTTTTGTAGCCATATGAAAAAAATACATATAAATTGAAAGAAAAAAATAATACATTTATTCTATTTTAAAGAACAGTAGTCTCCCCTTATCCACAGTTTCACTTTCTACAGTTTCAGTTACCCTCTGGCAACTGCTGTCTCAAAATGTTAAACAGAAAATTCCAGAAATAAACAATTCATAAGTTTTAAATTGTGCACCATTAAATGAATAGTATGATGAAATCTCACACCACCCCGCTCTGTTCTACCCAGGATGTGAGCATCCCTTTGTCCAGCATATTCATGCTGTATACACTGCCTGTTAGTATAGGAAAAAACATAGTATATATAAAGTTGAGTACTATCTTAGATTTCCGGCATCCACTTGGAACATGTCCCCCGAGGATAAGGGAGACTACTGCAATCATATTTACTTCCCTGGGACGTGTTGGGTACCGTGCAACTTCTCAAACCTTGGAATCAGATTGGGCACTACCATACTCATTTCCTGTACCACACTGATATTCATGCAGTATTTGCTTTTTATCACACCAACTGCAGAAAACCCAACTTTGCAAAGATATGACATTATCTAAAGGAAAACAATCTAATGTTGCAGTCATGATCTACCTTGTACTAGTAAGTTGCGTAGTTTCCGACAGATGATGAGTATCACTGTGTTTCCCTTGCACTATTAAAATACAGTTGACCCTTGAACAACGTGTGGGGCTGGGGCACCAACCCTCTGCACATTCGAAAATCTGCGTGTAATTTATAGTCAGTCTTCTCTATACGTGATTCGTCTGTACCCAAGGTTCCACATCCACGGATCCAACCAACCACAGATTGTGTAGTACCATAGCATTACTATTGAAAAAAACCCACATACACGTGGACCAGTGCAGTTCAAGCCCATTTACTCAAGGGTCAACTGTATTCTACGGTGCTCCATGGGCTTGCTGCCGAGGCACCCTGGGGTGTCTCAGAACACAGTTTAGGAACTGTGGGTCTAGTACAGAATTATTATTCAGTTTTGGGGACAAAATTCTTGGGGGAAAAAATTCAAACTCAGATTGTCACACTTGATATTACTTCGTAGTTTGAAGGTCAGCAAACTGCACAAAGGGTTAATATTTTTTTAAAAACTTAGCATTAAGTTTGATATCCCTAGGTCTTTCTTTTGGCTGGGCAGCTACTAGAGGGTGAAGCAGTCAGGCCTGCTGGGGTTGCCATTAGGTGAAAGAAAGAAACATTGGACATAGAAGGGAATCCCAATTTCTCAAAATAGGTCTACATAACACTCCACCTTTTCATCCTGATTAGTACCCAGGGAGTGCTCAAGAACAAAAGATCACTTTCTAAGAATAGTCACAGTTAGTGGCCATGCTGCCTTGTTAACACACACGGATCAGGAAGAGGTGATAGACATAGGGTCAAAAATCCCTTTGTGTTGACTTTTGAGGAGGCTCTTCCAATGCTTAACAGGCCGAGATGCCTGTGGATGGTGGCCTGTGCAGAAAGTCCATCAAATACCGTGACTGGCTTGAGAGTCCATTGCAATCAAAGATGCATCATCATCAGACTGCAAACGTCTGGAGAGCCAGAAATGTAGCAAAGGTTCGTTTCAAGGACCACAGTGGTCTGGGCAGAGTCAGCTGATTGTACTGAGACAGCAACACTGCAACCTGAAAAACTGTCAACAGTGGTGAGCCCCAGGAGTGGGGCACAGGTTCGATGGCTTTGCCCTGTGCAATGGGCCTCCCTCACCGAGACCAACAGTTCAACTTTTATTAGGACGTGCAGGCCCAGCACGCAGTAGTAGTGTGTGCATCTTAAACATAGAGTCATTTGCCTGGTGCCCAGTCTACAGTGGTGGGTATGTTGCATGTCTGGTTCAGTGATCGGTCCAGGCAGCAAAGGTGGCTGCCTGGGCAGTGCAGGCTCAATCCACAGCTTGATTCCAGTCGGTCTCATCAGAGAATGGGTCCTCACCATGGGAACCTATAGGAGTCACCCAGATGGTTCCATTAGCAGCCGTGATTTTTTTCCATAGTTGATGGCCCCAAAGAGGGAAATCTTTAATCTGCCACTCTGTAGTTTTCCAAGTGGCAGACCAAATGGCTAGGACATTGTCAACAGCCCAAACAAGAGTTAGCAAAAATATAACAAGCTTCATCAAGGAGTATTGGCTGGAGCCGTGAGGACAGCTTTGAGTTCTGCCTACGGAGCAGAGAGACCACATCTGTTTTCTGTTCCAAGTAGATGGCGCGGACGCTGAACAGCCACAGCGTGGTGTCTACCCAGTGGACACCATGGGTTTTAGCTTAGCCGAACCACCAGCGAACCAGGCCCAGGCATTTAGAAGAACCACTGTGGAATGAAAGCCCCACTGAGCGAGTGACTTTGCTTCAGGCTGTGGAATGGAGGATAACATTTCCCCCAAAGGGATGGCTGTCTGTTTGTCATGTAAAGCTGAAAACCCCACTGGGGCCAGGCCAGCTGGAGACCTAAATACACCGTTTCCATCTGACAAGGGAGGTTTATTGGGCCCTCCCCACACTGTTAGTTATTGAGTCCCAGTTACCCTACCCCTCAAAATATCAGTCACAAGGCCTCTATGTGTGTTTAACACTCTCGGGTGTTCACTTTTGACAAGAACCCAAGAGCAAGGTAAGAGATGCTTTTCAAAAGAGGTGTACCTCTTAGCATCATTAGGGAGGCAACAAACCCCATCAGTGGATGCCCCCCAGGGGAGGCTGCCTCCCAAATGTTCTGATCAGAAAAATGATCAATCAGAAAGATTTTTAGCTCAAAGGGATCATAGGGGGCTTCCCTGGTGGCGCAGTGGTTGAGAGTCTGCCTGCCAATGCAGGGGACACGGGTTCGAGCCCTGGTCTGGGAGGATCCCACATGCTGCGGAGCAACTGGGCCCGTGGGCCACAACTACTGAGCCTGAGCATCTGGAGGTTGTGCTCCGCAACGAGAGGCCGTGACAGTGAGAGGCCCGCGCACCGCGATGAGGAGTGGCCCCTGCTCGCCGCAGCTAGAGAAAGCCCTCGCACAGAAACGAAGACCCAACGCAGCCAAAAATAAATAAATTAATAAATTAATTTAAAAAACCAAAAAGGGATCATAGGGTTGTGGGGTCTCAAAGGCACCAGCACCTCTCTACATGCAGCAACTCCCCACAGGTATCATCCCTTCCGGCGTTTATGAGAATTCACGGAATGTTCATGGAAAACACCAATGCCAATTACACACCCAGCAGTGGAAGCCACGAGGACAGTCCACTGAATTGGCCCAAAGCCCTGCCCACAAGGTTGGCCAGCTCCTTTCTTGTCCCTGGAAAAGTGAGGGCCATTCTTCCCTTGGGAGGAAGCCTGGAAGACTTCAAAAGTCTTTTTTGCACTTGCTCAAAAATGCAGTTATCAATATTTTAGCACACACAGCCTTCACACAATAGCAGTCATTCCTTCATTCTTTCAACTAACGTTTGTTTGGTGTCTATTATGTACAAGGCACTATTTTAAGTTCTGGAGACACAGCAATGAACAAAACAGTCTCTCATAGCTTATGTTCTAATGGGAATATCAGACAAAAAAAAGGAAATAGATAATATGTCAGATGGTGATAAATGCTATGGAGAAAAAGCAAGGAAAAGGGCAGAAGGAGTAGAAGTGGAACTTTCCTAATTTAAGCAGGATGGTCAGGGAGAGTCTCAGAGACCTGAAGGGAATGAGGAAACAAGACATGAAGGTTTCTGGGGAAAGTGAGTTCTAGGCAGGGGGAAAATAATGCAAAACCCCTGAAGTTGGAGCCTGCCTACTCTTTTACATAAGGAATGGACGGAGTGGAATGACCCAGAAGAGCTGGACACGAGGTCACAGGGATCATAGGAGGATCCCATGAGGTCTTGTAGCTTGAACAGACTTGGCTTTTACTCTGAATGAGATGGGAAGTGGTATAATATGGTACATTTTACCAGGGTGTCTCTGGCTGCTGTGCTGAGAACAGACTGGTGGCGTGGGGGGGGCGCGTAGAAGCAGGCAGATCATTTAAGAAGCAATTGTAAAAAAATCCCACAAGAGAGGATGTTAGTTTGGTCAAGGGTAATAATGCTGGATAAGTAGGAAGAAGTGATAACATTTGGGATAGATTTTTTTTTAATGATTATTTTTAAAATATAACCACAACACCATTATCATACCAAAAAAACAAACAATAATAATTTAATATCATCAAATATCTAGTCAACATGCCAACATTCCTGATTGCCTCATGATTTTTTAAAAAATTTGTTAAAAATATCAAAGATAAACAAAGCCAGGTATTAGTTAAAATGGTGAAAACAGGTTTTATTCAGTAACTACTGACAGTAGGCAAAAAAGTTGAGCTCCATCCTGATTTGCAAAGAGGAATTGTAAAGGGAGAATGGGGACAGGACTCAAGTGAAAAATTACAAAGGGTTGGTCACTGTAAACGTGATTAGGCCAGCAGTGACTGCTGGCGATTATGGAAGTTAGGATTCTATCCTCCCAGAGACTGGAAGCCCTCTCCTTCCGGATAATTACATTTCAAAGGAATGGCTTTCGGGTCCTTAAGACAAGACGCTCCGCAGTTATAGAAGATACATATCATCTCAAAGGGACAGAGGAAGGATTTACAATTATAAGCCCTTTTTGAGTAAACGCTCTAATAAAGGGAGGCCAGGGGACTATGTCAGGTGTTAGCTAAAACAAACAGCAAAGTTTTTTGACAAACAACAAATTTTTTTGACAGCTCTGAGCTTTTCCAAACAGGCACTCAAAACAGGCTGGGTGGTCCCAGAGACATGGCCTTAAACTGCTAGAGGCCATGTTAAAGTTTGGTCGAGACTCTCCTACTGCAGGGGTTTTTTGTTTGTTTGTTTGTTTTGGTTTGGCCGCACCATGCAGCTTGGAACCCGTGCCCCCTGCAATGGAAGCGCAGTGTCCTAACCACTGGACCACCAGGGAATTCCCAGTGCAGGAGTTCGAATGGAGTCTTCACGCTGAGATTCACTGCAGTTCTCAGAATCGCTATCCAAATAAGGTTCATACAAATAATGTCATTTGCAGCAACATGGATGGACCTAGAGATTATCATACTCAGTGAAGTAAGTCAGAAAAAGACAAATATCATATATCACTTATATGTGGATCTAAAATATGACACAAATGAACTTATCTACAAAACAGAAACAGACTCACATAGAGAACAGACTTGTGGTTGCCAAGGGAGAGGGTTGGGGGAGGGATAGTTCAGGAGTTTGGGATTAGCAGATGCAAACTATTATATATAAAATGGATAAACAACAAGGTCCTATTGTATAGCACAGGGAATTATGTTCAATATTCTGTAATAAACTGTAATGAGAAAGAATATGAAAATGTATATATATATATATATATGTATAACTGAATCACTTTGCTATATACCAGAAACTAACACAACATTGTAAATCAACTATGCTTCGATCAAATAAATTTTAAAAAATAAAATTAATACAAATAAGGTTCATACATTGCATTGTATGATTGACATTATATCCTAAATCTCTTTTTATCTGTAGGTTCCTCCTTCATTCTTCTTTTTTCCCTTACAATTTGTTGAAGAACCTGAGTCATTTGTCCCACAGATTCAAGGCTTTGCTGACGGGACTCTCATGGGTTATTTTAAGATGTTTCTTTGTCCCTGTATTTCCCAAAATTGGTAGTCAGGGGTGAGTTGCCTGCCAGACATGCAAGAAGAGATGAGGGAGTGGCAGTTGGATGTAAGGTTGGGAGAGGGGTCTCAGCTGCAGATAATAAATTGGGAGTCATAGGCATGGAGAGTTTAAAGCCATGATTCTAAGTGAGATGGCTGAGGGAACGAGAGTAGACAGGCAAGAGAAATGCTCTAAGGCCTGATGGGGAGGTACCAGGAAAGGAGATGGAGAGCACATCCAGTGAGACAAGAAGGAACAGTTAGGACAGTGACCCTGAAGCCAAGAAAGGAAGGTATTTAAGGAAGGGAAGAGTGATCAACTATGTCAAATGTGATAATAGATTCAGTAACATAAGGATGGCAAGTTTACTATTGAGTTTGGCACTGGTGACCTTGAGAAGAGCCGTTGGGAGGAGTGGTGAAGGCAGATTGGAATGGGTTCAAGAGAGAATGGATGAGAGGAAGTGGAGATAAACAAAGACAACTCTTTCAAGAAGTTTTGCTGCAGGGCTTCCCTGGTGGTGCAGTGGTTAAGAATCCGCCTGCCAATGCAGGGGACCCGGGTTCGAGCCCTGGTCCAGGAAAACTCCACATGCCACGGAGCAACTAAGCCCGTGCGCCACAACTACTGAGCCTGCGCTCTAGAGCCCACGAGCCACAACTACTGAGCATGCATGCCACAACTACTGAAGCCCATGCGCCTAGAGCCCATGCTCCGCAACAAGAGAAGCCACCGCAATGAGAAGATCGTGCACCACAACAAACAGTAGCCCTCGCTCACCTCAACTAGAGAGAGCCCGTGCGCAGCAACGAAGACCCAATGCAGCCAAAAATAAATAAATAAATAAATGTATTAAAAAACAAGTTTTGCTGCAAACGGAAGCAGAGAAAAGAGGTGATAATTGGAGATGAATGCTACCTCAAAGGAAAATTTATTTTCAAGATGGATCCCTAAGAGCCTATTTGGATCGTGTGACACTGACCTAATAGAGGGAAATAGATGTGTGTGTAGGGGGTTGCTGGAACACTAACCTTTGAGTAGGTAAGACGGATGGAATCTAGGGCTCCTGTGAAGGGTCTGATCTCCGGGAGGAGGACAGACAGTTCATCCATAGTAACAGGCCAGACGGTGCACCTGGACACAGCTGCAAACAGACTGACAGATACAGTAGTGGGAACACGTGGTGTTCTGACTGCTTCTATTTTCTTACTGCGATAAGAAGCAGGGTCACCAGCTGAGAGTGGGGTGTTGGAGGTTTGAGAACACAGTACTCTCTGGGGAGTGCGAGGAGTAAATGGACAAGGAAAATGTGCTAGATTATTGGTCTTGAAGTGAGATGACTCAGCATGGTGTCAGGTGCTTCTCCAGCCAGGTTTAAGCCCTCAGGAGAGATGCAGAGTAGGCAGAGATTTAGATTTACCCAGAAGTGGGCTTTTGTCCTATGAGTAAACAGGAGAGAGGGGCAAGGACACTGAGAGTGTATGCAAGGAAGTGGTTATAACGACAGCACACTATATCTGTGCCGGCAGTTGAGGGTTTGCTTACACAAGTGATGTAAATTGGAAGCTCTTCTCTGTCACAGTTGAGACCAGTAGATGTTCAGTTATTCTTAAAGTAAGTGAAATAGATGTGCCAGAGGCTGCTGGTTGATCCTTAGTATCGTTTCCTTCTTTCATGATAATGAATCTTGATTTTTAGGAGGGTACCTGCTCATTCCAGATCAAGACCGCATTTCTCAGCCTCCTTGGAGGCTGATGCCATATCACTACTTTCTGGACAATGGTGTGTACAATCACCCCTCCATATCCCAGGGGAATTGGCTCCAGGACCCCCTGCTGACATCTAAATCCATGGATGCTCAATTCCCTTACAGTCAGCTCAAGTCCCTTCCATATCCCCACATAAGTGGACCCATACAGTTCAAACCTGTGTTGTTCAAGGGTCAACTGTAATCATAAACGTTATGGGACAGCTCTTAGGTGTCTTCCTTAAAGAAGATATAATCCTGAATACATGCCCTGTCATTTGGCAAGGGGTGGGGGGATGGGGAAATATGTAAACCTTTCATTCATCTGGCTGCCAGGGGTGGGGATGCAATGAACAGAGGTCTGGTTTCAATTTAGAAGTTGAGGCTGAGCCACACCCTAGACACCATGGGAAGGTAAGCTGGAAGGAGCGGAGACCCTTGGGGCTCTGTAGAGCAGAGCTGCCATACCACTTCAGACTGTGCATCTCTAGATTTTTATGAGAGACAAAAGTCAATTTGGTTAAGCCACTGTTATTTGGGGCTCTATTTCTCTTAGCTGAACCTAATCGTAACTGATATTTTGGGGAAAATTTTTAATACAAGAAATGTATCTATCTTAGGGCTTCCCTGGTGGCGCAGTGGTTGAGAGTCCGCCTGCCGATGCAGGGGACGCGGGTTCGTGCCCCGGTCCGGGAAGATCCCACATTGCCGCGGAGCGGCTAGGCCCGTGAGCCATGGCCGCTGAGCCTGCGCGTCCGGAGCCTGTGCTCCGCAACGGGAGAGACCACAACAGTGAGAGGCCCGCGTACCGCGTACCGCAAAAAAAAACAAAAGAAGAAATGTATCTATTTTAAATATTTTAACTTAACACTTATAAATGGACATTCATCCCCTTCTGGTGTAGGGACAAGTCCTTTTCTTTGAGTACGGGTCCACTGATTAGCATTCCATGAAAATTACACACACCTACAATGCACTTCTAAGATCACCAGTTTTGATGTCTCCAAAAGCAGAATGTGAAGTCAAAGCACTAGACACCTGGCGGGGAAATGTGAATGCAGAATTACTTTAGATAATTATGATTGCCCCCGCCTTTATGTTTATCTTGCCTAAACTTAATTCAATGGTAGTATTTAGTGACTCACGTTTATTCTTTCCAAAGCATTTACCTTGGTTTACACAGAAATAAGAACTTTATTTTAGCACTTATATTTCATCAGTTTATATATTTAAATTATGTACTTACCTTATTTTCATCAGAAATACTTCCTTCTAATCCTCATATTTTATTAGTTTATACCATGTTTAACTGAATTATGTAAGTACAATAGTGAACACAACTGGCAAAAGCAAGCTTGGGAAAAACACAACTGACTTTTGGAAAGCATATAACCCAACCGCGGGGGCAGCGTGTTCTTTACACATCAACCCCCTTTGATGTCTGACAGAGGGAAGAGAGGAAACATTAGTTATCTACCCTGAGGGTCAGCTGAGTACAGGTCAGGTCTCTACTCAGCATCTTTTTACATTTATATCGTTCAAAACCAGAATCTTGATTAATACATTAACTTTACAAATGCACAAGCAACTCTTACACACTGTTGACGGGCATGTGGACAGGTGCAAACATTCTGGAGGGCGTTATCTACCAAAAGCCTTAAAGATGGCATAGAATTTGACACTTGTAATGTCAAAAAAGCCATTTTTAATTTAAAAACATCCTAAGGAAATAATGAGGATATCAGAAACAATTTAACTACAAAATTGTTTATCACATCACTTTTAAAATCGTGAAAAATTGGAAAAACCAAAATTGTCCAGAAATCAGGGAATATTTGGGTCAATTTTGATAGTCCAAAGATGCATTCTAATGTAACCATTAATGTTATGTTGTACAGTGTAAGAGCTGTTTCCAAAAGAATTCCTGTATTATCTTGCCCTGGGAAAATGCGTGAGTCACACTGAGTACAGTCAGTCTTGGGTATTGTGTTTTCATTTGGAGTATACTGTTTTGAGGAAATGAATCAGAGAACTTTGTATTGGCAGCACGACATGGCCACAGAAAGCTTTACCTTCAAATTTTGGATCCTTAAGCCAACTCTGCTGAATGTGGTTGAACATGCACGCAACCACCACCACTTTATAAAGTGCCAACCTGGATTACTGGGGCTAGAAGGGGGATGCTACATTTCCCAAGATCACTTGCACGAGGATGCTGGGTATGAGTTAGGTTCCATCAATTGGGATTTGAAAGGTGGAAGTATGGCCCACCTTCCTACTGCTTTGGCTGTTTGATTCTGCTCTTTCACACCCCACATCTACTCTATCAGCACATCGAGGTGGCTCTACCTTTGAAATAAGTATCTAGCATCCAACCACTTCCCAACACCTCCACCATTAACCCTGGTCCAAGCCACTGCCATCTGTTGCCTGGGTTAATGTAGCAGCCTCCAAACCGGTGCCTCTGCTTCTACCCTTGTCTCAACCCAGCAGCTAATGGGAGCCTTTTGAAACCTAAGAGACACTTGCAACAGCTAATCATTTCCCTTAGAATAAAGCCAAAGTCCTTATGATGGCTTCGAAGCCCTGCAGGACCTGGGCTGCCCACCCCACCTCTGATACTGTCCCCTCTCTCACAGTGTCAGCTCCTAGCTGTCCCCACTGCCTACTGATCCGGCTGCTTCACTTCAAATATTTTTTCAATGAAGCCTACCCTACTTACTGTGATACTACCACCCATAGACTCCCCTTACCCTTTAAAAGAAAAATTCCCAAGCACTCATCACCTTCTAAATACTCTGTAACTTACTTATACTTATTGTCTGTCTCCCTCACTAGAATGCAAGTTCCACCAGGACAGAGACCTTTCTGTTTTGTCACTGACAAATACTACGCTTGAACTCTACCTAGCACACAGAGGGCACTCAGCATGTGGGGGGTTGTCTTCAGGTGTTCCAGGGTGCAACCTTTAGCTCTGTGGTTCCCCAGGCAGTTGAGACTGCGGGCCCTGCCTGATCCCTAGATTGCGGCCGTGCAGTGTGTCCTCATAGCTCGATCCAGGTCCTCCGCCTTCCTGATTCTAGCAGAGGGTGTAGCTCCCCTGGTATATCAGTTCTCTAGGGTTCTGAATCCTGGAGACTCAACCTATGACTCACTCTTCCAGCTTTCCAATGAGTCTAAAAATACTTATCTTCCTGTATTAAACTTTTTTGCTTAGAGTACCTAGAATGGTTTCTATTTCTCCACTGAATCCTGAAAAGTACACAAGATAGAACCGTTGGGCCAATAATGATCAAGACTGCATTTTTTCCAACTGACTGGGTCTTAAATGTAAATGAGCCAAACAGAAGGAAGTCTAACCTCTGCCCCAGCTTTCAGGGAGTTGGACCAGTGACTGCTCCCATGGAAGGGGACGGAAGAAATGCTTCAGAAGAGCTGAGTCAGAAGTTGGCCACACAGAGGGGTTCCTAGAATTGGCATTCCATCTCCATTTTTTCAGATGATGCCCTTGAGACCTAAGCCCACTCCAGTTCCGACCCTCCATCAGTAGAACTTCGGCAGCTGAACCACAGTCCAAGAGCAGCTGTCAACATGGCATCTGTCACTATAGCTGTAGCCATCTTAAGAGGGGGATGCCCCAACAGTGGAAGTATCCTGCACTAGGCTGGGGGTGGGATGAATAGGCAATGGACGTCACTGTTTTCACTCTGACTATACCTAGGAAATAAGCCTCTTCCTTTAAAGAGCCAAGTGTGAGTGATCAATTGGACCATGTGGGTAGGTCTGGGAGGATTAAAGGGCGCTGTCTCTGATATTTTCAGCTAGATCAGAAGTATCTGAAGTACAAGAGGCTTACTATTAACATGGAAGAGCTGTATTTTTGAGTGAGATGAAATGTGATAAAACAGCATGTTTATATCATTATATGTAACATACACAATTTTGTAGTCTGAAAGAATATGCACTAAGATGTTAAAACTGGTTTATTTAGAATAAAAGGTAATTGAACATTAAAAAAAATTCTACCTAGATATAGTTAGAGTTTAGTACAATAGACAGTATTTTTTAATCACGGTGGCAACTATCATGGACTGTTTATACCTAAGTGCCATTCCTGTTTCTTCCCTACTAACAAAACCCCGTCTCAAAGGCAACAAGATGTCAGTGCCAGGGGACAAACTGGTGCACCCATCCCTCTTTGCCAGTGCCCATCCAAGGGTGGTTATGTGGTCCGCTCTATCAGAGAGACATAGGGGCAAGTCTCTTTGGGCCTCTGAAGGACATTCCTCCCTGATATGAGCAGAATGAGGAGGAAGTTCCTTAACTGCTGTCTAATTTGCTTCCTGCTTTGGCTCTGGACACTGTCATTTGAAGAAATGATGCCGAGGTGTTACAGCCACTTTGTAACACCAAGGATGGCAGAACAAATGCATCCAAGAAAACCTTGATGTTTTGGCTGCCACCCAACTCTGGAACCATCTATCTCCAGACTGCCCGTTACATGAGATAATTAAACATTCTTATTGATTATGTCACTGTCAGTCTAGTTTTCCGTTACTTGTGCTGATCACGTCCTAACAGAAGAAGCACTTTTCTGTCTGGCAGGAAATAAATGCTTTATGTCCACTGTAATTTAAAAGCAACCCTATTAAAAAGCTACTATTATCTCATTTTTACAGAAAATGTATAAAACTGAGCTTAGGGAGGATAAATGATTTTCCCCAATGTTATACTGGTGGAGTTAGATTCAAACCCCACCCTGACTCTAAGGCCCACACTGTCACTTAATCATGTAATTAAGAAACGAACAAGCCTACAGCTTGCTTTCGGCATCTTAACAAAATGCATACACACAGATGCAGGTAGTAATAAATTTGCATCCACTTGCACTCATACATGAATTTGGCTTTGGGCTTTTACTCCTGTCATTTGCATTTATTTGTTGGTAGAAATGTATGCTTTGGAGGCTTGGCCAAGAAAGCAGGCTTGCCTCGTCTTTTTGCCACACTTTTATTGACGATGTTCAATCTGTGTATCAGGAAGGTAGAGACAGATCGTGGGGACTGTGACGCAGGGTCATAACGGTCGATCCCCAAGATACTTGAAATGGCAAAGTGGTGAACGTTAAAGTGGTACACACCCTTCCTCAAGCTTCCGTGGAGGAGTCAAAGAACTCAAGACTGCAAAACACCAAACATCTAACGAGGCAGGGCCTTTGAGCTAGCCGGGAAAAGCAGAAGAGTGTTTTTGAACCAAAGTAGCCAAGAGAAAGAGAGGATTACAATGGAGACTCACTGGCAGTTCATTAGCTGTGGAAAAGGAGAAGCAGCAAACACTGAAGCCCAGAGAACAAAAAAGGAGTTGGTTCATCAAAGCTCAGCATTAGACCAAACAGGACTTCATGGCACACATCTCCAAGACCCTTTCTGCTCACCTGTCCTCTACAGTGAGAACAGAGACCAGAACAGTACCATCCAACAGAGCTCACGTGAGCTCTTAGCTACAGAAGGGGCGATGTGGGGACTACACAGTCAATCCTGCCTCCTAGCTGCTGGCTAGGCGGCTTGAGGGGCTCGGTGGAGAAGCCCCAGTGGTGATGAATGAAAAACAGGCTCAAGGAACAGAAGGCGAGACTAAAGAAAGGCATATCCTTCCAAAACCTCTTGGGCCACCTAAGTTAAGAGGAGTCTGTGTGGTTCACACCTGTTCCAGAAGTGGTCTGCTAAGCTCACAGCAAAGGGAGCTGACTTGCCGGTGTCTAATGACCACGAACACTGCAACAGGAGGCCTTCCCCAACCTCCGAGGTGCCTCCCCGACCCTGCCCTGCAGACAAGGGACGAGGAAAGAGAAGCTGCTCCTTAGGGACCACACACTGGAAGGGTCAAGAGTGTGGTGAGCTGCTGAAAGGAACAAGACCACAGACCAATGAACTACAAGGCCAGCGCGGCCAGTGGCAGTGGAATCCAAGTTGATGCCAGGACAGGAGACAGAGGTGGGCCTCTCAAATTCAAAGTGAGGCCATTATTCAATAAATCTTCTACTTACTATCTCAACCAGGGTTGTTTTTCAGCAGTATTTGACTCGGTGTGGTGATAATTCTCCAGGAGTGGTCACAGGTTTCTTCTGAGAAATAGTGGAAGCAGCTACTCTTCCAGTAGCTGCTACTGGAAGAGTAGCAGCTACCTACTGCAGGAGTGAGGGTGGAGGGAGTCCTGGGACCATCATGTCACCCGAAGGCATCTGCAGGGCACTGGGAGGAGTGAGTCTCTGACTCTGTCACTTCTGATGGCACCTACAGCTAGGGCCTCGCAGCAATGGACAGGAAGCACTTGCCTAAGAGTGCTTAGGAAAAAAAGGGCATAGAAGGGCCCAAACCCAAACCTTCAGAGCATCAGGCTGGGGGGATAGGACACGGAGTAAGAATGTGGGATAAAGCAGCTCCATTCACTTTATCTGAGATTCTCAGAATCTCTCTTTTGTTTGAAAATAGATTCAGTCGAAGGGAAACTAAACTAACATTTATTGAGCGCCTACTGTGTATGTCTGGCCTTGTGCAAGTTTTCATCGACAATATTCCACTGCATCCTCATGCCAACCCTGTGAGGTAGGTATCGTCCTCATTTTTGTCAGATGAGGAATATGAGGCTCAGAAACGTTAGGTAGTTTGTCAATCACACAACTAGTAATGGGCAGAGCTGGGGCTGAGTCTCAGACTCGAGGAGTCCCTGCTCTCTCTCTGGTGCCGCCTGTTGGGAGGAAGGCGGGAGCAGCAGCAGCAGCTGTCCTTACACTTCCTACCCTGAGAACAAAGACGTCACCTAGAGAAGGAGCCTGTCCCTTCCCAGACCATGCCGCCTCTCCACCTGGGGAGGGTGCAGTCAGTTGAAGAGGTAAGCCATAAATATAAAAATAAATAGCAGGGACAAGCCCCCCAGCAGTGAGGGTGTGCAGTTTCCGTGCTGCGGGAAGGTCATTGCGCCGTTCACAGCTGCTGCGGGAAGGAGCCATGTGGGGAAAACTGGGACGATGGCTGGAGTGGGTGGGCTAAACAGGCGCCTTCTGGGTTGAACAGATTTGAGAACAAAAGTCTGGAGCAGGCAGCAGCCGTGGACACAATCACCACCATCCTCCATCTGCTCCTTTTACCGGTGTTTGTGATCCAACAGGGATTCAAAATTGGGAGAACATACAAGTTTGTGCTTTACGTGTCCCAGGACCGTCATGTCACCCGTCCTACTGTCTCCAAGGCCCACGGACACCAGCTCCTGCCAATGAAGAGAGACAGAGATGAGAACCAAAACCGCATAGCCTATCATTCGCTCAGTCCTGTGATTTCAACGTGATAATCCCAAGAACCCTTCCTCCATATTCAGCACCGAGTCCTCAACGCTCCTCAATGTCTCGAAGAGCCTCCGTCCCGACCCAGCAGGCTCTCACCTGCAGGAAAGAGCAGGTCGTCCCCATCGTCACGTCCAGAGTCACCTTGCCCAGGAGGAGCTGCACCTTCCCCGACCTGCGGATGAGCAGCTTGCCGACCTGACCCTCTGTCAGGTCGGCCAGGGTACAAGCATTCTCTGCCAGCCTGGCTTCCTGTGAAGACAACGAGGGGATAGACACTGGGTAAGGAGCCGTTCCCTCCATCCTTTAGCTCCCCAGACAGGGCCTTTTCCTGGGGCTGCCTGACACTGGTCAGAAAACAGAACAAAACCCAAACCACAGCAAACATAAATAAACGGACAAAATATCAGTAACTGATAAAGCTGGGTGATGGTATATGAGAGTCTATGTTCTCTGATTTGTACACATTCAAAATAACTCACTGTGAAACACACACATACAACTGGCATTGAAGTACAAAGCCCCAAGGCCCTCTCGGGCAGAAAGAACAAATGCACATTATTCTCGCATTTCAGCGTGGGCGGGCGGCACACCTCTGCTTCCCCTGCAGGTGGCTCTTTCCCCTCCTGGTCCCCTGCACCTTCACAGAACTCAATCGTGAACGTACCCGGTCTTTCTCCTGCTTTATAACCACCACCTGTCCGTCCTCGCTCTGCACCTCCGTCTTGATAGGCTTGACGTCCTGAGTGGGCGGCTGGCCAGGGAGTGAGTCTGGCAGCTGCAGGAACAGCAGCTCTTCCTCCTGCGTGAGGCTCAGTTCCCTGAGCAGCTCTGCCACAGATACGTCCTTCGGGAGGCCCGGGGTCTTCCTGGCTGCTCTGGAGGAAGCCTTCATCTTGGCCTCCTCTTCCTCATCTCGTGGCTCCTCTTTCACTGCCCGAGATAACAGAATTGGAAGGGCTATCAGTGGCCAGCCCCTATGCCATCTCACTGCACCCATCCCTTCGGCCTGGTCTGCTCCACTGTCACTCAGCCAGGAAGCTGCAAGGAAACTCTGCTTTGAAAGAGGGATCCAGAAGCTGTGTGACTTATTTAAAAAGGAGTATCGCAGGCTGGGCCCACCGATCCCCGTCAGCGTGAACCCACTGAGCGTGCTCAGGTCCTGTGGAGTGGGAGAGGACCGGCCTGGCAGCAGCAGTCTGGGAAACTCGCTCTTGGGGGACAGCTGGAGAAAAGGAGACAAGACGTTAACTGAAAAGGAGACAAGACGTTAACTGACACAGAGTACCTTTCACAGCTGGCACGTCCACCTCCATGTCCTCTTCCTTGGAGCCAGCCAGCCAAGGTTTAACATCTGGTTCTTCATTCTCTTCCTTAAAAAGCCAGCCCGAGTGAGCCAGCGGCAGCTGCACAGGCATATTTCGAGTGTCATTCCTCAGCCCAGGGTCATCGATGAACTGCCAAAGAAGAGTCGGGGGTCACATGGCGGGGCCAGCACACACAAATACCTGGGAGTGCAGTCCACCTTAGTCCTTTTCTAATCGAAGATTCCCGCCGCTCACCAGGCTTCTGGGACATCAGAGAGCTCTGCTTCCCCCGACTTGGTTCCCCTGAAGCGCGTTTCATCACACAAAGAAGCCCCATCCCCCCAGCCTGCTGGTACCTACATCATCCTTCTCCAGCATACGCAGAATCTGTTTTGTTTCTTCATCTGTCTCCCTCTTCTCCTTTTTGATGTTGATGATGTGAGAGGGCCCCATGTCCGACACATCCACCGTCTTATCCCAGTTCCCTGTGGGAAACCACCCAGTTCACCAAGAGTAAGGAAGGGGCCAACAGCAAGGAACACTAACTGGGAGCAAGCAGGGGAATGCCACCGCCCTTGCCCTTCTCGTGAGCAGTCTGAACTGAAATCCACCAATTCCTTCCTCCCGGAGCCCCGGCAGCTTTGTACCCTTTTTCTTCATCATTTCAGCTGGGCCCTGCTCAAAGATAGAGTGGGACTGGATCACTTCTGGGCGCCCCCGGCCCCGTCCATGGCCCTCTCGCTGTCGGTCTCTATCCCTATCACGCTTCTCCTTCTTGACAGTTACTTCTTCCTTGGGCCTAGAAAAGACACTGGATTAAGGGAAACCACTCACTTCCCCTGCCTCTGAGAACTGGTCTTACTCTCCCATACACTCCGCTCCACATGAGCCAACAACTACATCATGAGAAGCAGAACACCCAATCTTAAGTCTAGCACCTTTTTCACTTCCTTGCTGAAGCAGAGTCCTTTCAGTTTACTGTACTTTACCTTTCTGTTTGAGAGTGTATGTTAGAACTATAACTCAAAAGTTGAATTATAGAGACTGCCCCAAAATGTGGATTTTTTGGTATTGACTGAAAGTAGGAAAGCTGCATTGCAAAAGAGCTTAAGAGAAAACCTGATACATCTTTGCCCAAACTACTGGCTCTCAACTCTGGCTATAAAAGATAATCACTCTGTTTCATTGCAAACAAGTTAAACCACTATTTTAGGGATGGACTCCCAGGCATCCGTATTTGTTTAAAGCTTGCACGCTAGAATCACCTGGGAGCCAGGGTTGAAAATCACCACTGAAAAGAATTAAATCTACAAATTTAAATTTCTGAGCCACATACTTAGTTATTTCCCCAAAGGCCCAAATTCAGAACAAGTAAATAAGGGGCAAGTATTCAGAAGGCCTAGCTACTTACTCTTCCTTGACCTTCCGACTGATGATATTCGGGGTGAAGGTTTTCTGAAAGTAAAATACAGGAGTCACTGATTTGGTAAATTCTGATCCCAAAGTACAGGGGAAAATAAAAACTTCCAAAGGGGCAACTTCTGTGGACAAAGACCAACATGGCTCTCTTCTGCACATTCCACACTGTTGTCAAAGACTTACAGAAAGGGACATGTGTTTGAAAAGGAGGAATGTCATGTCGTGGTGACAGTGGAGTTACACATAGAAGAAAAGGGGCATCAAAAAACATTTAAATAGCAGCCTCAGCTTCTGCCCCCTGAAAGGAGAGCCCTCAGGACTTCTAATAGCAAAGCAATTTACCTAACCTCACCCCTTGTCTTCAAACTGCTATACAGACCAGACAGTATCATAGGGAAAGAGCTCTAGCAGCAACGCTCAAGTAGGGAAGACAGATCTGCCAGCACTCACAAACAGAGGATCAGGTTAGACTGCCACCAGAATTTCCAAAGGTAAACTTTGGTCTTCAAAAACTGGCTGCTTTTATGCTGTCATCCTCCCCATCTTCTTTAAGGGCTACACTTTACATCTACAGTCATAAACATAACAGGAAAGGACTCAGAGCCTCTGATACCACGTCTAAGAATCATAATACTTTGGATCAGAAGTTTGCACACTGGGATCCAGGTCAAATTCAGAACTCTCTTAAACTGAAGGCAAAGTTTATGTGTGCGTGGCTTTCGTGGGTTTCTTAAAGGTATCCAAGACACACACAAAAACGAAATAAACACTGCTCAAGTTGCTTTTGAGCTAATTAGGATTCTCTGCTCTTCAGTCATCTCTGAGAGCCATGTCAATATTTTGCACCCAGTGTCTTGATTTGAAGGTGGGTAGGCGCCCCAGAAATTGTCGGCGTAAGTCTGAGGACAAGAGTCCTTAGGCCCAACACCACGCTAGGCCCTCCAGGAACATCAGTCAAACCCCCAGGTGCCTGGAATTCAGGGTAGTTGGGTTTCTTTAGAAAGGTGCCGTCGGGTACCTTCTTGACTCCCCCGAGGGTGAGATCCCTGGAGCGGATGGAGGGAAGGCGGCCCGGGGTGAGGGAAGGCGCCGGCCTCCGCCCGATAAGCCCCCGCGCCCCAGAAAGGAGGGGTCGGGGCCCTCCTGGAGCACTGGGCTCGCCCGCGGCGTCTCCTTCTGACATGGTGCCTGAGAGAGAAGGAGGAGAGGGGTAACGAAGTCACTCCAGGGGGAGGACACGCGGACCCTGGGCGAAACCCCACCCACGTGGCCTCCCGCCCCCCGTCAGGGCGTCCCTCCCGCAGCGTCTCAGCTCCTCCCCCTCCCACGTGGCGAGACTCCCCGGACCACCGCGGCCAGACCCCTTGGCTCGCCGTCTCCCCAGGCTCCCGACCAGGCACGAGGCAACGACGCACCTCAGCGCACCCAGGCTGCAGCTCCGCACCACGCACGTCCCGACTTCACCTCCGAGGCGACCCGCGGTCGGCCCCGGGCCTCGGCGCCGGGCGGAAGTCTGCGTGGCACGGCGCGGGCGCCGCCATCTTGTCGCGGGGCGGAAGTGAGGTCGGTGGGCGGGGCCGAGCCACAGTATTTATCCGGCGGCGCCTAGCTCCCCTCCGCCTTCTCTTCCCGGTTCTTCCCGGAGTCGGGAAAAGCTGGGTTGAGAGGGCGAAAAAGGAAGCGGGGAATGGTCTAGGTCACGCCACGCTGCAGCGCTCGGGGGGTCTTGGCCGGCGGCGTGAGGTGGGGGCGCCAGCTCAGGGGCTGGGGGCCGGGTGGCCGCCTGGACGCAACGTGGGAGTTCGCCGCTGCGGAGCCTTGGGGTCGAAGCTTGGGTTGGGGCGGGGGACGCGGGGGAGAGAGCGAGACCCCGACTCAGAGTCAGGGAGCTCTGGGCTGGGCCGGGCCGAGCCTCGACTGCCAGCTCGCTGGTGACCTTGGAGTGGTCACTGCACCTCTGGGCTGCATCCTCGCCCTTGTTCGGGGGTCCTTTCCCAGGACTCCTGGTGGGATCCTGGGGTTGGGCTGTGGGCATAGCGCTGGAGCAGCTGCAGCGGATGAATCGGGTGCCTAATGGCACCTGCCCTGGACTCGTGACTGTGGGCCCTTGTATGCACTCTTGTTCCCACCCTGGAACCTGAAAAACGAAGTTTGTTCTGTTGGTTCTGAGGGACAGATTTAAAGAACTTTTATCGTGACTCCGACATTTGTAATTTAACATAAAAAAATGTCCTTTACTGTCGTTCCCTCCACCCCCAAACCATGTAAAAACCATGTAACTTTACAGATAGCTTGAGGGAAGGAAAACATTTGTTAGAATTTCACATAGACTAACTATTAAAACTTCTGTAATATATTACAATCCCCCTCACAGAGATTTCACATTGTACCACAGTTTTGAATCCTCCCTTTTCAAATAACGTTGCTTTGTTGTTGCATCAAACGACTGCATAATTCTTGGGTGGCTATGCCACGATTTGTCTGTGTTCCTGTTTGGACACTTAAATTGTTTCTTTTCCCTATTGTAAATACCACTGTAGTGAACATCTGGTGCCTTTAAAGTTTTTTCTTCTGGATAATATTCCTAGAACAAATTTCCAGACTTCTGATAACTGGCCAAAAGAAGATGCACTTTATTTTTTTAAGTAAAATTTATTTTGAGATAATAGTAGATACACGTGCAGTTGTAAGAAATAATTCGGAGATCCCAAGTACCTTTTACATAGGTTCCCCAATAGTATCATATTGTAAAACTATAGTACACTATCACAACCAGAATATCTACATTGGTAGGAAAAATACAAGACATTTCCATTACGACAAGGATCCTCTAGTGCCCTTTTACAGCCACACTTCCCTCCCTCCCACACATCCCTGGCAGCTGCTAATCTGTTCTCTATCTTATACTTTTGTTATTTCCAGAGTGGAAATCATTCAAGGATGGAATAATACAATATGTGACTTCTTGGGATTGCTTTGTTCACTCAGCGTAATTCCCTGGAGATTATCCAAGTTGTTGCATGTATCATGCACGTATAACAAGTTCATTCCTTTTTATTGCTGAATATCCATGGTTTGTTTAACTATTCATCCTTTGAAGAACATCTGGGTTGTTTTCAGTTTGGGGCTATCACAAATAAAGCTGCTATGAACACACATGTACAGGTTTTTGTGCAAGTTTTTCTTTCTCTGGGATAAATGCCCACAAGTGCAGTTGTTGAGTTGAATGATAGTTGTATGCTTAATTTTATCAGAAACTGTCAAGCTGTTTCCACAGTGGCTTGTACCATTCTGAACATGCACATTTTATGGTTGTTCATCCATTTTGCTGAATTGCTTTCAAAGGGTTGTGTTGATATGCATCACCAGTAAGAAAACGTATACATAAATGTATGTCATATATAAGAATATATATAACATTTTGCCACATTGTTTTGAGTATTGGCTCTTAAAATTTTTTAAATTGTTGTCAATTTAATAATATATTAATATTGTGTTGGTTTCTAAACCAGACTTTTTTCAACTTCTTTTCTCCATATTGGTTTTATATAACTAAACCTAAACAAAGGAAAACTCTTCCTGTCCCTTACAGAGCTACGCATAGCAGCTCTTAGCTTCTGACTGGGGCACTAGATAAAACTGCTTTGATTTCATTCTCTGGGCTTTGAGGTCCAGCAGCTTTCTAGCAGCTCCTAGGTTTTTGTTTTATTTTGTTTTTTACAAAGATACTTATTCATTGTAGAAAATTTGGAAATTTTTAAAAAGCATCCATATATAGAGAGAGAGAAAGAGAGAGAGAGAGAGACACATATACATAATGGAATACTACTCATCCATAAAAAAGAATGAAAATTTGCCATTTGCAGCAACATAGACGGACTTGGAGGGCATTATTGCTAAGTGAAATAAGTAAGATGGAGAAAGATAAATACCGTATGATATCACTTATATGTGGAATCTAAAAAACACAACAAACTAGTGAATGTAACAAAAAAGAAGAAGATTCATATATATAGAGAACAAACTAGTGGTTACCAGTGGGAAGAGGGAAGTGGGGAATGGTCAGTCTGGGAGTAGGGGTACAACAGTAGGTACAAACTATTAGGTGTAAAATAAGCCACAAGGATATCTTGTACAACAATGGGAATACAGCCAATGTTTTATAATAACTGTAAATGGAGTATAATAACTATAAATGAAGTATAACAACTCAACATCAAAAAAAGCAAACAACCCAATTAAAAAATGGACAGAAGAACTGAAGAGACATTTTTCCAAAGAAGAAATGCAGATGGCCAACAGGCACATGAAAAGATGCTCAAAACTACTAATTATGAAAGATGCAAATCAAAACCACAATGAGATATCACCTCACACCTGTCAGAATGGCTATTATCAAAGTCTACAAATAACAAATGTTGGCGAGGATGTGGAGAAAAGGGAACATTTGTACACTGTTCTTGGGAAAGTAAATTGTCACAGCCACTGTGGAAAACAGTATGGAGGTTTCTTAAAAAACTAAAATTAGAACTACCAGATGACCCAGCAATTCCACTCCTGGGTATATATCTGAAAAAAAAAAACACTAATTGAAAAGATAGGTGCACCCCAATGTTCATAGCAGCATTATTTACAATTGCCAAGACAAGGAAACAAACTAAGTGTCCATCAAGAGATGAATGGATAAAAAAGATGTGGTATATATACACAATGGAATACTACTCAGCCATAAAGAAGAACGAAAATTTGCCATTTGCAGCAACATGGGTGGACTTGGAGGGCATTGTGCTAAGTGAAATAAGTAAGACAGAGAAAGACAAATACTGTGTGGTATCACTTATATGTGGAATCTAAAAAATACAACAAACTAGTGAATATAACAAAAAAGGAGCAGATTCATATATATAAAGAACAAACTAGTGGTTACCAGTGGGGGTGGGGGAGGGACAATATAGGGGTGTGGCAGTGGGAGGTACAAACTATTGGGTGTAAGATAGGCTCAAGGATGTATTGTACAGCACGGGGAATGTAGCCAATATTTTGTAATAATTGTAAATGGAAAGTAACCTTTAAAAATTATATCAAAGTTAAAAATGGAAACATTTTATATATGGTTCTATAATCTGCTTTTTTCTCTTAATATACTATAAACATTTCTGAGTTATTAAATATTCTAAATTATGGTTTTTAAAATTTATTTATTTTTGGCTGTGTTGGGTCTTTGTTGCTGGGCGCAGGCTTTCTCTAATTGCAAGTGGAGGCTACTCTTCGTTGAGGCATGCAGGCTTCTCATTGCGGTGTCTTCTTTTGTTGCGGAGCACGGGCTCTAGGCACGCAGGCTTCAGTAGTTATGGCTCCCAGGCTCTAGAGCACAGGCTCAGTAGTTGTGGTGCACAGGCTTAGTTGTTCCACGGCATGTGGGATCTTACTGGACCAGGGCTCGAACCCATGTCCCCTGCATTGGCAGGCAGATTCTTAACCACTGTGCCACCAGGGAAGCCCTAAATTATGGTTTTTAATGGCTAAATATTATTCCAAATTGTTGTCTTACATCATACTTTACTTAACCAGTTTCCTTACTGCAGTGCTTCTTGGATTTCTGCAGCACTTTTCAGGCCGAAAGGACAAGAGGAAAGAATACTTAAGCCTTCTACCTTTTACATTTTGGGGTTTACTTCCTAACAACAATTATTATCATTTCCCATTAAGAGTACTCTCCCGGGCTTCCCTGGTGGCACAGTGGTTGAGAGTCCGCCTGCCGATGCAGGGGACACGGGTTCGTGCCCTGGTCCAGGAAGATCCCACATGCCGCAGAGCGGCTGGGCCCGTGAGCCATGGCCGCTGAGCCTGCACGCCTGGAGCCTGTGCTCCGCAACGGGAGAGGCCACAACAGTGAGAGGCCCGCGTACCGCAAAAAAAAAAAAAAAAAAAAAAAAAAAAGACTTCGCCTTCCAATGTCGGGGCTGCAGGTTCAATCCCTGGTCGGGGAGGTAAGAATCCACATGCCTTGCGGTCAAAAAACCAAAACATAAAACAGAAGCAATATTGTAAGAAATTCAATAAAGATTTTAAAAATGGTCCACATCCAAAAAACAAAAACTTGAAAAAAACAAAAAGAAAAATAAGGGTGGATTGTTTCCAGGTGGATTGTAACTGTAATTTAACTTTGGCACCATTGATGTAAAAGCCATCTTTGCCTTGCATTTTCCTATGTCTTCTCTATAGGTTCTTTCCTATGCAACTCTCTAAATAGAGTAAGTGTGGAGGGAAGCCTTTCCAGCCTGGCAGGAGTTCACGTATTCAGTATGTGTTGTATCTTGCCATGCTGTGCCCAGGGGTATTCCATAGTTCCTATACTATGCTGGTCCACTTCAGGTATAGTTTAGTGACTATTCCAGTACCTTCATTCTATCTGATTAGTCCTTCCCCTTCTCATTTCACTTGTGATTCTTTCTTCATTGTTCTTGATCTTCCCTTGAAATTTCTTCTGCCCCTCCAACGTTTCATTAGTGTCTCTTCTAATAGCTTTTCAGAGTCCTTAAATATAATTCGGTATTTTTCCATGTCTTAAAGTTGTTACATATTTAAGTTTAAAAAAGCTAAAAAAACATATTATATTCTTTAGTTGAATGAATACTCAGGAATGTGTCCAGATTTTAGAATTAATGTTCTTTAGTAAATTTGAAATAGGTGACTGGTGAGGGTTGTAGGAGGTCTAAACATAATTTTGAACAGATAAATAAGCACTGAGAAATCCACACAGTTCTCATAAACAGTCACTGCCCTCTCCTGTCATTGTCGACACTTGTAAATGAACAAGGTGGTTTTTATAGGCTGTCTGGATGTGTCTGCATTCATTGGCGCCTGAGATCTCCACACGTAGTTGAACCACGGGGAAACAGACGTAAACATTTTGAGTCTAAAAAGTGCATGAGCAATGTTAAGACTGTAGATTTTTTTCACTTACAGACTCATTCTCTGTTACCTCAGACTCTATATTTGCTCTGTGCCTGTCTACCACGAAGAACCCAGCCTTTGTACTCAGACGTGATTTGACTCTAGCTTGACTCCTTATGGATCGAGTCTCATTTCCCACTATCCGCCTTTGAAAATGGGGTTGATAGATCGACCCCTCGAGGTCGTTGTGAGAATCGCATGCCTAGCACTGTGTCTTGGTGCTTAATAGACGCTTTTGTTATAATTGTAATCATAGCTTAGATATAATATTTAACATGGAAACTTCCAAGCATGCACAAAAGTGGAGACCATAGCTTATTGAATCTCAAAGTGCCTGACTTCAATAATTATCCACCCATGCTGATCTTTCATATACACACCCCATGTCCCCCCGAGATTATCTTGAAACAAATCACAGATATGATGTTATTCATCCATAAATATTAGAATGTGTATCGCTGAAGGATATTCTCTTAAAAGAACTTAAAAGAACTAAAACATTATCAGAACTAATAATTCCTAAATATTATCAAAGATCCAGTTAGTATTCAAATTTTAACTGCTGTGAAATCAGTATCCAAATAAGGTCCCTTTATATTTATTATACCTCTTAATATTTTACTGGAAAAATAATTAAAGCGTGGGAAGAGATTTTGCTGCAAGAATGTCCCTTGCAGTGTTGTTTAGAATGGAGAAAAAGTAAACTAAGTTAATCAGAGGAGATGGGAATTGGCTCCAAAGAAATAGAACATATTTAAATTTAAAACAATACTGTAGGGAATTCCCTGGTGGTCCAGTGGTTAGGACTTGGTGCTTTCACTACCGTAGGCCCAGGTTCAATCCCTGGTCAGGGAACTAAGAGCGGTGTGGCCAAAAAACAAAAACACAACTGTAGAAAGACTATGTAATGAACAGAAAAAGTATTGTTAAGTGAAAGAAGCAGGTTATAAAACAGTATTTATACTTTCTATTTTTGCTAATAAAGTATATATCATATACATCTATTTCTGAATGGTGAGGAAACCAGCAATTTTAATTCTCTCAAATTTTAGAATTAATTCTTCTCGTCTTTCTACAATGATCACGCATGGCTTGTGTAATAAAAAGTTATTTAGGGCTTCCCTGGTGGCGCAGTGGTTGAGAGTCCATCTGCCGACGCAGGGGACGCGGGTTCGTGCCCCGGTCCGGGAAGATCCCACATGCCGCGGAGCGGCTGGGCCCGTGAGCCATGGCCGCTGAGCCTGCGCGTCCGGAGCCTGTGCTCCGCAACGGGAGAGGCCACAACAGTGAGAGGCCCGTGTACCGCAAAAAAAAAAAAAAGTTATTTAAAAAAAAAATGCAGCCAAAGTGCATCTTGGCAGTTGTTTGGTTTCATCCGGAGTTAGTTATATTTGGCTCATCATGCTTTCTTCTTACCATGTGTTTTCTCATGTGATCTGCAGAGAAGTCCTCTGAGGCAAGAGGAGGCAGGAGCTCTGAGAGGGTTTGCGTCTTCACTTGACACTAGCGCCCAGCTCCACGAAAGTGCATTCAGATAGCGACTGTTCTCTGCTTGGGACACATGATCTCATGCGGTCTGTGTGCCATCCTGTGAAGGTGGGAGGTGGGGGTGTGCTGAGACTAGTCTTCCTTTACAGATGGGGAAACTGAGTTGCTGTCCTCAGGTGGGTTGTAGGGCCAGGTGTCGGTCCAGATGTCTGATGCTGGCCATGCCCATGAGATGACACGGTGCATCTCTTTGGAGTTTCAACTTCTCAGTGTAGGTGTGTGAGGAGCGGGACCTACTCACGTTTGGCCAAGGGAGGGCTTAACCCTGCCTCGGTGTAACACCCCACACCGCATTGTGAGGTTCAGGATCTGACCAAACTTGCCCGGGTTCTCCATGCCCATTTAGGGTAGGATTGGCTTCTGCTGTCTTTGCTTTCTGTGAACTGTTCACTTTCTGTCCACTGTCACCTCCTCTAACCTTTGCTGCCGATATCTGCAGCCTCTGAGTCCCTCTCAGGGAGTGTCCCTACACTCAGCTCAGGCCTCCTACGGCTCTCTGAGGCCCTCACCCAGGGCCTGCCTGCTGTGTCTGCTGTGTCTGCACCAAGACCTCCCCACCTTCCACCACGCTGCTGCTTCCACCTTCTCCTCTTGCCTGCGCTCCCCCTGCTCTCTGGAGCTGGTCCTCACTCCTTTTGTGCATCCACATCTGTACCCTCAATTTAGCTGTATACGCCTTGTTCTCTAATTGGGTCTCTAAATGCCCATCTTTTCTCCCCTAAAAGGCAGTGGGCTCTTTGCAGGCAGGCACGGTCAATAATGATGGTGATGATAACAGCTCTGATGCGTGACTGGGCACATCTGGTAGATCAGCCAGAGCTTTGAGATTTACGATGTGATTTCTCATTCAGTGATGACAACAAACCTGTGTTATCATCCCACTTGACAGATGGAGAAACTGAAGCTCTGAGAGGCTGAGTAACTTGTCCAAGGTCACCCAGCTAGAAAGTGACAGAGCAAGAATTTTGACCGTATCTGTCTGACTGCAAAGCCTGTGCGTTTCCACACCGTACATACTCTTTGTCACTGTTGTTTGCTTGACTCAAATTTCCTTGAGTGTTATTCATGGTGGCATGCTCAGGGTCCTCATTTCTGGGTGGCAGAAAAGCTTCCTGTTGTTAAGACAGCAGATAGGAATCTCTCTGGTCAAGATATTCAGGGCTTGGCTTCTCTGAGCCCAGGTGGTTGGCTGGGATGAGAACACTCCAAGCTCTGTGTGTCCCTCCCACCCCCACTTTCTTGCCTCTGCTCTTCCTTCACTGCCCCACAACTTCTTTCTCTTGTTTTTTTTTCCCCCCTGGGGAATTTAAGTAGCCAGACATTCTCCCTTGACTATCAGGGGGCCCTGGAGCTGCAGGTCTGATATCTCTTGACTGAGTTGGTAAGAAAATGGAGCCACAGATCAGCAAAAGGCCCTGAGGAGAGAATCCAGACTGTAGGCAGAACCCCCCTCCTGCCCGCCTGCAGCTCACATACCCCATGTGAACCCTTCCCCTTCACAGCCCCCCTTCCCATCCGCCAATCAGAATCCTTGCTTTGGAGCTCCTGAGCCCTTAGGCTAAGCCCCACCCCTCTCCCAGCATCCTGAAGTTTAGGGGCTGCCTTCAAGTGAGAGATTTCCAAGCAGGGGTGTGCTGGAGGGACTTCTTCTGAGGGCAGCTTGTCCTGGAAGAATGGGGGAAAGGTGCTCACTGCCACTGTCTCCAAGGACATCGGTGTAGCTCCCTGGGAGACCCTCTGCCCTTTCCCCCTCCCACCAGCCCAGGCGAGCAGGGACCAAGCTTGCTTATTGTCACCTGACGCTGGGCAGCCACTGATCCCATTGGTGGAGCCAGATTCGGTCTGGCTCTCTCGTTCTTTCTCGCCTTCTCTGCCTCTCTCTCCTCCACGCCGCTGCTTTGATTTCGCTCGTTTCTCTCCTGGCGCTCGGCTGGGAACATCGCCTCTCGGGGGGCAGCAGCGTTGTGCTGCAGAGCCAGGGAGGAGCTGCCTGCGGGGCATGGAAGAAGCCTCCTTGGCAGCTGAGAGAGGAGCCAGGGGAGCGAGAGAGCGCTGCCGCCTTTGACCCAGGCATCCAGCTGCTGCCCCTCAGCCTGGGGAGACTGTCCACGCAGAGGTCTCTCCCCTCCCTCCCTTCCAGATCTTCCTCTGCAGAGCCCGGTGGAGCCAGGTGAGTGTCCTTCCTCCCCAGAGCATTGATCCAGCTGTCAATCCCGAGAGGGACTTGGGTGGCCAGGGACTAGGGGGCGCCAGGGTCCTGCCACTGCCCGAGGTGCCCACCTGGATAGCCGGGGCTGACGACCTTGTCCCCTTTCCCCCAGGCCCTTGGCAAAGGGGTTCACAGCTGGATCCAGTCCCTGGGGCACCACAGTCAGCCCGTGACCATTCTGCTGCAGTCAGAGATGCCAACAGGGACAGCGGGGTGGGGGGATGCGTCCCCTCTGGCGTGTGGTGGCTGTTCTGAGTGGGCATGGTCCGGGGGTATCGGCGTGTTCAGCAAGAGTACCTGCTTGCCGGGGAAGTGGAGGCTTGCTTGCGTACATAGTTCTGTCTGCCTGCACTTATGCTCACGCGTGGTGGGTCTGGGAACATACATGTACATGTGAGGTCCGTGGGGGGGGATCAGTTATCTGAGCAGCCTGGGGGCTGTGTGGGCGGGGGTTGGTGTGAGGCAGTATATTTATGGTGTGGACATCTCACTTGTCACGCGTGTGGGAGTTCATTTTGTTGGGGGGCTGACTGCATGCGACCAGAGGGTTTCTACGTGGGGAGGCACAACTCCAGAGCAGAAGGGGGATGGAGGTGGGGAGAGCGGGCAGAAGCCTCTGTCCGTGGGCAGGCCCGCGTGCGTAGGTGCGCAAACCTGTTGGCATGTGAAGGATCAGGGCTGGCGGAGCCTGGCGGAGACAAACGTGTTTTCAAAGTCTGTGGCTTTGAGCCTGGAGGAGCCGTGAGAGAGAACGCCAGCATATGGGCAGAGGTTGACGTGGATGCGAATGCACACATGTGTGCAGGCAGGCGGAGGGGTAGCGTGCCTCTGTGGAGGCGGCACTCATGCATGTTGGTGCCTGTGGCCTCCTTTCTTCCCCAAATATGGCTTGTGGGAAGGCGTGTGTGCCTACGTGTGTGTGTGAGAGCCTGCGGACGTGAACATGCGTGGGTCTGTGTGGAGGTGACAGCTTGTGGAGGGACAACTGTGGGACATTCTTAGAACGTGGAAGGTGGCGGAGGGTACCTGAGTGCGTAGGTGAGTGTGTGGGACGAGGATGTCTGAGGAGGCGTGTGCAGCCGTGTGTGGCAGGTGTGGGTGGGCATACCCAGTGCATCTGTGTGCGTGCGTGTGTGCCTGCCTGTGTGTGGGTGTGTAAATGCTTGTCTTGGGGTGGATTACACGGGACCGTGGGTGTTTCTCAGGTGCTGTCTCAGCCTGTCCCTCAAACCCTGCCCTTCTCCATCATCAGGGCTTGGAGACCCGGGTGCACGCCCATCCTTGGTCCACTCGGCTTCATTGTTCTCCCAGTGTCACTCACTGCCTCCCCCCAAGCTAGCATGGGGAAGTGATCTGAGCTCTCCTAGAACTGGAGAGAGGAAAGGAGGAGCCAGGTCCTGGAGACCCCTGCCACCAAACACGGCTGCCCCTGCTGCCCCTGCCTCTAAGAAGACTGAGGAGTACGGGGACAGGAATAGGTGTCTACCCACAGGCTAGGCGTAGACTGTGTCCCATGAGGGTGGGAGGTGGCCACTCAGGCCCTCTGGGGTGGCTGTGTGTCTGTGTTGGTGTGCGTGGGTGCATGTGTGTGTGTGTGTGCATGTGGGGGGCACACATGTGTCTCCCGGGGGGAGCTCCTCACTGGGAGCCCGAGGGATGGCAACTCCCCCCCTGCTCCACACCTGTCCCCAGGAATTACCAGCTGGTTTATTATCATACAGTTGTTTCTAGACACTGATTCCATTCTGTTTGATTTCGGGGTGGACCTGGTAGCACCCCTGTGCTTATTCACCATAGGATTCCCCATGCGCGAAGCCACTGGCATTTGGCTGAATTTCACAACAGGCAGGCACACACTTTAGGGTGGGAAGCTAAGATGAAACAAGGATTCAGGTGACATCCTGGGACAGGTGAGGGCCATCACCCATATCCTGCTCCCTGTGCCTGCCGCCCAGGCAGCCCAGAGATGCCAGTCTCCGGAGCAGGCTTAACTGACAGGAAAGTGTGGGTTGGACCTTCTGGGAGCTATAAATAGAACTACCTGCTTTCGAAGGCACAAGGTGCCCTCACCCTTAGCGCCTGGGTGAGGAAGAGGGCAGGGGGAGAAAAGGAGATGACACTCCAGAAATCTGAGGTGTGCTGGGCTGAGCTTGAGGCAGGCATGAGCTCTATGGGGTAATGAGCACACGCCCCAGGACAGAGTCCAACCACATTCACCTTCTTGTCCCAGAGACAGTCACTTCCCCTTCCTCTCACTCCCCACCCTGTCCCCCGGAGCTCCCGTGAGCCAGGCCAAAGTCAAGGCCAGAGTCAGCTCGTCCTATAGCTAAAGCACAGTTGAGAGTAATGGTGGTGTGGTCCTTTCCCACCTGGAACAGCAGCCAGGGCTAGAAGCTAAGGAGTGAGAGAGGGAGGTGAGAGAAAAAGCAATTCCTTGAAAGGGAAGGATGGAAGGAGGAAAAATAAATAGCGGTAAAACCACGTGCACCTGTGCACACACACACCACATGTGTCACACACACACACACACACACAAGGGGACACAACCTTAGCTTCGTGATAAAGAGCTTGGGCCCTGGAATCAGACAGACCTGAGTTCAAATCATTTTGCAGCTGTGTGACCTTCGACATCTTAGTACCACCCCCCACCCCACCGACCTCAGCTACTTCATCTGTAAAATGGGGATAATCATAGTACCTACCTATTGTGAGGCTTGCATGAGATGACGTTTGTGAAATTATTAGCACATAGCTGGCCTGCAAGAGATGTAAAGGTAAAAACTAGTAATTTAAGAGTCAAGCGACAGAGGATCTGCTGAAAGAAAAAGAACGAGAGTTGAAATGTTACAGGTGGAAGAGAACCGTGGCCCCACTGTCCCCTCCCACCACCAGTGGATTCACGCCATCTCGGTGGCACTCGTACTCCCAGCCCCGAGTTGTGGTGGCCCTTGCTGAGTCACCCCCAGGGAGGAGGGGCCTGAACCCAAGAGCCCTGGCATCCTGGGCCTCTTGGCTGCCAGAGCCCCCTGCCTGCCTCACCCTCACACCCTGCTCCCGGTGGGGGCTTCCTGCCACTCCTCACCGCCTGGCACTGCTCTCTCCACCCCACCCCTTTCTCTTTTCACGCCTGCTGGCTGAGGGCCCCCCTCCTTGGCTCCATCTGCTGCAAATCTGTCCTGCCCCACGTTTGAAGCATTCCCACTGCCTCCGCCACCTGTCAGGTGCCATCTGCTCTGCAGACACCTCCCAGGAGAGCCAAGAGCCCCCGAGGGGGCCACCCCAGCCCACCTTCGGCCCCACCCCTCCAGTCCTCCTCGTGCTATCTTTCCATCAGATCTGATGAGGCAGGTGCAATCGATGGCTCCTCAAGGTTCCACCTTGCAAGTGATGTTGGGAGCAAGATGTTCTAGAAGATTCCGTGGCAGGGAGGGAGGTGCTGAGTCTTCCTCTCTCCTCAGTCCACACAGAAGCCAAACCAGTGGGGAGCATGGAGCTGCTGTCCACGCCCCACAGCATCGAGGTCAGCAACATCACCTGTGACTCCTTTCGCATCTCCTGGACCATGGAGAACAGTGACCTGGAGAGGGTCACCCACTACTTCATTGACCTGAACAAGAAAGAGAATAAGAACTCCAACAAGTTCAAGCACCGGGTGAGTGCAGGGTGCCCAGAGCGCCTCCTCCGAGCCCCTGCTCTTGAAGGGGGCAGGATAACAGAACGCCTAGAGGGGAGAGTTGGGAGTCAGAGAGGCCCGACTCCAGTCCAGCTCTTACTGTGTAATCTTGGGCAAGTTGTTTAACCTCTCTCCTCCACTGGTAAAAAGGGAATAATAATAATGCCAGCTTGGGAGAGGCTTCATTGAGGTAATTGTCTGCGTGGTATTTGGCTTCGGCCCAGCACACGGCAAACACCATCATCGGCATCACGACCGGACCTTCACATGGGATGGGAAAACCCAGGGTGCGGCCACAGATGCCACACCTGGGGATGGCGTCTCAGGGGTCCGACAAAGCCCCCGACTAAGAAAGCAGCCTTATTGTTGACCGGGTGGGCAACGTGGGCCACGAACAGGGTTGTGCCCGTTTGCTTGGTCCTCAGGCCCCTGTGATCCTCTGTGTCCCCGACCCTCTGGCCTATTCTTTGCTGGGTTTAGAAGAGGGATGGCGAGTCCTGCACTGGCTGGGATGTCCTTCCCCTGGGTTAGAACCGGCGTGGGGGCGGGTGGGAGGAAGGCTCCCATCTTCTCAAGCTGGCAGAGAGGCAGGGGGAAGAGTGAGGTGGGAAGAGCTGGTTCCCACGACGACCGCATCGTGTGGGTTACTCGCCTTCTCTCTCTTTGGAACTGGCTTTCCAATCTGGGTGTCTTTTGGCAGGCCAGTTGCCACGGTGACGTGACTGTTCAACACCACCCCCTTAACCCTCCCCCCCAAAGAAGAAGGCATATTTTCCCTTCCTCCCTGGCTTCTCAGCATTTGCCGTTGCCGTGGAGACAGCACTGCAGTGTGCAGAGCTCTCGAAGTCTCCCTCGGAAAAGAAGGTCTCGCCGCCCTCAACTTTGCAGGCCTCCACCCCAGTGGTCTTTCTCCTCAGTTCCCAAGAGAACGGGCATCGGGGGTTAAGGGGGTGGAGGCCAGGGAGTGTCTGTATGGCCTTCCCAATGGCCACTGCTTGCTTCTGCGGGAAAATGGTGGCCAGGGCACCAAGCCATTGAATCCCCGAGGCTCTGGCTCTCCTCAGCAGGAAGGCGGCCATCTGGGGGAGTGGGAGGTCTGGGGGAATGCCAAGAGTGGACGTGACCCCCAATCTGACTCTAGGCTCTCTGTCCGCGCCCCATTTCTCAGGATGTCCCCACCAAGCTCGTGGCCAAGGCTGTGCCGCTGCCCATGACGGTGAGAGGCCACTGGTTCCTGAGCCCCCGCACGGAGTACAGTGTGGCAGTGCAGACCGCCGTGAAGCAGAGCGACGGGGAGTACCTCGTGTCTGGCTGGAGCGAGACGGTCGAGTTCTGCACTGGGGGTGAGGCCCTGCTGTCCGGCTGCTTTGGCACATCTGGTTTAGTAATGGTCAGGAGGGGACTTCCTCTTAACCCGGCATGCACTTAGGAACACCTGCTGTACGCAGGCACCATGCTTCGGTCAACGGGGAGACACCCATGGATGAGACCCACCCATGCCCCCGCAAAGCCTGCAGTCTGATGCAGGAGGCAGATGCGAGCACTGCTAATTACGTTGACAATACCTCTTCCAGAAAGGGATGGAGTTACTTTTCTGGCTTGGGGCAAGCATAAGTGGGGGAAAATACACATAACATAAATTTGCCACCTTAACCATTTTTCAGTCCAGTAGCGTTAAGTACATTCACATTGGTGTGCCATCCATCTCCAGAACTTTTTCATCTTCCCGAACTGCAACTCTATGCCCCTTAAACAACAACTTCCCGTTCCCCTCTCATTCCACGCCCTGGCAACCACCCTTCCACTTTCTGTCTCTGTAAATTTGACTACTCTCGGTACCGCGTGTGAGGAGAATCACACGGTATTCGCCCTCCTGTGATTGGCTTATTCATTTAGCATCATGTCCTCAAGGTTCATCCATGTTACAGCATGTGTCAGCATTTCTTTCCTTTTTAAGGCTGAATAACACTCCATTGTGTGGATGGACCATGTTTTGTTTATTGATCATTGGTTGCTGGACACTTTGTAGGACAATCACATTTTGTTTGTCTTGAGCCTCCACGTAGGCTGGGAAAACCATCCCACAAACTCACCTATTACCTTGCAAATTCCAACATGAACAAATACTGGGCTTCTGCGTACTTGCTCACTGATGACCCAGGATCGGCCCCATGATATTCCATTCTTTTGGTGCCCACGGTGAGAACTGCTCCAGATCTCCCTCTGTCACAAGGAAGGGGCATGGACATCCTTAGCCCCAGGCCTCGGAGGCTGCTGACTCCATCCTCTGCCAAAGTCTGTGCCCCAAGTCTCCTTGACCTGCCTTTCTCTTTTGACTGGTGTTTTTTTCTTAGCTCAGCTGCAAAACGCCACTCTCTGGAGGTGCTCCTACACCTTGCAGGGAAAGCCTCTTGGTTTACCCCAGAACTCTACATGTAGTGGGAGGTCATGCAAACTGGGGAGCTGGGGATGGCTGCAATTCAGTTCCTCCTCCTTTGGTCAAACCCAGCACCCTGGCCAGGGCTGCATCAGCAAGGAGGAAAGGGCACCTCTTCCTACTTTGTTCAAAGGCACCGTCTAGGCTAGCAGCAGCCCTGCCTGGGCTCCATGGCCCCAGCCTCTGGCCCTGGCCCAGGGAGTCCAATTTGACTATGCTGTTTCCAACCTTCCCCCTTTCTCATGGGATGCCCCAGACCCTGGTCTGCCTAAATATTCACCTTGGTTCTCTGCAGTTTCCTCCTGACTCTCCACCTGAAATTACAACTGGCTTCCATGCGGTGGTGTGGGCAGCCTCCTAGCTGGTGGATTTGAGGGGCTCTCCCCAAAGGACCTCAGATTGTCTCCTCTCAGCCTTTTGCCTCTTGGTCCTCTTTTCACACGAGGATGGTCTGGGATCATAGCCTCTGGGGCCCTCGCTGTACATGACTGTATAAACTGGGCAGCCCTCTGCCCTTTTCTGACGCAGAGCCCTGAGCCTCTGGCAACAGGGCCCAGAGGTGACAAGGAGAGACAGCATCCAGCTGCTCATGTTCCCAGCCAGGCCAAGTGGTCTGTTCCTAACTGGTCCAAGGTGCTGCGACTGTCTGGTCTCCCCTGCGCCCTGACGACAGAGGTGGGCCAGCGTTCACGGTACGCAGTGGGTGATCCGTGGGGCAGGCTGCGATCCCCCGCTTGGCCCTCGACTGACCCACCTGGACTCTTGCAGATTACGCCAAGGAGCACCTGGCCCAGTTGCAGGAGAAGGCCGAGCAGATCGCAGGCCGCATGCTCCGCTTCTCCGTCTTCTACCGCAACCATCACAAGGAGTACTTCCAGCACGCCAGGTACGCCTGGGTCTCACCTTCCTGCCCTGGATCTGCCCTCCGCCCCGGCCGTCTGACGTCACCCCCACCCTGTTAGTTGCCAGACCCTCCCCTGGAGTCCTCACCACCCTCATAACCCAGGCTGGATCTGGGGGGGATGTTAGGCTCCAGGGAAGGAGAGGGCTCTCAGGATGGGGCTGCCTGGGGCACCACGCTAACAGTCATGAGTGGACGATGTCCTGGCTTTGATCCTCCTTTTGGAGAGTTCCTTTCATTGGGTTCTAGGGCTGCAGGTCAGCTGTCCCTCCAATTCAGGCCCTGGGTCCCAAGGGAGGTGGTGAGGGGAATACAGAGTGAGAGGATTCTCAATACGAAGGGCTGTGGTCTTCCTACTGCGCACTGGGAAACCTGGAGGCTCCGGGGAAGGGTCTCAGGGCGCCCTTTAAGGTGGTGCCGAGGGACTGGAGAGGAAATCAGAGGATGAGGCTTGCTGAGCCCCGCACCTGTCACCCAACCAGAGAGGCTTCAATTTAATTGCTTCTGGCAAACCTCAGAGTCTATCGGGAAGTACAGACAGATGGAATATAACAAGTATGTGTGATTGCTGAGTAAAGTTCAGTGTCCTGCACGTGGTAGGCAGTCAAAATTTTGTTGAATGTAAGTGCTTGCTGTTCCTGGAAGGTTTTGGAGAGGAGGGGACACCTGAGGGATGATTAGAAGTTTGCCAGGCCAGGTGGGAAAATGTGGGAGGGGCAGCCCAGGCAGAGGGGAGTGCACTGCAAAGGCACAGAGGCAGGAAAGACCTGGGGTGGGGTTCCCGCTGGAGGATGTTACCTGTTACCTGTGCGTTTGGGGGTGTTGGGAGGTGGGGCCCGAAAGAACAGATCTTTATGGTGTTGCTTTTTGTGCAAGTCCCATCAAAGGGTTGTAAGCTGGGGAGTGGTGCGTTCAGATCTCTCCTCCGTGAAGAGGTGGGCTGGATCAGCCCGTCTCTGGGGCCCTCCCTTCTCTTGCATTCTGGAATGTTCTATTTGTGACTGGTGGAGGCGGTAGCTGGTGGGAGAGCTGGGAGCTGGGCTGACACCCTTCAAGGTCGCATATAGCAGCCAAGCCTCAGTCCAGCTAACCAACGGCATTTTCTCTTCCCCTGGGCCTTTCCCCCCGCCCGGGGTGGGCAGGACCCACTGCGGGAACATGCTGCAGCCCTACCTGAAGGATAACAGTGGCAGCCACGGCTCCCCGACCAGCGGCATGCTCCACGGGGTCTTCTTCAGCTGCAACACGGAGTTCAACACAGGCCAGCCCCCGCAGGACTCCCCCTACGGCCGCTGGCGCTTCCAGATCCCTGCCCAGCGCCTTTTCAACCCCAGCACCAACCTCTACTTTGCGGACTTCTACTGTATGTACACGGCCTACCACTATGCCATCCTGGTGCTGGCCCCCAAGGGTTCCCTGGGGGATCGCTTCTGCCGTGACCGCCTGCCCCTCCTGGACATTGCCTGCAACAAGTTCCTGACCTGCAGCGTGGAGGATGGGGAGCTGGTCTTCCGCCACGCCCAGGACCTCATCCTGGAGATCATCTACACCGAGCCTGTCGACCTGTCCCTGGGCACCCTGGGGGAGATCAGCGGGCACCAGCTCATGAGCCTGTCCACTGCTGACGCCAAGAAAGACCCCAGCTGCAAGACCTGCAACATCAGCGTGGGCCGCTAGGGACTTCTGGGGAGCTGGGGGGCTAGGGAGAGATGGCAGGCAGGGTGGTGATGGGTGGCATAGGTGCAGGGAGCTGGCTTTCTCTCCCCTGCCGCCCTGCTCCCTCCATGCCATCCATCTCCCTCTTCCCTTCCCTTCCCTTCCCCAGGGTATTGGAGGCAACGGAGGGTGGTCCCTTGGTAGGCATGGCCCACCCATGCCTGGTGGGGCTGGGAAGGCTTCTTAGCCTCAGCAGGTTGGTGGGGAGTGGGGGGGCGGGTGGATTTCTAGAGACTTCCCCTTTCCTCTGGTTTCCCTGCCCTGCTGTTTCTTGCCTCATCCCAGGCCTCCATCTCAGGAGACCTGCCGCCTAGGGCTCTCCCGGGGAAGCCTTCCCTTCCAAGGCCCACCTGTAGCTTGCCTGCCTCCGGAGGTGAGCCGAGAGCTGTGGGCGTGCTCTTCCTCAGCCCCACCCCCTCCCGCTCAGGGCCAATCACAGAATGCCCCTCCCCGTGAGTCGGGCCTGGGGGCTTCCCACCGCAGGCCCGACCCTCTCCCTCTATAAATAGTCTCCTGCACCGCTGTGACCCCCCCGCCCCCATCCCGCCCCCATCCCCCCCTCCCTGCTTCTTACCCCGAGGCACCCTCTTCCTGCACGGGGAGGGCTGTGCCTCCCCTTCTCCACCTGCCCTCTAGAAAAGGGCCCTCTTTTTCTCTTAGCTTCGGGGGCACCTGGCTGCTGGTGTTTCCCCTTCTTCCGTCTGGAGATGGTGTAAATCCCGGCGTACTTTCTCCCTTGCTCAGAGTGCTGGGTCTGCAAGGGCAGCCGCTGGGGTCGAGGAGGGGGCAAGAGACCCCTGAGACCCGGAGGGACCCCTTCCTCAGCCGGGAGTGGGCGGCCTCACGCCGGGGGGACCCGGCGTGGAACTGGAAGTGAGGGCGTTCCCCCAGAGCCCTGGCACCCCGCCTGGCTGCGCGCTTGCTCGCTCGCTCTGCCGCGGCGCCGCCACTGCCCTGTGCCTGTGTGTCATCTGGACTGTGGCTTCCCTGCCCCGCGCCCCCTCGCGCCCCCGCCCACTGGCCCTGTCGGGTACCCACCGAGAAGCTAGCCCATTGGCGGAGAGGCCCTTCCCTGGGGAGTTCTTGGTGAGGTCTTTCTTGGGCCACTCAACGTCTTCACCTCTTTCCTACTTTTGTACGGGTCATGGGAGTGGTGAGAGTGGACCCTGGGGACAAGCAGACTGCGTGGGGTGACGGGGAGAGGTGTCAGTTGAGGCAGGCAGCTGTTTGGGGGATGCCAGAGGTGATGTCAGGTGGTGGGAAGCAGCCCGCAAGGTGACAGACGGATTTCTGCGATGAAGGACAGAAGTGGGCAGCAGGCCGACAAGGCCATGTCTCAGTGAGTGGGCAGACAGGACAGCTGGTTGCCTCCTCTGTAGCCGCAGGGGGTGGTGCGGTCAGCTGTCTCCGTGGCATGGCTCAGGGCTGGGGGCCGTGGGAGATGCATGGAGGAGAGGACGTGGGCCCCAGGCCCTTTCCCCTCTGCTGAGGGCAGCGGAAAAGGCCCGCTGCCCTCCCCTGGCCTCGTGTTTGCCCTGGGCTGGGGGCACACCCGCCTGTGTGCTGTGCTTGCGACGTGCATCAATAAACCCCCATGGCCTGAGAGCCCCGCCTCTCCTTGGGCTCTGGGAGGGGTGGGGTGGGCAGGCTGTATAGTCACAGAAGAGCTCCAATGAGGATGCCCCCCAGGACAGGCCACCTGGAACCATCAAGGTTGTTCCACATCTCACTGTGAGAGGCAGGGCTCCGAAAGCAGAGCCACATCTCCAGCTTGGAAAGGACTTTGGAGGTCAATTTGGCACTACCATGCACTCTGCAGATGGGGAAACTGAGGCCTCCTAGGGGACAACCTGTAGCAATCTGGAGGCCTAGCCGAGGTCCACAGGCCCCCTGTTTGGAGCCCTTCCCACTGCAGCAGCCTACCACTGCATCAGACTCAGATGTCACTGAATTTCCCTCCCCCAGAGCCCGAGTGTCCGCTCCCCAGCAGGGCTCCTCGTTTGCAGATCTGAGTCACCTCTGCGTCTATTATTATGGACTTATTAAAATGATCCTCTGCTGGAGTGGAAAAGCTCCGGAAAAAACAGAGTCACCTCCCTGACACTGCCTGGCTCAGGGCCAAATGAACATGTGTCATCCAAAGCTTGGGGCACAGCCTCCTTGCACTAGGAAGGAAAGCTGAAGGTCAAATGCCACTTCCTGAGGGCCTACTACGTGCCAGGCATCCAGCCAGGTGCCTTCACGCACATCAGCTCCTTTAGTCTTCGCAATGTCCCTGCACCGTATGATTCCCATTTAACAGATGAAGAAACTGAGGCACAAAGAGGTTAAAAGGCTTGCCCGTGTCTTACAGCCAGTAGGCAACAATATCCAGGATTTGATTCAGAAGCTAGAATCCTTCCAGTTCACTGCCCTGTCTCCCCAGTGTATGCCAGGGACCACCTGGGACAGTAAGACAGGGGCGGGTCAGGTCTCAGACACAGTGGCCCACCCCAGGGTCTCCTCAGAGCTTCTGGGGGGCCATGGCCATGCCTAGTTCCCGAATAACACCAGGGGGGGCTGTGGAGCCAAAAATGCCAAGGAAGCTTATTTTGAAGGAGTAGTGGGGAATATTTGGAGTCCAGGACTCTAAGGATGGGGGGTGACCTCCAGGGTCCATCCTTCCGCCTCTGGGCAGGACCACCCCCCAGCACCAGCTGAGGGGTTTTCAGAGTCCCCCAGAGGCACAGGCTTCAATCTTCCTTTTGCAAAACCCTTCTGGGTTTCTTAGGAGGAGAGATTGGCTCCCAGGGTCCTCTTAGTGGGGGACAAAGGAGCCAGTTGAGGTGGGGGGGGCGCTGCATACAGGTTTCCTCCAGAGAGCCTGCCCCTCCTTCCTCTCTCCAGATGGCCGCTCTCCGGCACTCGGCCAGCCCTGGGCAGCTCCAGGCACCTGTCAGATAGAGCTGGGTCAGGGCATCTGCCAGAGTCCGCCCCAGGGTCCTTTCTGGCCTGTGTCCCTCTAATCTGACTTGGCGGAGGGAGAGAGGTCTATGTGTGCATAAACACACACACACACACACACACACACACACACACACACACACACACACACGCACACCCGCCTCCCTGGGCTGGATATGGAAGACAGCTTTGGCGGCCACAGAGAGCTGCAAGGTAAGGGACAACCTTGGGCTGCAGCTGCCAGTCCAGCAGAGGGGCCCCGAGTTAGCTAGTGCAGACAGGGAGGGAAAATGAGGTGGTGGCCACCAAGGGGCACTTCCAGGTTACAGTGGGATATTTTGCTGTGCAGACACAAACACAGACACACCCAATATATAGGCACAGCCTCATACACTCATACCTCACTCACACACACACACACGCACGCACGCACGCACGCACACACACACCCATACCTCCCTATCCATTCCTTTCCTTCTGGGACAGCATCTTTCTTTTAATCCTGGCTGGATGACAGCCCCCCACCCCCCGCAAGGAAGTGGGAAGGAAGGTGCCAGTTCTGAGGACCCTCACAGTTTCATTTGGCTTCAATATATGTCTCTTCTCCATGTTAGGAAAAGAGGTGGCCAAGGTCCCAAGGAAAGGGACGAGGAGGGACCATTCCCCGAAATGGAGGGAGGCCTTCAGGAAGCTGAGCTGAGGTGATTGGCCATAAAACAGCTTGGCCACAGCATCTGGAAGAGATTGGAACCAGATGTTCCTGGGATGGGGGAGGGGAGGGCTGGGAGGCTGGGAGGGGGCTGCAGCAGGAGAAGCAGGCTGGTCAGTGAGGGGGTGGGCCTTCTGACTCTCGGGGGAAAACATCTGGCCTCCTTCTCCCCTCCTTACTCCTCTCCCCAAGTCAGGCACTACTATTTTTGCAAACTGGGGCAGCAAATCTTTTCACATATTCTAGAATCAGCTTTGTGTGTAGGGACAGTCAAGCACAGGGTGTGACTTGGGAGGTGCCCAGAAAGGCTACCAGCTAGCCAGAAATATGTCCCCCGCTGCCCCGCAAGCCCCGCCTTGCTGTGGGTTAAGCATTGCCCTCTCTGGCACATGTAGTTCTGCGCTAAACTCCTAACGCACGACTGGAAACTGGTGAACCCAGAAGTTTCCTTTTAGCATAGGAAGAGCTTCATCCAGGAACTGGAGAATTGTTTGGCAGATGACAGGAAAAGAAGGCCCATTTACAGAGAGCTTATTATCCAGGCGCTGTGACAGGCTCCCTCCAAAGTCTATCTCTTCCTTTCTTGAAACACTGTGCTATCATCCTCTGTATCTAGATGAAGAAACCAAGGTTCAGAGCAGTTAATTGACTCACCAAGGGGCATGGAGCCACCAAATGGGAAAGCTTGTATTCAAAACCGGCTATGTTTTTATCTATTTAAAATTTTTTTGGCCGTGCCGCGCAGCATGTGGGATCTTAGTTCCCCTACCAGGGATCGAACCCGTGCCCCCTGCAGTGGAAGCGCGGAGCCTTAACCACCGGACCGCCAGGGAAGCCCCAAACTGGCTGTGTTGCATTCAAGCTTATAACCTTCTCACGACCTACTGAGAAGAATGTGGGGTAAGGGAGAGGGGGAGGGATAAAAAGGAGTGAGGGGGCAGTGCAGGGCATCCAACCTTCTTTCTTTTACAGTTGAGCCAACAGTTGGCCCTGGAAGCCCCCAGCTGCCTCAGGAGCGTGGCCCTGCCCTCTGGCTCTTGGAGACTAGACCCCGACAGGAAGCATTGCTGGGGAAAGGTGATAGGCTGGGGAGCAGAGGCCCAGGGAGGGGACAGTTGGTCAATGTCATAGGGCGAAGCAAGGCAGAGCCAGGTCTCCTGACCGCCAGGCCAGGGCTGGTGTCCTGTCCTCCGAGGGCTAGAGAGGTGCGCCCAGAGGGAGGAGGCCGGAGCTCCAGGGTACGTGGTTATCTTAACCTGGTTACCAGGTTGGGAGCGCAGTCTAGGGCAGGTCCATCCTAGCTTTTCTGCTGCTGGCCACACACTCAGGACCCAGGAAACCTCAGGGACTTGGAGACAGTTGGACGAGGAAGGGTTCCGTCCTCTGACGTGGAATCACCTGAGCGGCTGGGCAGCTGCACTGGAGGTCATCTAGTCTAGAAGCCTGAAGTAGGCAGAAGGTGAGGGTAGGCCGGGTCTGGAGAACACATTCATTAACTTCTGGGACGTGTATCAATGGCCTGCAGCCAGCTCCTGATCAGCCTGCAGCGCCCAGAGGCGGCCTCTGGGAAGATGGGCCCAGGGAAGACTGGCAGGGCCCACCAGCACGGGCCCCTGACTCATTAGAGGGCCCCGAGTCTACGGTGGTGATGGAGTCTTGGGACAGGTGCCCAGGGTGGCTGCATGGGTCAGTCCTGAGCTGCCTCCGGCTGTGCTGTTGCTGTTCACAGGGGCCCTGACCTGGGTCGGGGAGGACTGGGTACTCTCTTGGGCCGCAGTCCCGCAGTCTGGACGGGGCTGTGATCCTGACTCTCTTGGCACACGTGGCTTGTAAACTGGCTCTGAGCTTCAGAGGAACCTGCAGGGCTGGTGAGGAGAGCTGTGACCACTGACTACGAACTCTGCCATGGAGCTGAGGCCAAGTGCGTTGGCAAAGTGTCCAGATGAGATGCCTGGGCCGCTCCAACGGTTTGGGGGTTTTTCTATTCTGTTCACGGCCCTCTGAGCTGTCCTGAGCAGTTTGGTCAGAGGAGGTGGAGGGGTGGCCGTGACATCACAGCCTGTGACCTCGCTGGCCCTCCGGCCAGCACCCACTCCCTCACCTGCGCTCAGGACTAGAAGAGAAGGCTGCAGCCTGACCATGGGAGCTGGTCCTGCGTGCACATCACATAGTAGCCGTGTGTCTGGTTTCCACGGCTGCCTTCTGCCTAAAGGACCAATATGGGATGCACCGTGCCGCACTGCTCCCTGGGGGTCGGTCCCCCCACGTAGTCCAGACAGCAGCTGGCACAACATCTGCCTCTGCAACGGGAAGGAGTTTGGGGCCAGTAAAAGACGTACGGTCCCCCGAAGGCTCTCGGGGAGCCCCAGGGCTTGAAACAGGCTGCCTGCTCGCTCTGGAATCTGGGAGTGGCCAGTCCAGGCAGAGAACCTGGGTCCTCTCTGGGCTTTCTTTCCCTGTGAGATCCACGGAGAGAAAGGGTAGAGAGACGCTCCTTTGAAGGGAAGGAGCGGGGATGTAGTTTCTCTCCACCTGGCCTGGGGGAGACAGGTCTGTGCCTCACTATTGCCTGGACAGGGAGAAGGCAATGGCAGGAAGGACGAAGCCAGACAAGACACAGCCATGGGTCCCCTTGGGAGAGGAGGCCAGAGCTGCAGTGTTTGCTCAGGGGCTGCCGAGCATCTGGCTCTTGTCTCACTGAGGAGAGAAGGATCCGAGGGGCCGGCACTCGGGGTCCGACCTTCAGGAGGGCAGGCACTGGGGGCCAGCTGGTGGATCTGTTCTGGCTGGTGCTGGTGTTCTGGGTCCTGGTGGGCTCCCCTAGCCCGACACCCAGACCCAGAGACAGAAGACCCGGATGGACACTGGATGGACAGACACACGCCATCCCCTTTTACATATCTCCTCCCTCCCCACCGAACAGCCTGTTTGCAGAATGTCCCTCCCCTTCAGCTGTGTGGGAGAGCTTCGAGCAGCATGTGTACGTGGGGCGCCTGCAGGCTGACGTGTGCGAGGCGTATCTGTGTGTGCCTGACCGTGAAATCCCACCCTCTGGGGCCCTGGAATTGACGGAAGGAAGGGGAGCCAGTGAGGCCAGGTGTCCTGGCTGGGGGCCGGCCCCAGACACAGCAGCCTGCGCATCTGGAGCGAGACGAGCCACCCCACGCCCGCCGGCCCCATACCCCAGACAGCACCTGGCACAGGATACTGGCTGTAACACTTTCGGTTTATTGGCTGGGGTGCCCTGGTGTGGCCGACCAGCCACTGGGCCTGAGAGAAGCCCTGTCTTGCTGCCCCACTCCCTCCCCTTCATCCTCCCACCCTGGCTCCTGTGGGACATGTACGGAAACTCACGCCCCAGGAAACAGGGGGAAGTGGAGGCTTAAAATAAAACCAAATCGGGGTTGGAGAAGGGGTGGGAAATGTACATTACAATGAAGATATGCCACCGGCCATACACAATACAGCGTGTAGAGACGGGCAGGGAAGGTGGGCGGGTCCCGGTGACAGACCCTCTCCCACCGGGCTGGGCCCCCAGAGAGGAATGGCCACTTCAAGTGTCTCAGGGAAAGCTCTGGCTCCCTGGCCCTGGCCCTTCACTCCTGGCGGGGGCAAGGGAGGAAGGGATCGTGGGGCAGTGGCTCATGTAGGAGTCCGGCGCCCTGCCTCACCTGGACCATTGGCCCGCAGGTCCTGGCACCTGGGGGACGGGGACGGGGTCCCGCCTTCTGCCCAGCCCCCGCTGTCCGGCTCAGTTGACTGAGGGCAGCGGGCCTCCCGTCCCCGCCGTGTGAGGGCAGTGGTCACTTCCTGCTGTGCAGCGTGTCCTGGAACTTCGTGCTGGTGTATCGCAGGTGGAAGCCTTTTTTGGTAATGGTGTCATCTGAGTGGAATTTCACCAGGACAGAATCTCCCGCCGAGTACACCTCCTCGGGAGGCTGACAGAGGAAAGGGGTGGGCATGAGACTGAGGACCAGGGGGCAGGGCTGCTGTTTCCCTCCCCGAGTTCCCCAGCTATGAGGAAGGCGGGCAGCTCCCGACTTCCGCCAGATTCCCCCAGCGCCTGGAAGCAGGAGGAGGGTTCTTGGGAGCAGGGGTTTAATGGGGTGCCTGGAGGAGGGGAGGTAGCAGGGGGTAGACGGAGCTTGTCCTAAGTGCAGAGTTACACTTTCATTCCACACCCAGCGCTGCTACTAACTAGTTAGCTGTGAAGTCTTAGGCAAGGCACTGCCCCCCGCTGGGCCTGGCTTCCCTCAGAAGCTCTCTGCTCTCCAAGTCTAGAAGGGCTGGTGGCAGGAACAGAAAGAGGATAGCTGGGAAAGGGAGAAGCTTGTCTGAGTGGCCGCCTTGTTGCTGTCCCGGCTGTCTCTTGGAGAAGACAGGACAGTTGGGTCCCCCAGACCCGGACTCGGCCACCACGCTCCTGCCCTCCCCCGATGCTGGCCATGGTCAGCTCCGGGTGATGCCCCTTCCTAGGCGCCTGCAAGCCCCTCCTCACCTCTGTGTGTAGGCCCTCAGCATGACAGCCGCCTACAGAGCATAAGCACGAAGAGGCCCTGGCCCTCAAAGCCCTCCGAAAACCTTGGGGACATTTCCAGCAACCATGCCAGGAAGCCCTGACGGAACTGGGTTCCTTCCCCAGGTCCCCTCCCGTTTGCTCCAGCCTGATGGAAGTCTTTGGAAGACGCCACCCGGGGACACCCAATTTGGTGTGTGACTCACCCAAAGGTGTCAGATCAAGGGAGTCACAAAGAGTCAAGTGGGGAGGGGGCACTAGCTTGGTCGCCTGGGGATCCTGGAGCGGCTGAGCCAGGCAGGCAGGGGGGCTGTGTGCTCCGCTTCCCCAGCTCTCCACCCTGTCCCAGCCCTGCCCGGCCCTTGCCAGTTGACAAAGGCTGAAGCTCTGCTCCTAAGGGGATATTCCACCAGCCAATGCTGGGTTCAGCAGCTACTGCTGCTCCTGGGAAGTTTAACCCTTCCTGGGGCACCCAGGCAGCCCTGGAGCATGGCCATGAGAGGCAGGGGACCAGGGAAGTGATGGGAAGGAGGGCGTGTCTGAGTGTGCATATGAGTGTGAGTACATGTGCAAAAGTGTGTGTGTGTGTGTGTGTGTGTGTATGTGTGTGGAATGGCGAGCGGAAGATGACATTCACTGAGGAGGAGAGGATTAAAAAGAAAAGAAAAAGAAAAAACCAAAAGAACTCACAAGCTCTGCCTGGAGGAAAATAAACCCACCTCTGCGGTTTTCCTGTGGCCTTAGTTAAAACCGCATCGAGCAAACTTTTGCCCACTGCCTCTGAAAGTGCCATTTTATGGACCAAGAGGTAATATTCAGTATCTGCTTGGACAGCGGCATCAGTATCTGCTTTGGGGCCAGCTGGCCTTTCACCAAGAAGAGAAACGGGCAGTGGAAGAGATGAGGGTATTGTTATGGCTCCGCCAGAACGACTGCCTAGCACGACTCAGCTCAGTCCTGGTCTCTGGCTCCTGCCCCAACCTCTGCCCTCATTCCGGGCCCTGGTCAGCTGCCTTTGGACTGGGACGAGGGAATCAGAGGGCAGAGGGAACTCCATCCTCCTCTCCAGATGCAAACTACCTTGGAGACCCAACCAAACTGCTGCTGAGCAGGCTTGGGTCAGGGCAGGGCCTATCCCAGAGGCTGCAGGAACCTCTGTGTTGACCAGAAAGGACCTGGTTTCCTGGGTGGGGATGGCCCAGGGCGGGGCGGGCCTCTGTGAGCGACCACCCACTTTGTAGGTCTCTGGCTCCTACAACGTGCCAGGCAGGGGCTGTCCCCCGCGCCGGGACCCCCGGCCTGCAGAGGCGCTGGGTCCCTGCGCTGGGGTGAGGGGTGGCGGGTCTCACCCCGGAGCCGCAGTAGCGCCCCAGTCTGGGGGCCGTGCTGTCGTAGCCGTCGAAGAGCTCCATGTAATCGTAGCCGCAGTCGGCCTCCTCCTCCACCTCGAAGGTCTGGAACACCAGCTCCACGCCATAGCCTTCCTCGGCCACGATGACCCACTCGCAGTCCACGCCCCCGGGGTAGTTGTTATCGCCAAACTGGGCGTGGGAGTAAAGGTCCTTGGTCTTCACCTCTGCCTGCACCTGGCCTCCACACTCTGAGGGGGGAGGGGGACACAAGATCAGCCACCCCCCCACCCCAAGCACGGCTGTGGCCCAGGCACTGTCCCTCCCCGTATTCAGGCCTCCTGGCCGGATGGAGGCCCTGGGACGAGGCCACATGGCTAGTGATAGGTGGGTTTGGACCCGGCCCAGGCCTTGGCCTGGAACAAGTGCTCTGCGGCTTTCCCTCTGGAGAGATGCCCGCGGAGGCCCGGGGACGTGGTGGGTGGAAGGCCGCTCTGAGCAGAGGCCCCAGGGAGAGCACGCTTGTTGAAAGAGGTTGCTGCTAATTTGCTCCAGCTGATGGCTATCACGGAAGAACGTGGGCCCTGTGTCGCCTGAGCTCCCTTTCTTAAGCGAGAAGACGTACTCGTGGATTTTATGCGAAAACTCCTAATTTTTAAACGTTGGCTCGTGTTTTTAAAAAACACAGTGTGGGCCAAACAGAGCAGGTCTGAGGGCCAGATGGAGTTCCGGGCCTCCAGTGTGTGACCCTGTGCTGGGAAGGGCAAACGAGAGCAGGCAGGGCAGGGTCATCCCGTCCACCCCTTCCTACGCCCTCTGGCCTTCAGGACACCTGGGCTCATGGGTGGGGCGTGGATGGGCGAGGCCTGGGTCAGGGGCTGAGTTAAACGGGAGGAGCGGGACTGTGGACCCATCAGCTCTGGGGCCTCCCCAACAGGTAGCTTAAGACCACAAGAAGCCTGCCAAGCCCCCAGCGGTCTCCGTTGGCCTGATGTCCCAGGCCTCCCAGGACTGGGCTCCAGCCTTTCTCTGTAGCCACACCATTCCCAGTTCACTGCTGTCCTCACACGCCCATTGCTCCAGCCAAACTAAATGACCTGCAGTCACCTGTGTACACCCAGAGCTGTCTGGGGTTGTGGCTGTGCTTGGGCTCCTCCCCTGCCTGCAACGACCCATCACCTCACACCCAGAGCGAGGCCCTTAGCGTGTTTTGTCCCCTGCTCTAATTATCTGTCCGTGTCCTGTCTCTCCCCTGGGCTGTGGGTTCCCGTGTGGGCAGGGTGAAGGGCTTATGCCTGATTCACCTCTCCGTGCCCCTCTGAGTCTCCTGCAGGGTCCAGGGCTCAGTAGAAGGTTGTTGAATAAACGAACAAGTAAATGCAGAGTAAACCCCTCAAGGACTGAGAGGTTTGTCTGCTTCGTTCATTTTTTTTTTTTTTTTTTTTTTTTTTGCGGTACGCGGGCCTCTCACTGTCGTGGCCTCTCCCGTTGCGGAGCACAGGCTCCGGACGTGCAGGCTCGGCGGCCATGGCTCACGGGCCCAGCCGCTCTGCGGCATGTGGGATCTTCCCGGACCGGGGCACGAACCCGCGTCCCCTGCATCGGCAGGCGGACTCTCAGCCACTGCGCCACCAGGGAAGCCCTGCTTCGTTCATTTTGTGACCCGCCCTTAGGATGCTGCCGCGTACCTGCCACGTGTTAACAAATGTCTGCGGAATGAATGAACGCGTGAATCTGGGGGGGTGGAATGTGGGTGGCCTACCGCACAGACAAGTGTCCTACCTCTGGGGACTCCAGGGGATTCCCTCCCCACCTCTGGTTCTCTACCCACTGTTGTCACCGCCCTGTTTTCTTTCTGACCTTCGCACCCCTAATCAGGACCTCCTCTCCCTGGCCCAGGAGGCTGACTCTCTGCCCCTCTGGTCTGGCCTTCAGGACATGCTGTCTGTCCAACCGGCCAGGGGCTGGGCCTGTCTGTGTCTTCAGGAGCTCTTTGTAAACCTCTGACTGGAGCCCAGGGCCCGCCTTTGAGACCAGGATCAGCAGATGCCTCCAGGACAAATGACCACACAGGGCACCGGCTGCCCCCACCCTGGCCTGCGGTGGGCTCACCTGTGGAGTGGGACGCCTGGAAGCCCTTCCTCTGCACGGAGTTGTCAGAGTAGAAGCGCAGGAACATGCGGCTGCCCGTGGCCAGGACGGGCTCGGGCTTCTTGCTCCCGCAGAAGCGGCCCAGGACGGGGGCCTTGGCGTCACGCCCGTCGTACACCTCCAGGTGGTCGTAGGCACACTCAGGCTGGGACTCGATGTCCATCTCCATGAAGGTCTGGAGGGCATGAGGGAGGACAGCGAATTAGGAATTATGTGGCCGGGGCAGGAGGCGTGGGCAACAGGTGGCACCAAACCAAGGCCCCCGGACCCCAGTTCATGGATACCGGGGCAGTGGCCACTGCTGGTGGATGGGAGACGGGGAGGACCTAGGAATGAGGCGATGGCAGGTACAAACCCACTGTATGCTGGGAAAGGGCCTCTGTCCACACCAGACTTGGGCTTCTCACAGGGATGGCAGCCCTGTGGGCTCAGCCAGGCCACCAGCCTGCAGCCTGCATGGCCCTGAGCAGTGCTCTGAGTGACATGGGGCTTTGGAGCTGACAGGAAATAGGTGATGCACAGATGGCACGGAGGAGCGGGGTGGGGAGCGGGCACCTTACCAGCTTGACCCGGTGCCCGGGGGTGCTAGAGATGGCCCAGGTACACTCCTTCTTGCTGGGGTATTTGTCAGGCCAGTTGGGGCTGGTGATGGTGCCGCTGGTGGATGTCACCTTGTGGTCACAGCCGGCTGTGGAGAGGTGAGTGAGGGGAAGGGGATCAGCAGGGAACCCAGTGCTCCAATGGCCCCTATGAAGAAAGGAAGGAAGAAGCCCCTCCCTCCCCTCCTCCCCCTTTCTTGCTTCTCTTGTCCCCCACTTAGAAATGGAATGAAAGCTCACGTCACTTCTTTTCCATTCAGTCACCCAGCCCGGGGAAATCTAGCTGCTCGGTTCCAAGCTGGACCTCACCTGGCACCAGCCATGGAAGCAGCCCTCCCAGGCACCCTGTGTACACTCCTGGACCTTTGAGGCCATTTGGCCATACCACCTCTGCTCTCCACGAAGCCGGCATCCTCTGACCTCCTGCCACGCTTCCATATCCACAGAAGACTTTGGCATCTGACTCAGTTCTCTCCACCCCACTCCTGCCACCATCCTAGGTGATGTCAACACACACGTGGATGGTCCACCCACATGCCTCGCGCCCCTGACCTTCTCAGCTCTATGGGTTCTCACCTCTCACCACCAAGGCTTCGCCATCACCCTCCAATTCTCGATGCTACAAACACATCACCCTCGCAGTGGCCACCTCCTGTTCTTCCGGGGCGCTCAGGCCCTCCCTTTCCCTAACAGCTCTCCAGCTTTAGAGAGGCCTCCATGGCCTTGACCCTTCCACTTCCTCCCAACACTTCCTCCTGGGTTGACTTGCTTCTCTATCAGCTGCACCATGTGGGCCATCACCCCAACTGCTCATCAAGGGCCGTGCTTGAGCGGCACCATCCTGGAAAACCCCATTCGTGGTCTCCAAGCGTGGCTGGGCCCCCACCCCTTGATATTCTTTGGATTCGTCCTTCACCAGCTCCATCTCTCACCTCCTCAGCTACGGCTCCGAACCTTCGGCCCTCTCCTCAACTCCCAGCCCCGCTCCCAGCAGACCACCTCACCTCCTGCCTCCTGGAGAAAAGCAGGGCCCTCAGATATGAACAACTTCAATTTCCCAACCCCTACCGGCAAACTCACCTTCCCTCCTGCCTTGTCTTAGAGAAGGTGCCACTCCTCCTGGGCAGGAATGGATTTTCCTTCCTTGAGCTGGAGCTCATTGCTGCCCACCATCTGGGGACCCTCATGTCACACATTACCCGCGCTCACTCCCTCTGCCAGCTCGGCCAGGCCACGAACCCTTCCTACGCTTTGCCCATCCTGAAACAACGCTCTCCTCCTGCTACCACCCATCCTGTCTCCTTGTCTTCAAGAAAACTTGCTACACCATGTTCTCACTACTCATGGCTCCTTGATCCACTGCAATCTGCCTTCTGCCTCGGAACAGCATGGCCTCACAAACTCCAAGGCTGATGCTCCTTAAGCGTTATCATCCAATCTGACAGGTCCCTCTGAGGAAAAGCCAGTGCACCGCTGGACTGGGAAGGAGAGAGGGGTGGGTGGGGTGCAGGCTGAACAGCTGTGCCTATAGTCAGAGGCTCACAGGATGAATGCACGGCCGCCAGGGTCCAGAGGGGCAGTGCCCTTGCAGGCCACCAGCGGTCCGGGTGGAGGCAGGTGGAGCTCCTGGCCTCCACATTTGAGCTATGAGCTGCTTCCATTACCCATCTTCAGCTTCCCATGTCCACACTCACTGCCCCCCACCCCATTTTTACACCAGTTTTCCCCACCCTCTGATTTCTCCTTCCATGCCCACTTCTCTCCCCAGCTACACTGCAGTCTCCTCGGGAGCAGAGGGATCCCCTCTTGAACCCCCTACAGAACTTTGCACAGAGCTACACCCCCCACAGAGGGTCAGGAAATACTGATTTGTTACTAGCCTAGCACTTGAGTAAGAAACGATGAGTTCTTCTAAAGTGAATCGGAGCTACGCACAGGCCATCTTCCCAGGAGGTTTACACCTGCTCCTGCTATCTTGTTGATGTCAATGGTGAGGGTTCTTTAGCAAAACCCTGTTTTTCATAGACAGTACAGAGATGGCATACAGTTTAGACAACATCAGAAGGTGGTCTCCCCTAGTTAAAAGATATGGGGGCTCCGTGAGTCAGGTACTCTATATTTGGAGAGCCTGAAGCGATGGGGATGGAAGCCCTGGGACGTCCGTTGGGTGCTTCACCTCTGTTTATCCTAGTCGGCAGTTTATTTGCTGGTACTTTGGTTGTCCACCTAGTAATGGTGAGAAGAGGCATTTGCCAGGCACTGTGCTAAGTGCTCAAAGCAAGGGCTCTAAAGCGTAGGACCATCTCATGGGTGAGGCAATTGAAGCTCAGAGGGCCGAAATGACTCACCCAACGGCACACAGACTCTCAGTGTCAGAGGCGAGTCTACATTGTGCTGCTGGGATAGTACATCCCCAGCAGGCACGGGCCACAGTGGAATCAGCAACTGGGAGCAGGCCAGGGTTGTATTGCATCCAGAGAGGTATCACGTGATTTGGGCAATGACCTGAGAGCTGTTTCCAAGGATCTGCAGGGCTTCAATGTCAGGGAGGCAGCAGCCCTGTTCTGGGTGTCCCCAGGGGTCAGAGATGTGACCGATAACAGTGACATACGTGACTGCTTGCTATGAGGCAGGCGCTGCTCGGAGCACATCACAGCGCCCCGCCCCTAGGAGGAGGGTGCTGGTACCATCCAGGAGTCACTCGTGAGCAAACCCGGGTGCGGAGAAAGGAAGTCAGCTGCCCAAGGGCACGTGGCTGGCTAAGTGGTAGGGCTGGGAGCCTGGCACCAGAGTCTGTGCTCTTCACCACTGTCCCAGCTTGCGTCCCTGACAGCGGGAGGTCGGACAAAGAGAAAGACTTGGACATGGATTTTAAGGAGCACTAATTACCAGAACAGCCTAACAATGGGGCCTGGGGGCAGCCCCTCCTCTCCAGAAGTGTGTGTGGCTTGGATATTGCTGGGGGGGGGGCGCGGGAGGGATGGGGAGGGTCCGTGCACTAGGCGGGAGGCAAAACGAGGTGACCTCAGAGGTCACTCAGCTTCTTGAGTCCAAAGAGAGGCCGGAGGAGATGGCAGCGCTGAGCCCTTCAGGCCCCAGGCCGTGGGCAGGGGAAGGTGCCCGGGGGCTCTGGCAGCGCTTACCTTCCTTGCAGTCGTGCTTGTTGTCGTGGAGGACAAAGCCGCTGCGACACTGACACTCGTAGCTGCCGAAGGTGTTGACGCAGTCTTGCTGGCAGCCGCCGTTATCCTTGGAGCACTCGTCCTTGTCTGCAGGGGGAACAAGCAAGGGCAGACTGGTCTGTGCAGGGATGAGGGCTGCATCACCCCAGGGGAAGTGGGAGGACCGGCTGGGCGTCCACCTCGCCCTCCCCCCGCCCCCCCACAGGCAGGGTGGGGAGCGGAGGTCAAGGCGATGGTGGGGGTCCAGGGCACTGCATCAAGCGGAGGTGGCTGAGGGGGGCCCAGCTGTGCGGAGAGAAAGGAGAAGTGGACGGAGGGAGGCTGGGGTCTGGAGCTGACCAGCATGGGAACCCTCTACCATTACCTGCTTACTGGACAGACGGACAAGTGGAAAAATAGACACACGGACAAGCAGACTGCAAGAGAAAGGAGCAGGACGCAGGGGTCCCTCTTTTACTTCACAACAGGAAATGTCACAGACACCATCAAAATGGGAGGGGCGGGAGGCAGGGAGGGTCCCCTGTCCACGTGAGCGGGGGCGGGGGCGAGGAGAGCACCAGTTCTGTCCGGCCGGAGGGAGCCGGGCCGGCATGGCAGAGCGGAGGTCGGGGTGGGCGGCAGCAGAGCCCCCAGCCCATTCCGTCCAAGGTGAGGTTCCTGAGTAACAAAGGGTCCGGGAGGCCAGGCGGGCCTCACTGGGGGGTCCGGTTTCTTTTCTGCACTCGGAATTTGAGCTGGTGGGGCCGTCCCCGGGGGGGCTGCAGAGCTGGCCTCTTTTCTGAAACGAGAAAGAGAAGGAGAAAAGGGACCAAGGGGTGCGGGTGGAGGGCGGGGGCCAGGGAGGGAGAGCAGTGAAAACCAGGCCTGGCTCCGAGGGGGGTCCACGGGCAGCACGGGGTTGGGGGGCAGCGGGACACACATGCAGGACGGCCATGTCCGGAGCAGCCAGGCCACGGAGGGGCAGCGGGTGGGAGGAGGCACAGCGACAGGGGACAGACGGGAGGAAGCCTGCGGCAGAGAGAAGGCCTTGGGGGTGGGAATGAGGCCCGCACGCTGGGGAAGGAGACGCAGAGTCTCTAGCAGAGGGGAACAGTCCATGGGAAGGGGGCCTCATCCAGAGCTCGGCTCTCTCCTGGTGCTGCAGCTACAGAGTGTGTTACAGACACAGACACACACTCACGCCAACACACCCACAGACATATTATCCCTCACCCTGTACCGTCGTCCCGACACGGCAGCACAGACACTGACCCACAGGTTGACACACACACACACACACACACACACACACACACACACGGACAGGATACACGTCAGCCCCTCACACACAGACACCACACTCACACACGTCAGCCATCGGCCACCTGCGTACACGTGCCAGGGATGGACGCTGCTGGCTCACTCCCTGTGCGTGAGGAAGCATGCACAGGCACACACAAGCACAGGTACAAACAGAGACACACGTGGATGCAGAGACCACGGACTCATCAACAGGCCACTGCGGACTCAGGAGGGCTCACAGGCGCAGCTGCTCCCATTCGGGCGGATCTGCACATGCGCTCTCCCGTGAACACAGAAACGGACACACAGAGGGACACGTGGTCACAGGCACGGGTACATCACACACACATATTCTCCAGTCTCTCCATGGTCATTTTGGGTACTGTGTGCCTGGAACGGAGGCAGGCATTCAGGGAAGGGGAGTGGACACACAGAGTTCCAGAGATGAGCCCCGAGGTAGAAAGATGCCTGCTGACATTCACATGGCCAGGCGGAGTCTGTGACAACGGCGGCCCTGTTCCGGGTCTCCCTTGGGAGAGGGGCCCAAGGGCTGGAGCACTGGCTCCCAGATGGCCCTGCTTCTCCAATTCACTCTCACGTGAGCCAGACCCCGTGGGACCCAAACAACCCAAGGTCAAGAGGTGGAGTCCCCAAGTCCTTCCCCAGGCCTCCTCAGTTAGAGCATCGTGAGGGACCCTGACAGAGGGCCCTGTGGAAGCTGCCTTTGCACAAGCCCTGTGAGAATGTGGGGTGATGGGCACCCTACAACCCATCCTGGGGTTTCACCGAGTAACTCACTGATGACTATGCTGGGAGCTTCAGGAGTTCCAGCTCACGGAATGAGCAAAGATCGTCCTGAAATTGACCCCCATGCCTTCCTCGTATTTGCACCCCAAAAACCGAGTACAGTGCCTGGCATACTGTAGGGGTAAAAGGAATACTTGCCCAATGAGCGAGTGAGTGGGTGAGTGAGTGCTGAGTGCGGTATTGAGCGCTGTGAGCCCTGAGAAAGGGCTGCTTTAGTGCCCGGGGAGGGGCTCTGCCATGGTCGGGGGCAGCCTCTCCTGGGAGCCAGGGATGCGGGTTGCAGAAGGGGCAGGAGCAGGGAGTGGACACGGGCTGGGACAAGGAGATGGCACTCACCCTCCAGTGCCCAATGCCCCGGAAGGTGGCTGGGGTCACACTGAAGGTCTTCAGGCTCTCTCTTCTTCTTGCCTTATGGTCTCCTCGCTGGGTGTCCCAAAAGTCCACATAGCCCCCCTCCTGGGGGGTCAGAGGCAGATGCCCTGGACCCTGAGGGCTGAACCTTGATGCCCAGCGGTGAGGGTCCTCTGCAGGTTTCTTGTGAGAAGGGGCAGTGCAAGTGTGCGTGTGCAGGTGTGTGTGTGCATGTGTGTGCGCGCGCGTCTGTGCAGAGCTGAGGGTGGGCTGAGGGTAGCAGTGTCGGGCCAGGGCAGGGCAGTAACCGTGGGTGGAGAGCCCTGGGCTCTAGGTCTGACAGATGCGGTGCTGGTCTCCCTCCGCCCCGCCCCCCTACCAAGACTGGAGCAACAGAAGGGCAGGAAGAGACAAGAGTAAGCAGGTAATGGTTTCCCCAGGGCCGAGCCCATCCCTGAGTGGATGTTACGCCCCCTCAGCCCTCTGGTGAGCACCTCACACGGGTTCCAGGTGGGCCCAGGGAAGAGAGGGAGTCGCATTGCAAGGGTCTCAGCCAGCAGTGGGGCAGGGGCTGTGAGGCACTGTAAGCAGAGCGGGGTGGCTGGCAGTACCAAGCAGGGAACCAGTGCACAGGGGCAGTGCATGGCATCCAGCGGGGCAGGTGAGGGTGCAGGGCGGCCACATAGGGGGCTTGAGGATGCAGGACCCTGGGCAAAGGAGGGGAGAAGGAAGGCAGCGTGGACCCGCTCGGAGGTTTCTGGGCTTCCTGCCGCCCACGCCTGGTCCACCAGGCGTGCTGGGGATGAGGACCCCTGGGTTGCTCCCCGACAAACTGTCTGCTCCAGCCAGCCCATGGCCTCCTGTCTGCCCGGAGATGGGGCCCTTAAAGGGACTTGACCCCTAGCCTTACATGGGGCAGCTGTCAACAGACATGTGCTGGTTGGATCTGAGTCCCCCACCGTGGGCCTCGGGGGAGTGGGAAGGCTTTGGGGTTGAGGGAAGGGAGGCTCCTTATCACTTATGAAGGCCCCGGCATGACCCCATTTGGTGTGTGCTGGTTCTGATTAAAGAGTCAACCGCTGCCGGATAACCTGCCCCACAGTCCAATGCAAACACCCTCCTCTTCTGCATGCGGCAGCGTCCGGCCTCACTGCACTCCCTGCTCCCAGGGCCTGACCTCCCTCGGGTCTTGGCTTGCGGCCCCTGAGGCCTGGAGCGCCCTCTCCCTTCCTTTCTGCAGGCCTATGTCCTGCCCGGCCTCAGGTCGGCTCCCATACAGCCTTGAGGGCTCAGGAATAGCGGGGTTCAGGCAGGGAGGGCTGTCCTGGTGGTGGAGGGCCAGTGGGGGGAGCAGGGGACAGACCCTGCTGCCCGGCACCAGAGGGGCTGCATAGTACAGGGGCGCAGCGGCAGGAAGAAAGGGATGCGGGGCTCGGAGCTGGGGAGTCCGGGGTTACCTGAGAAGAAGTGGGCCTTGAAGCCCTTTTTGGAGACTGTGTTGTCGGACTTGAACTCCACACGCATGTTGTTGTACTGGGAGGTGATGACCTCGGGCTTCTCGGAGCCACAGAACTTGCCGTGCAGCTTGGAGTCGGCCGTGAGTCCGCTGCGCACCTCCACGAAGTCGTACTTGCACACCTGTGGGGCAGCGCAGCTCCAGGCCCACCTCCTCCAGGAAGCCTCTCCTGACCACCTGCGCCTGAGGAGGCTCCCTGTTCCGTGGGTCCTTTCGCCTTTAGTTACCTGCTTTGCCACCCCACCCCATCAGTTCCTCTTGTGCTCCCCACACAAGCCCCCTGCCCTGCCTCTCCCCACAGGCTTCTGGACTCCACGTCCTTCATTCCCATGTGCCACGTGCTCCCTGGCCTTCAAGGCCCTCCTCCCTGAGCCTCCCCTGCTTCCTCTGAACCCCCCCCACACACACACACTGCCTCTACATTCCTGGAGTATTTCTTTCGGAGGGTAGGAAGCAGGCACCAGGCTGAGCTCGCACGCCTCAGACCTCCCTGCGTCTCCTCAGCCCCAGGCGGGCACTTACATCATTGCCCTCGGTCTCGAAGAAGTCAAACTGCAGGGAGATGCGGTACTGGGTGGGCGCCACCAGCTGCCAGATGCAGTTTTTGTTAGGGGGGTACTCCTTGGGCCAGCCCGGGCTAGTGATGGAGCCATTGAGCTTGGTGAGGAATCCACCACAGGCAGCTGGGGGGACAAGGGAGGTGGCGTCACCCACCAGGAGTCCCGGCTCTAGAGAAGGGCATGGACACAGGCTGGGGTGCATGAAGGAGGAGGAGTGGGTTTGTGGGTTCCCCCAGCCTGGGGGGCTGGTGTGTGGTCTCTATGGGGAAGGAGGCAGGGGAGGGGGGGTGTCTTCAGAGTAGGAGGAGTTGTGTGGTCACTTCAATTTTCTCTGCGAGAGAACAGGCCAGGCGTCTGCTTAGAGGTGGGGGGTGGGGTGAGGGGCTCCAGAAAGGCAGTACCAGTGGGCAGGGGGTGCTGGGAGGGAGGCAGGGAGGACCAGGGGGCAGGGACTGGGAGGCACGGAGGGAGAGGGAGCTGCTCAGAGGTGAGTGGAGAGAAGCCCGGCAGCAAGATCAGGCTGAGATGGAGACAGTTAGCCAGAGAGCGTTTCACTACCTCCTGGGAACATTTATAATGAGAGGCTGGAACTCAGTGCCTGTCTAAGAACAGTGGTTTCCAAACTGTGGATCGTGACCTTCTGCTGGGTGATGAAATCAATCAAGATCAGCATTTAAAAAGAAGAACAAGAATGAAAACCAAACCAGAGTACATCACACCTGGTCACAGTGTGTTCCGGGGGATTGAAAGAGACAATGTATTCCTTACCCATGAGTAGTGACCAAAGTGCCAGGGAATCCTCGTTTTTCTGGAAAGGGGTCTGTCCAAGGGCAGAAGAGACCCGGGCTGGAGGGTTTGGGGTGGGAGAGGGAACAGGGTCCTGGGCAGCCCGGGGGCACTTACCCTCGCAGCGGCGCTTGTCAGGGGCCAGCTCATACCCAGGGTCGCAGCTGCACTTGTAACTGCCCAGGGTGTTGAGACACCGCTGCTCACAGCCCCCGCGGTTGGGCCGAGAGCACTCGTCCACCTCTGCGGTCGTAAGGAAAGGGTGTCAGTGACTCCCAGTCCGGGGCCTGGGTCCCTCCTCCTGCCCTCTGCTTGGGAGTCAAGTCCAGGACCCCTCAGGCTGCTAGGACCACCCCCAGTCCCATTCCAGGGGGAGGAAGTCAGCTGTGACCTGCTCAGAACCCCACCCGGTCCCCAGGGGATCCTGTCTGTGACAACCCCAAAGGGACAGGCAGTTCCCTGAAGGAGGGGACAGGTGGACCCATGGAGCCTTCCTTCTGACCACACTGGCTGGGCTGGTGGCCACCACCATTCACTGGGGCCTCTCATGCGCCATCCCCGGCTGAGTACCGTTCTTTCACCTCTGCTTCAATCCCTACGTGAAGCCTGTGATGGAGGGGCTGTAACTGTGCCCAGATTACAGACGAGGAAATGAGGCTTGGGCAGAACACCCTCAATGCCCAGGGTCACGCCGATAAAACGTCCACGCTGCCTTGTATCCTCCCTGAGCTCCTACGGTACTTTCTGCCTGCACATCTCACCAACATTCCTTCAGTACAAACTTTTGGCAACTCCTGAATTGTTATGTCAATTCTCTGTCGACCACCTACCGTGTGTCAGCTACTTTTACCTACGTTTGTCATTTACTCAGTGAGGTATGTAGTTTTTCAGTGGGACCTTTTCTGCCCAGTTAGGCCATAAATTCAAGGGCAGGGCGCCAGGGTCTACGAATCCCTCACAGTGTGTTGAGTGAGTGAATGAGGAACGAATGAAGCCATGGCAGCACCATTCACAATAGCCAAGGTGTCCATCCACGGATGAGACTAAAGGAAATGTGGTTCAGACACACAGTGGAATACTATTCAGCCCTAAAAAAGAAGGAAACTCTGCCATATGCGATAACACGGATGAACCTTCAGGACATTATTTTAAGTAAAATAAGCCAGTCCCCAAAAGTCAAATTCTGCATAATTCCACTCACATGAGGTATCTAAAATAGCCCAATTCATAAAACTGAAGAGTGGAATGATGGGTGCCCAGGGCTGGGGGAGGGGGGGGAGTTATGAATCAGCGAGCATAAAGTTTCCGTCAAGCAAGGAGATCTGCACAGCACTGTGCCTTGGTCGGCAATACTGGTTTGTACACTTAGATGTGCTCCGAGTGTAGACCTCACGCTAAGTGTTCTTACTTCAATCAAATAAAATTTAAAAAATAAAAAGAAGGAACAAAGGAGGTGGGTTGGCCACAGGAGTGGGCCGGGGTAGGGGTGCGGGGAAGGAGGCACCTTTGAAAAAGTTGACGGCGAAGCCAGCTTTGTTAATGGACCCATCAGAGACGAACTTGAGCCAGAGGCGGCTGGACGTGCTCTTGATGTCGTCCGGCTTCTCATAGCCGCAGTAGCGCCCGATGAGGGTGCTGCTCTCGCTGTGTCCGTCGCGCACTTCCAGATAGTCATAGGCGCAGCTGTCATGGCGCTCAATCTGGGGGTCGGGGGCTCCGTCAGCAGGAGGAGGCCTGGCGGCCCAGACCCAAGCCCCGGAAGCCCGCAGGAGGTGGGCCGTCCTGGGGGGTCTCTGACCCACCTCAAAGGACTGGAAGGTGAGGCCCACATGGAAGCCCTCGGACACCTGGATCCTCCAGATGCAGACTTTGCTGGGCCGGTAGTCGTCTGGGTAATTGGGCGACTGGATGTGGCCGTTGTCCTTTTTCACATCTCCCCCACAGATGGCTTTGGGGACAGGGGATGAGTTGGGAAAAAGGGGATGTCGGTCAGAATGCTCTGCAATGTTCGAGAGCCCCTCTACCCCCTCTTCTAGCCCTGCCACCCACATTCCCAGCTTCCCAGTGCCCCTAGCCCTGGCCAGTCCCAGTGGGATCTCTACTTCCTCCTTCACGGGCCCTCGGCCTTGCCTCTGGGGTGCCAGGAGGGAGTGGTTCTAGGGTGCCCAGGGACCCCACCTCTGACTCCCCCGTCCCCCTGCCTCGGTACCTTCATAGACCGCAAAGAAGCCTTTCCCGACCCAGTTGCTGCTGCTGCGGAATTCAACCCAGAGGCGGCTGTCGGTGGAGACAATGGGCTCCGGGAGTTTGCCCCCGCAGAAGCGGCCTGGACAGACGGCGTGGACAGGGGGCAGTGAGGCCCAAAGCAAGGCCCTCTCCCTTCCCGCACCAGGGCTGCACCTCCAGGAAGCCCTCCCCACCTCTCTGAGGGGCTCAGGGGCTCTGGCCCTGGTCTGCACTTGACACACATTCAAGTTGGCCTGCATCTGGTCCAAGGTCCAGTTTGGCCTTGAAGGGCCAGAGTCCACTCTAGAAGATTTCCTGCCCTTGAGGGAAAGGATAGGAGTCTGTTTCTGGGAGGAACGGTGACTCCTCACCTTAGCCAACAGTATCTGTGTTTTATTTACTTTTTAAAAAGAGCATTATCATCACTACTTATCCTTTCTTATTTGCTCTCCATGCAAACAAGTAATAACCAAAAACAAGCAACAGTTTTCTTTTGCTCAAATGCAGGGGATGCCATGGGACCCCAAATAAATCCCAGAATCCGGGGACTGGGTGAGAAAATGTCCTCTTTGAAATAAAACCTGACAAGAATCCACATAAGTGGACGAGGCTGGCCATCTGTGGAATTCTTTGTAGTCAAGAATTGACTAGGGCTGATGTGTGTGTTCGTAATAATATGGGTGTTTCCCAACTTACAGCAATGGACAGAGGCTGCTGGCCTAGGAATGTAAGTTATGAAAAAGAAACTGCAAAAAAAAAAAGAAAGAAACAGCAATCTTGGAAATGCTAACTCTTCTGTAGCAAGAAGTGTCGTAATGACAGCTGCTTTGGGTGACTAATAAGAAATATTCGAACATCAGAAACTGGGGGAAAAAAGAGATGGTGAGCGAGGATTCGTCAGCCTGCTTCAGGCAGAGGCTGGGCTGTGAGACAAAGTTCTAACGCCAATGAGCGGTCCTGAGCTACTTAGGCTCACATCCAGATCGAAGAAGAATTCATGTAGCTCCTCAGGCTCTAACTCTGTGTCCATTACAGCATCTTCTGTCCTGTGGTTCTGACCCATCCATCCCCCACTTACCCACTCCCCTACCCCCGAGACAAGGCACCCTGTGCAAACAGGTTTGGGCGACCGTGCCAGGAATGTAGGTCTCTGTGGTGCACCAGGCTGCACTGTGGGCACCCTCAGGCCACATCTCGCAGACAGAAAACAGAGCCTCTGAAATTGCCCAGATGAGGAAGAGAGCCTGGAGCTGAGAGGACAGGCCTGTCCATCTCCCTCTGTCACCCTGTGTGATTGCCCACACCTATACACCGACAGCCACCCTCTGAGAGAGGCCTGGAAGCCCATACTGAGGACCTTGAGGTCCAGACTGGGGAAGAGACTTGCCCAAAGTCACACATTTAGTGATGAAGCTGCAGCACTGACTATACCAGGACCCCTGGTTCCCATGCTAGGGTGCTGCCCGTAGCCAAGTGCTAGTGTTGGGGGGAGGATGCACAGCGTGTCATGTGAGTAGTTCTAAGAAGGACGCAGCTGTGGAGGAGGTAAGGCGGGGCTGTGCCGGTACCTCGGAGGGGCGCCTTCCTCCAGAAGCCGTCTCGGACCTCCACGTAGTCGTACCAGCACAGGCGGCTGCGGTACAGGTCCATGGACGTGAAGTTCAGGATGATCTGGGGAAATGGGGGAGGAGGAAGGTGACACCGCTGCCCACACATCGCCCGCCGGTCTCGCCCACCAGCCCCATGACCGCTGCCTGCCTCGTGAGGCTGTTTGCCATGGGTTATAAATAGTTAAGTGTTCCAGAAAGGAGCTCCTGGCACAGAAGTGTCCCTCGTCCACAGCCATCTGCCAGTTCTAGTCAGCATTCTTCCCAGATACCCCAAGCCAGGCCTCACTTAAAATGCACAGCCTCGTTGAAAGTATGTTTGAGACCTGGGGTCTCATTTTACTGATCTCCTTAGTAAGGAGCCGTTGCTTAGGGTTAAACAAACCCAGCTCTCTTCATGGTCAACTTAAATGATATAAATTACAGCATTTTTAGAGGGAAGAGGTCTCCTTGGTGAGAGGAAGGGCCCAGGGAGGCATGTGGGACTGGGGGCAGGGGGCGGTCTGAATGGGAATGAAGGGTCCAGAGAGGACGAGCAGAGGGAAGAAGGCCTGAGTTACCCATCATCGCGCATTTACTGAGTGCTGGTTCTAGGCAGGGCTCGTGCTAACCGCTGAAGGGAGTATCAGGTCTGCATGCCTC